>NC_071395.1:110488182-110794845 GCF_022682495.2 Desmodus rotundus
CGCGGGCCAATCAGCGGCGGCGGCTCGCGGCCCCCGAACGTTGGGACACAGCCCCGCCCCGCACTGTTGTTTGTGTGTCGGCGGCCGCGGTAGCCGGACCACAACACTCGCCGGGCGGGCTGCGGGGCGGCGAGGGTCTGGAGGCCGCGGGCTGCGGCGAGCGCGAGCCGAGGGCGGCCGGCCTCCCGCGGCCGCCGAGCTGGATTGCGCGCCGGCCGAAGCCATGTCGGTTAACACGGACGAGCTGCGGCACCAGGTCATGATCAACCAGTTCGTGCTGGCCGCGGGCTGTGCGGCCGACCAGGCGAAGCAGCTGCTGCAAGCGGCCCACTGGCAGTTCGAGGTTCGAGCGGGCCGGAGCGAGCGCGGCGGCCGGTCCCGGTTCCCGGGGCGGGGGCGCGGGCCGGGACGCCCAGCCTCGCGCGACTGTGGGAGGCTCTATTTATATTGCCCGTAAGGCGATCCGCGGCCCCGTGGTAGGGCGCGGGGTTTTGGGGCGGCGCGGAGGGCCCTGCCGCCCGGTACCCCTGCGCGCGGCCCGGGGATGCCAGAGGGGTCGGGTCCGGCGGCCTGAGCGCGGCGCCGCGGACCCTGCGGAGGCCGGGCGGCCGACCCTAGGTCTTCCTGCTCGGTGCCGGTTAACTGCCTCTCCGCCGTTGTGTTTGTCCGCAGACCGCCCTGAGCACGTTTTTCCAAGAAACCAACATTCCAAACAGTCACCACCACCACCAGATGGTAAGTGCGGCCGGCACCGGCGGGAGGGCGGGCGGGCCTCGCCGCGGGTCGTAGCTCCCGGGTGCCCCGGCCGGGGGCCGGGGGCCGCTGTCAGCCGCCGGCGGTGACAGCCATGTTGCCGGGGAGCGCCGCGCCGCGATGTAAACAAAGAGCCAAAATGTCTTCCAGGAAAGAGTGGCTCTCGGCCGGCTGGCTCACCCAAGTTTGTGTTCCGGCTTCCTGAGCTGCGGAGTCTCGACCTAAAGCCATGTGCCCGGGGCTCTCCCGGGGGCGAGGAGTAGGAGAGAGGGGAGGGTGTCGGGGAGTGGGGAGGGGGCTCGGATGAGAAGTAGATGTCAGGGGACCCGGGGATCCAGTGAAGGGAGGTCCCTGAGGGGCTGAGAGCTGGGGTATTTTTTTGCGGGGAGGCCCCTCTTGCTGTTGGACTGGCAGCCACCCATCCAAACAACTCGGCTCTACAGGGAACAGGAAAGGGATAAATCCACCCGGGCTGGGAGCTGGGTTTGACCCAGAGAGGTACAGTTTTCTTTCCTGTTTATGGAAAAGGACATACCCTGAGCGTGGAGGACATACAGATTTTGACAAGAAAATGCCCAGCATTTGCTTTTAATCTCAGTATGTGAACAGACGTGAGTGCAGGGAACAGAAGTGGTTCAGGCCTGGATTTGCTTGCTTGCTTTTCCCAGCTGGCCCCCAGGCCTGAGCCTTTGCCCTCCTGGCTGCACCGTGTCCTGTGTCCACCCGCCCAGGCTGTCTGTCCCTTGTGCTGTGGAGGCCAGAACGCTTGTCCTCCCCACCCCTCTAGTTACCTATTAGCCCTGGTTGGGGAGAAGGGACTGCCCCAGGCCCAAGAGTTGTAACACATTATTCCCAGGAGATCTGTTATAGCATCTTGGGTGTACTTTTGGTGTTTTTGGCTCTGGTATCCTTGCCCATGGCTCCCTTTTCAGAGCTGCCACCTTGCCTGGAGCAGCTGCAAATGGTTCCTCTGCTGCGTCTAGTCCTTGACATGCTGTTTTCAACTGGTTGCAAAGAACAAATAGAGAAGGGTCTGTCTTGACCTTTTAACCAGCTTTGTCTTGGAATGGCTCATGCTGTATACAGATCAAAAAACAGAAACACATTAGAATGTGACAGGAGAATCCTGCTGGTTGCGGGGCTGTGGCTGCTGGGGCTGGCTCATCATGACCCCAGGGGCCTGTCTGGAGGAGACCCAGCCCCGTGGGAAGCCCTGCTCTCTCACCTCACACTGGGAGCGCCCTGCCTCCATCTCCTCTCAGAAGGGCCTTTGCTTGCTTTTGGGTGGCCAGGATGAAGAGCTGTATATCATTTGTTATTTACATGTTTTTGGGTTTTTTTGTGTTTTTTTTAACAAAAAACGGTAGAAATAATTACTTGGTTAGGCCAACCAATTTAAGGGGAAAAAAATTCTGGGCTTAGGATACTAGTGAGTAAGAAAGTCTTAATTTTTTCCCCTTGCAGTTATATTTAGTGAATGTTAACATAAGTTTACATATTCAGAACGCCAAGTTTTGGTCTAAAAACGTTAAAAAAGAAACAATCTGCTTGGCCTCGGGGGTGGGTAGTGCCTGGAAGGCTCAGGCCAGAAAGGGGACTGGAGGTCCCTGGAGGTTCTGCTCCTTATCTGCAAATCCCAAGGTATCGAAATCCTTCTGAAGCTTCCTTCCCTCGAGGCAGGTGTTGGGTTGTGTAACGGACCTCACAATCAGTGTATCCATCAGTGCACAGGGCCTCGAGTACCCCATCCTGATCCTCTGGGGGAGAACACCCTGCCTGCTAGGAGTCAGTCGCTTTTTTAGAGACTGACTCTAAAGGAAATCAAAGGAAACAGTTAAACAGAAACAACAGACGAGTAATGGCCTCAGAACAATAACAGAAGTGACTCAGGGCAAGAGGAATTGATAAATGGTTGTCCTGTAGGTTACTGTACGTTCACATGGTTGGAGGCGCCTCCTCAGATAAGGGGGTTCCCGGGGACCAGGAAGGAGAGAAGGGCCCACAGACTGGAAGCTGCAGGGCACTGGATAGGTGCAGGGGGCACGGTGTGCTGGAGAGCCGGGAGGCTCCATTCGGAGTTGTTAGAAGCCCAGACTGGAGCAGGCTCCAGGGCTTCTGGTCTGAACCGCTGATTTCCAGGTCCAGAGGCGAAGGAGCCTGCTGAGCTCACTCAGGCAGGCAGGCAGGCACCGGTGGCCTTTCCGGACAGTCTACACGATGGCTGGCTGGCTTGGTGAACTGGGGAAGTTGGTCACGATGCTGTGATGCAATTGGCTTCTACTCCCCCCACCCCACCCCCATTCATTGTTTCCTGCTGCCGAGAAGTCAGCCCTGGAGGGGGCGGGCGGGGCAGGGAATATTGCAGGGAGGGAAATGGGCTGGGTGAGGCCAGGCCTACAGGGAGCTGTGTGACTGCCCCTGAGGAGGACAATGGTCAGGGATTCCTAGCTGCTGATACAGCTGGCCCAGCTGCCAGCTCCGGGTGCTCCCCCTTCCCCTTCTGGCTGGTCTTTAACTGCAGAGCTGGGAAAGCTCCCCAGTGACAGGTGAAGAGTCCTAGAATCTTGTTCCCACACCGGCCTGGGGGAGGGGCCGGTGTTGCTAAAATTAGGAGAAATTCAAACATGGACTTCCTGGGAAAGGGAGAGTGAGTCTCCGATGAGGTCTGAACCAGCTGGCTGTGTTGGCCTCCTGTGCTGTCTCTTCCCCAGGCCCGGGGTGAGGCGCCCCAGGTGAGGTGAGGGTGGATGGCAACTCCACCCCGCCCCCAATACTGCAGGGTTGGGGGGTCTGCAGTCTCTGATGTTCACAGGGAACCAATTCTAGCCCTTGCCCTTCCTGGCTGGGGTCCCCTGATCAGAAATGGCAGAAAATAGGAGTTTGGGGAGTCGCCTCCCAGGGTAGTAGCAGAGGACATTGGATGATGGGATATTTGTGGTTACCCCCAGGAAGTGGGCTGAGGGGGACTGGGCGGACAGACACTCTGCCAGTCTCTGACTAAGAGCAGCATGCGGGGGGGGGAGACTAGGGACTCAGCAAACTGAAATCCCAGGGTTTGTTCTCGGGGAGCCCAGCGTGAAGCTGCGCTTGACTGTATGTATGATGAAGCGGGCTGAAGAGAGATTAAGAACCTCTCAACTTGCACCCTGCTGGGGGCGTGTTTTGGTCCAGTGACTCGAGCTCTGGACCGCAGTTCCCTCGCCGGCATCCCGGGAGAACGATGGAAACGACCTGGCGTCTTGTGGGCAGTAAGAGGCACGCTGGCTGGTGGGTGAGTGTAGAATGAAGCCAGTGCTGGGAGTGCGGCTCCTCTGAGGCCGGCCCTGGGGACAGGCCCTGGGCCTGGCCACCCTCCCTGGACCAACAGCCTCGCAACATCTGAGGGCAGATTACTGGGGGCAGCTGGTGTCTTACCTGGGGTGAGGCGACGCGGTGGTGTCTGGGCTACTCCCTCGTCCGTGCTTTAACCTGACAGCCCAGCTTCTGGTCGGAGCGAACCTCCTACTTCAGACACTCCTCAGGGTCATGAAACACTCTCTGGTTTTGATGAAAATTGTTGGGTTCGTCTTTATTTTTTGTTCTTA
Organism: Desmodus rotundus; assembly: GCF_022682495.2. Classification (NCBI taxonomy): domain Eukaryota; kingdom Metazoa; phylum Chordata; class Mammalia; order Chiroptera; family Phyllostomidae; genus Desmodus; species Desmodus rotundus. The sequence continues at coordinate 110,492,520 of NC_071395.1, forward strand.
CGGGCTCAGAGCTAGGGTGCTTTTGCCCCATTGGGGCTGCCGTGGAGGGGCTGGCCAGTCCCCTGGGTGAGCCCCCCGGAGGCTCCCTGGAACCACAGAGTGGGGCTCAGAATCAGGGGGCCCCGGGGGACAGCCCACCCGACACCTGTGTTCTCTCTGAGCAGATGTGCACCCCCAGCAACACGCCAGCCACGCCGCCCAACTTCCCCGACGCCCTGGCCATGTTCTCCAAGCTCCGCACCTCCGAGGGCCTGCAGAGCGGCGGTGGCCCCATGACGGCTGGGGCCTGCTCCCCTCCTGCAAACTTCAGCCCCTTCTGGGCCTCGTCCCCTCCCAGCCACCAGGCCGCTTGGATGCCACCCTCCTCCCCAACGGCCCACAGCTTCCACCACCTCCACCACCCACAGCCCACGTGGCCCCCCGGAGCACAGCAGGGGGGCACGCAGCAGAAAGCCATGGCTGCCGTGGACGGCCAGAGATGAGACTGGACGCCGCCGCCGCGCTGGGCAGTCCGGGGTCATGGGGACAGAGGAGGGCTGGGGTTGGGGGGCCGGGGCGGGCCGGGGTTTCCTGAAGATCGCACTGGAAGATTTTATAAAGGAATTTTGGGGGGTGGGGGTAGTAGACCTCCTGAGCCACTTGGGTCCTTCAGGAGTTTCTCTTCAGGCAAGTTTTTTTCTGTTTTTAATATATAACTATAATATATAAATGTAACTAATGTATGTGAGTGGGCCGGCCAGCCTGGGGTCAGAGGGAAGAGTCAGAAGACCCTCCCCTGGGGTCAGCACCCCTTCCTCTGCCCCAGCCCCAGGGCAGGTGCTGGGGGGCCGGGCGGCACGATAGTGTGGGCACGAGGTGTCCGCTGGCTGCCTCCTTTCAAAGGTCACGCCTTCGGGAAGGGGGAGGAGAGGGCCACCAGCAAGTAGTGGCTCCTGGAGGGGCCCCCGAAGGTACCTGGGGATCAAAGGTGTGGGGGCCTCTTCATTCACAGGACATCCCCACCCCTGCCAGGGGCGAAGGCCCAGGCTCGCCTTTCCCACTGCGTCCTGGCCTGGCGGGGAGCTCGCCTTTGGAGCTCGTCGTTCCCAAGTCAGTCATTTCACCGGGGTGACGTTTTAATTTTAAGACTTAAAAGAGACTTTTCTAACTTCCCTGGTTTGCAGTGCCTTTATTTGCTTTGGTAGGGAAAGCTTCCTCCTCGGGAAGACGGGGAGCAGGGGCTCGACTGCTGCAGTTGGATGGGGATGGGGTCCCTGGCCGGGCGGCTGGTCTGGGTGTCCTGACCAGGGGCTGCCAGGACGGGCTGGTCCAGTTGGGTGTGGGGAGAGGAAGGACCAGTCCTGACTTGGGTGCTGTGACCCTCTCCTTCTTGACCTCCCTTTGTTGCTCATCATAGGCTGGGCTTGGTCCTGCGGCCACTGTCTTGGGGAGCTCAGTGGCAGCCCCAGCCTTCTGCCAGGTGCCCCAGGCCTCTCCCAGTCTTGGCTGTTCCTGCCCTTGGCTTCCTTCCACCAGGGTGGCCTGTCCTTGTGTGTGCGGTGTGGCTGTGACCCAAAGGTTGACCAGGGCTGTCGGGGAGCCCCAGCGACAGGGTTCTCCCCTTCTCCCAGCTACTGAAACCCGGGCAGGAGGCAGCTCCTGGTCCAGCAGGCCCTTTCTCTGCTGCTCCCATGCACGGGTCAGGGTGAGGGGGGGGGGCCTGGTCACTGAGTGTGGGGGCCAGCCCCGGGGTTGGGATTCTTCTCTGAGCCCTGGGCCCCACAATGGGACTGGAGGCTCAGGCCCAAGTGAGGTGACACTGGGGAAGAGCCCTTCCTAGCAAGCCAGCCGCCCTGTGGGGCTGCCCCAGCCCCACATGTGATCTTGTCTTCAAAGCTGGGTCTGTCCTTTCAGTTTTGTTTCCTGGTTGGAAATCCCTAAAGCTCCTCCCACCCTCACCCCTGCCCCTGCCCACCTGTGCTTTCCCAGGCTGGAAGGGGCAGCCCCTTGGCTGGGGGCGGTTACACGCAGACTTGGTCTGGTGAGGGCCACTGGAGAGCCCAGGCGTGGGTTTTGTTGTCCTGGCCTTTTTGGGGACTGTGGTTCCTTGTCCTTCCATGGGTGTGAGGGAGGGCTGGCCTGTCCCTGCAGCTGCTCCTCCCTGCCAGGCTGGTGCGTTTGGTTTCTAGGCCAGGGACTTTGACATTTCTCAGGGAGGGTGAGAGAAACAGGAGCCCAGGCAGGAGCAGAGATCGGGCCGGGCCCTGCCTCCAGCAAGGCAAGGGCACCCCAGGGTTCAGGCTGCCCCCTCCTGCCACCCGTCATCACTTAAAGATGAATGGGGCTTGGCCCCTGGGGAAAGAAGGGGGATACCCCTCCGCAGGGAGCACCGGCCTGAGCCCACAACACCCTAGCCAGCCCCACCCTCTTCTGCCCACGTGGGATGGGACTGGGGAGAAACCCTGTTCTGGGCTGTTTCCTGCTCACTTTGCTCTGTGATTCTGTCACCCTACCCTCACACCCTAAAACAGACCTGGTCTCAGATGTTGCTTTCCCATGGTGGGGAGACGGGGTGGGGGATCCCCATCTTTGAGGATGGAGCCCGTGAGAACAGACCTGGGCACAAAACTGCTTCAGAGACTCAAGGCCTCAGGGTGGGGGCTTGTCCCTTATAGTAAGGGCCCCTGTCCTCTGTCCCCACCAACCTGCCAAGGCCTTGAATACAAAGGACTTGGTGGTGAGCCCTCTTGTGTGTTGAGAACCAGTGGGGAGAGACAATGGGAGCTGCAGGGGCTGGAGCAGGCCAGGCCTCCAGGGCCGCACACCAGTCTCCATTTTGAGGGGCTGGGCAGAAAGGGAACAGGGAAGTGGCCCAGCCCTGGCGGACCCTGCATCTGAGCCCTCCTGCCTCAGCAGGGCCAGCGGCAGAGGACCTCAGAGACTGTCCCGGGTGGCTGGTGGCAGTGATCCCCGACCTCCCCGGGCTCTGAGCCAGCAGCAGGAGGGCAGCGGGCAGCTGCCACCCTCACCTCTGCCCCAAGGGTACAGCTTGCTCACAGACAGCGTGTGTCCCAAGAGAGGAAAGTGGGGCCACAGCCGGGGAAGGCAGCAGCCCTAGTCTAGCCCGGAAGATGCTAGCAACTGAGAGAGCAGGCCTCCCTCCGGCCAGCCCGAAGCCCCGGCAGCCTCTGGGAATGGCTCCCAATGAGTTTGGGGGGTGCCCTGCTCTAATTCTCATGCTACAAGCCAGGCCCCCCCCCTCCAAGAGGTCTGCCCCCTGCACCTGGGGGACCTCCCTTCACTCCACCTTCCTGAGCCAGGGCCAGAGAAACCTTGATGCCCCTGGAGCTGCTTCCTCAACCTTTATTCAGAGCTCTGCTCGGTGAGCAGTGGAGGACCTCGGCCCCCGGGTGGGCTCCTCCAGCCCCTCCCCAGGAGGCATGTCCACGCGCATCTCAGACCCCTCTCGGGGGCTGAGCCGCTGGGAGAGGCGGCCCTGCGAGGAGACCGGTCTGTCTGTCCGCTGAGGAGGAGGCGCTGCAAGACAGGAGGCACGGGGATGGCTCCGCCTGCTCCCCACGCCTGCCGCAGCCAAACCCCAGGGAAGCCCGAGCATGCCAGGCTGCTCAGGGGACGAAATGCTGGCAAGGGAACCTTTCCCGGGGCCGGGGCGTGTGGTCCTCACAGGTGCACCTCAGCAAGGCTCCTGGATAATCACTGAGTAATGATAAACAGGCCCCTTACTGCCCCCCCAGCCCGCCCCTTGGCCACGTGTCCCGTGTTAACACCGGGACTGTTTAGGCAACAAGCACAGGGGAGCACAGGGGTTTCCTGGAGACTGCCCTCTCCCCTGCTTCCACGTTGCTAACGCCCTCAGCCAGACAGTGGGGTGCCGGGCCGGGAGGAGCATGGCACCCCCTGCTCCGTCCACCACAGACAGCCTGGCTTTGAACTCCAGCACTGCTGCTTCCTCCCCATGTGACCTTGGGCAGGTACCGTGAGGTGACCGAGCCTGGGCCTGGGCTAACTCAGCTGTGAGTGAGGCTCACAGGGGCCCCCCCCCACGTCGGCGTGAGGGCTGAACTGTGTGTGCGTGGGTGCCTGTGGAGCTCCTCACCGGGGCTGAGCCCTTTCCACTTCCCACGGGCTGCCCCCGATGCGGGAGGCCCTGACCCCGAGAGCCTCTGCGAAGCATGTGGGTCCATGACGTCACAGGAACGAGGGCAGCGCCTTTCCTCCGGGTCTTGTGGGGACCCGACTTCAAAGCAGTACTCATTGGCACCCCTTTTACTGACAGGTGAGGAAACTGAGGTCTGGAGAGGGAGGAGACTTGCCTAGAGGTGCCTGGACGTGACCTGGCCTCCTGGCTCCAGGCCAGTGTCCCTTTCTGGCCCCCAGGTGTGGCCTCACCCTGGGAGGCCCTCAGCCCTCTAATTTTCAGGCAGGACTTAGCCCCTCAGGGGACAGCAGAGATTCTAGGGACCCTCCAGACCTGCGGGCAAGGAGGAGCCCCTCCACGGGCAGGGCCAGATGACCCAGCCACCACCATGCAGAGCACGTGAGCGCGCGGGAGCAGGGACAGACTCAGGTCGGAGCCAGAGTGTCGGGCTGCCGCCTGCCGCTATCACCTCTTCTGTGAAGCAGGGCACTCCGTAACAGTGTCTGACCCACAGACCCGGGGCGCGGCCAGCAGTGACAGGTGCCTCTCTTCCTTCTCCTGTCCCCTCCCTCAGCTCCCAGGCCCTTCCTCTCCCCAGGGAAATAAAGGCATATACCGGCCATGCACAGGAAAAGGGACTGGTGGAGCGAGGAGGCGGCGCCTGGCGCAGGCCTGGGGCCTCGGGAAGGACACTCCACACAGAGGGACCCTACCTGAGGTGTTGCCAGCCGGCGTCTCTGCGCTCTGGGGCCGAGAGGGCAGTTGGCTGTGGTCACCGAGGGACGGCTGCCGCTGCACGTGGGGCCGGGACAGCTTGGCCTTGTGCCTGGTGATGCTTGAGCCTGATGGGGACGCTGGAGAGAAGGGTCCGTTCTGAGACATCGACTGAGAGCTCTGTGGGGACCCGGGGGAGGGGAGAGGACCGCAGGCTGCGGGGCACAGCCAGCCCCGAGAGGAGCCAGGCCACGGCATCCTGGCTGAAGCACAGAGACGGGACAGCCCTTGGCCACCTGCCAACAGTGGCCTGGGGCCTTTGGAGACTGAACGTCCGGATTCGGGGAGGCAGAAAAGGAGACAGACAGGTCCCGTGGCCCCAGGAAGTACGTGGCATTCCAGGTGCAGGGCGGGCGGGGCCCGGGGTCCTGAGCAGGGAGCCTGAAGGGCAGCTGGGCCGCCAGACACTCACTGTCTTTTCCCAGGATGCCAGGCAGCCTTGTGTCCATCCGTCCCTTGTAGATATGTCCATCTAGGCCCAAGATGTCCACCTCGTGCTGTGGAGGTGGGTGGGTGTCCATTACCATGTGGCACCCAGAGCTCTCCCTCTGCTCCTGTCCCCATCCAGGCCTGGGGCACTGAGTGCAGTCCTCCCCGGGCTCCGGCACCCTCCAGGGGCTCTGGCAGCACCAGGGGACAGGGACAGGGTGAGGGGAGGAGAAAGGGGGAGGTGCTCTTGCCCTTAGGGCCTGTGGCGGGGGCTGCGCATAACACCTGCGACATTCCTTTTCCCAGAACCTGAGGCTTTAATAGGTCTGGTTAAGAAACTGGCAGAGGGCAGGATGAGGTGACCTCTGGCGGGCTTTCCAGATGACTTGAGGACCTGGGGCCATGTTAGGGTCCCCCCTCCCGGGCAGCCCGGACCTTCAGGGCGAGCTGGATCTCCTCAGGGTGCAGGCCCTGTGGCAGGTGCTGCAGGCGGGTGCGGCGGTAGGGGTAGGTGAGTGTGTGGCTGCCGCCGCAGGGCCGGGGCGCCGTCGAGTAGGTGTAGTCCGCCACATCTGGCGCCCTGTGGTGAAGACTGCAGAGTTATCTGGAGCAGACGTGACCTGGGCCACCTGTGGTGGGGCCAGGCCCAAGGGAGGTGGGGCAGCTGTCTGCAGGGGTCTCTGGGGGCCAGGGCAGGAGCAAGGGACAGAACAGGCAGGGGAGCGAGCAGAACCACCTTCTGGCTGAGGACCACACACAAAAACAGGCAACCGTCCCTCCCTCCCCAGGGCTTTCCCCAGCTGTGGCCGAGGGGTTTCTACGGCCAGGGGCTCCGTATGTGTCCTACCGTTTGTAGCAGGGGGAGCTGAGGCACTGGGCCTGCAGCAGCTCGCGGATCATCTGGCTGCTGGCCTTGACTGAGCCCCCGTAGTGGATCTGCACCTTCTCGATGTCCATCAGCATCTTGGAGTGCATGGTGTGCAGGCGCCCCACGCTCCGCTCCAGGGGCGCCAGGTCGGCCCTTGGGAAGGCCGTGCTGCCCAGCTTTAGGCTGTGGGCGCAGGAAGGAGGGTGAGGCAGCCACAGAGTCCGCAGCTGGTACCCAGGCAGAGCCCCAGCACACACCACACCCTGTCAGCCCCTGGCTCAGTGGGACCCAGGGTGGGCAGGAACCCTTTCCACAGTCCCCAAGGGGACGTGAGCAGGCTTGCAGGGAAGGTTTCTTGAGGTGGGACAGTGCGGAGGAGCCACCCAGAGGGGATCCCAGTTCCTCCAGCTAACCGGGGCAGTGCCGCTGGCCTCTCCCTGTCCCCGCACGTCCAGTCTGCACTCCTAGAACCCCTAGGTTCCTAAGCGCAGTGTGAAAACCACCCTTTCCACTGAACCTCTGGAGGCGGGAAGGCTGCAGGGAGGTGGGCAGGAGCCCGGAGCAGCATGAAACCACAGCCCACACTCATCCTCCACATTCGCCGAGTGGCCCTCTCGCTGAGTGACACTGGCCTCCCCTCCACCCCCCTCCAGTCCCATGCCAGGACTGCTGAGCCAGCCGCAGGGTCTGGGGGTGTGAGGAGCTAAGGTGGCTGGCACCCTTGGTGAGGTCCCAGCGGGACTCCCCACGGGACTGAGGGCAGGTGATTACTGGTCCTGCCTCTTGCTTCTCCAGTGCCCTAGAAAGAGCTGCTGCTAGCTCTGAAGTGTCCCGGCGGTGAGCAGGGCCCCCCCACATCACCTGTCTGTCTGGCCTCCCTGGAAAGCTCTGCCCAGGACTCTGCATGTACCTGCGGCCCTGCTGCCGGACCTGATCCAGTTCAAAGATGGTGTAGGGGCGGGTGGAGCGGTTCCCCGGCAGGCTGGGCCCCATGGGTGTCACGGGGATGGGTCTGGGCAGGGGCAGAGAGGAGCGGGGGCTGGAGTGTGAGGAATCCCATCGTCCAAGTCCACCGCCCACCTCCCCCATGCCGCCTGCCCGAAGGACCGAGGGGCAGGCAGCTGTCCAGGCAGACAGGCATGGAGCCACTAGGGAGGACAGGAGGAGGGGACACGTGCTGGAGGCAGGTAGCGAATGGAGGAGACACGGCCCCACTGTGCCCACCCCATTATGGCCACCCAGCTGGGTCAGCCCGTTGTGGGCACTCACTGTCCGGTCACAGGGGTCTCCAAGGGACGGTCACAGGACAGGCAGTGGAAATGTGCCAAGAGCTGCCTGTGAGGAATGGGACACGCAGAGGGTGAGTGCCCTACCCAGAGGGTCTGCAGTGGGAGAGATGGAGAACCCACCCTGCCCTGCTCCCCTGGAACTCACGGACTCTCAGGCCCACAACCAGGCGCAGATGCAGCACCCGCCTGCCCTAACCCACCTGTCCCTGAGAGATGCTCTGTGTAAGCCTCAGGCGTCCTCTGGTGGCCAGTAGTGGAAATCCCGCAACTCAGGCTGCCTCGGCCAGTCCCCCAAGAGTGGTCTCAGCTCTGGGGACTGGGGACTCCCTCCCACTCCATTTTCACTGTCCTACGAAGTGGCCTGAGCTCTACAATACTGCCACTCCTCCTGTGGGGCAGTCCACACAGGCTCAGCCATTCCCCAGAGCACACCGTGTGCCTGTCGGGGCTGCACACCTGGGCTTCCCTTCTCCAGGCCGTACCTCCGCATGCAGGCTGCCTCGTCAGCCTGGTAGAGTGGGGAGCGCTCTTTGAGCTGCTGTCGCAGGGATTTCCACCGGTCCTCCAGCGACTGCTTCACAGGGTCCAGCTCCAGGCGGTCCAGCTGCGGGGCGGGAGGTGGGGGGCGTGCGGGTAGAGAACCAGGTGAGCACAAAGAGAGCAGGTGGGGCCAGCAGGGCCTGGGGAAGGTGGTGCCCCCACCTTGCTGTCCATCTCCAGCAGGAGCCGGTCCAGCATCTTCTGCCAGTCCTGCTCCTGCCCACTCATCTTGGCCACCAGCTCCTGCATCATGTGATTCAGCTGCTCCGTGGTGGCGTCGAACTGGACACGGCTCACTTTGGCGGCCAGGGCACTCTTGTCGGCTTTCTGCCCGGAGAGAGAAGGAGGCCCCCCCCGACCCAACAGGAGAGAGCCACCCTGAGGTGTCAGCCCTGACAATGAGCCCACATCCGCCCTCCACCCCCATGGGCTCCCCTCCACTCCTGGCCTTTCAAAGAATACCCAGCAGGGCCTCCCGGGGACAAGGCCGGCCCTCTGGGCCAGATCCCTACCACATCAATCTCCATCTCCAGGTGCTCCCTGTTGGCCTTTTCCCTCTCGAGCTTCTCCAGACCCTGGTACAAGGCCTGGGGGCAAGGACACGGAGAATAAGGAGCAAAGAACTGAACAGCGGGGGTGGCCAGGGTCGCGCCACACCCCCGCCCTAGCCATCCTGCTGGCAGCTCACGTCGATGTCCTTCTGCTTCTGCTGATGGTCCGCAATGAGGTTGCTGGTGGTTATGTTGAGCTTCTCACAGTCGCCCTGCACCTGCAGGATGGCCCTCTGGACGTGGCCCAGCAGCTCCTCGTCCTGTGGCGAGAGGGACAGAGGCAGGCTCCCTGAGGCTGCAGGGCACCGCAAGCCAGCCCTTACAGCGTCACCCAGCAGGCGGGCCCACTGCAGGCGGGTGCTGGCTCCCCTTCATCACTGCCTCAATTTCCCACCGACAGCAGGAGGCTCTAGGCTCTCCTGTGAGCAACCCCAGGGGGCCAGGAACGCAGTTTCCTGCCTCCTGTGGACCAGCCCCAGGGGACCTGCTCAGCCAGGGCTGGGGGGTGCAATGGGTAGAGGTGATTGAGGCTCAGGAGTAGTGAGCTGCCCTCTGGTCCCTGAGAGTCAGCGTGGGGGCTGCAGTCTGCCCACCCGCCCTGGGCTGGATCAGCATTCCAGAACCCAAGAGGCAGGACTCAGGCCCTGTGGCTGTCCCAGCCCCACCATCAAGCCTGCCCTTTGGAGGGCGTCGGGCAAAGGTCTGGAAGACTGGCACGGAGAGTCAGCGACTCCTAAAGCTGTGCCAGCATCCCCGAGGCATGTGAGGGGCTCTGCTCCACCCTCAGCCAGCTGTGCTTTCCCAGTCCATGGTCCCCCATTCCAAGAGCTACTCGCTGTGACCCTGTGGATGGACCAGGCACCCTTGTGAGGTCAGTAAAGGGCCCCACCCTGAAAAACCAATGCCTGGGGCCTCTCTTAGCCACTCCTGGCTCTGTGCGCCTCCCCAAGAGGCCAGGTGTGGCTGCAGCAGGAGGGAGTCCAGCGGGAGTCACCTGGCTCTGGAGCTTGGCCTTCTTGGAGGGCCGCGAGGCCACCAGGCTGTTGACCATGTTCTGCAGCTGCTCGTAGCGCTGCACCAGCGTGCTGACCTGATGGCTGAGGTCCAGGCTGCAGGCTGGGCAGGTGGCCGCAGGGTCAATCTGGCCAGGTGTCAAGGTTATTGGGGTCTTCTGAGGTGCTATGCTCATAGTCAGCAGCGTGGAAGAAGAGGCCAGCATGCCCTCGATGACCATCCGGAGCTTGTCTAACTGTGGGCAGGCGAGAGGGAAGGTGCAGGGCAGTGAGCAGGGCCCGGCCACGCTGCGTCCGCTGTCACTGCCGGCCTGTGCTCTCTGCTCCTCGCCTGCCCGCGCCTGCGCAGTCGCCGTACCCTCAGTGCCTCGTGGAGTGTGTGGCATGTGGGAGGTGCTCAACGTCTGGCCATTAAACAGTGACCAAGGTTCTCAGGAAGGGGGCATCAACACTGAAGGAAGCCCGTGCAGGAGACCTTTCTCCAGCCAGCCCACTGGTGCCTTAGGACGGCATAGCTCCTCCAGCTAAACCCCAGAGAGGTGACATCTGTCAGAGGTTCCTGATGACACGCAGGCCCGGCTCCGGCCTGGGGACAGGAGGGCAGCCTCGCACAGGCTCTGTCCTCACCCGGCATGTACGCAACCAACAGCAAAGTGCTATGACAAGTGCCACCGCCACTCCAGGGCTCTCTCGTGGGCTGGGCGGGAACAAACTCCTTCCACTGGCCCTCCGGCTCTCTGTTGTTTCCTGTGGTCCTACTTTGTCCCCACAAACGATCGGTCCCGGACAGGTGCTGATTCAAGGGCAACCGGTCCCTGGACTGGCCGAAGACCTGTGCCATGTTGCCTGGTTCAGAGAGAGGGCCTGGGCCAACCTGAGCCCCCTCTCAGGGAAGTGTGTGACATAGCAGGGCCGGGGACAGCCACTGTGGACCATGAGTGAGAGAGGCAAAAGTTGCCAGAGTAGAATGGAAGAGATGTGAGGGGTTTTGAGCGAACGGTTAAGGAAAGAGACTCGGGAACAGATACACACCAAAACAGACAGAGAGTGGCCTGGACCAGACTGCACCTTGGCCTGGAAGCCCCTCTTTCTCCAGCTCCCTGTACATGTACCTGCTGCCCGCCAACCTCCCTTCTGCCTGGGCTCAGGGCAACTCCCTTGCTTGCAATCAGAAGAACCTACACTCTCCTGAAGAGTCCAGAAGAGCCTGTCAGTGGGCCCTAGGGTTAAGAGGGCTGTTTAATTGTCTCTAGAAGACAGGAAGATGCTCCCCAAACCACTGGCATTTCAGTGGGGTCAGGAAGAGAAAGAAATGGCCATTCCAGGAGGAGGAGCAGCAGAGGGAGCGGCGGTTAGGAAAGGCAGGAGCCCCAGAGGCTGGAGAATCAGGTGTGGGAGGCAGGACCTTGCTGGCACTGCCCCAGGAGGCCAGGCTGCCCCACGGGGAGTGAACTCCCTCCCAGTGTGAATCTGGGAGGAACCTGGAGGTTGCTGAGCTCAGACATGGGCTTGGGAATGACAGGTGACTCTCACATACAATGATCTGCTCTGGGGTCGTGACGCAGTCACATCACTGTCCCCTGGGAGTGGCCCAGAATGGGGCCTCTACAGACATGAGCCCCCTAGGCTCAGCAGGTTTTCCTATCTGCTTCTTCAGAGGGCTGCTCGTGGTTGGCACTCCTCAGCGGAACGTTCTGGGGTGACCACGGCTGGCATCACCCAGGATTTAAAAGCAGATACCCTCAGGAGAAAGACAGCCCACAGTGTGGGAGAAAATACTTACGAATCACACATCCTGTAAGAATCTAGTATCTAGAACATATAAAGAACTCTCGATAGCTAGAAAATAGAAAGACAAATAACCCCATTTTCAAATGGACAAAGGATTTGAATAGGCATCTTTCCAAACGGGACACACAAATGGCCAGTAATCACATGAGAAGATGCTCAGCATCATTAGCCGTTAGGGAAATGCAAACCAAAACCAGCATGAGATGCCGCTTCACACCATCAGGAGGGCTCTAACCAGCTACCTAAATAAAAGGAAAATAAGCGTTCGTGAGGATGAGAAGTCGAAACCCTCATGGGTGGCCGGTGGCGATGTAAATGGTGCGGACTCTGGGAAACACTTTGGCAGCTGCTCAAAACGTTAACCATAGAGGTTCCGCATACCCCAGCCATCCCACTCACAGGCACGCAACCGAGAGAAGAAAGAGCGTGTCCGGGAGAGCCGAGAGGCAGAAACACCAGATGCCCTTCTGCCGACGGCTGGGTAAACGGAATGCTACGGCAGAGCCATCAGTGGACCACGACTCGGCCACCGCAGCAGGGACTGAAGCCCACGCTGGGGCAGGAAGGGGCCTGGAGAAGCTCGCGCTGAGTGAGAGGAGCCAGGCACAGAAGGCCATGTGCTGTGTGACTCCACTTAACGGGACGTGCCCAGAACAGGTGACTCCCCAGAGACAAAGACTTCTTGGTGACTGCCAGGGGCAGAGGAGGCAGGGACGGGGAGTGACTGCTAACAGGGACAGGGCTCGTTTCGGGGTGACGGACATTCTGGAATTCAGCCGTGCCGAGGGCTGCACACTTTTGTACATGTGCAAACAACCAGCTCGTTCACTTTAAAAGGGTGAGTTCTATGTGCATGAATCACCTAATTTTGAAAGATGGGGGAAAGCCTTCAAGGCGGGCGGGCAGGCCTTGTCGCGGGCCTTGCCCCTCGTGAACCTGAAGCCTCAGAGCCACTTCTGGATAACGAGAGGCTGAATCCTAGATACAGCCCCCCGTACACACACACATGCACATACACACAGAGGAGGAGCTGGGGGGACAGATGAGGCTGCCCCCACCTGGGCAGCAAACCTGAGAAGGGCCCTGGCCCCCGTGCTGAGGAGGTGGGGAGCCTCACCTGATCCTGCAGGTAAAGGGAAGCTTCGGAGACCGAATGTTCCATGCTGGTCTTGCCCCGCTCCTGGCTCTCCCTCAGCTCGGCCAGCTCCTTCTCGATGTCAGCCATGGTGACTCTGCATGCACAAAGGATGGGGTGGCCATGGCGCCAGCCCAGGGGCCCGGGCCCCCCGGCGCCGGCCCAGCCGTCAGGGATGGAGGCAGACGGACCAGGGCTGTTTCAGCCCTCCCAGCAGTCTCTGTCTAGGGAGCCCAAGGCCCTGCCTGTCCTGGGGTGGGTGCCTGGTGTGCTTCTGGCCAGCGAGGCCTGGCACTGTGGAGAGAGGACTCAGAGGGACTCTAGCAAGTACTCCCAGCTCCAGACTGGGGACGGAGTATAAGGGGCTTTTTTGAGAGGTAGGAGAGGAGAGCTCTTTCAAACCCTGGTGCTGAGTTGGTTTAGGAACTTGGGGAACGTCCACCAGCAACTTGAACTAGATGTGGGCAAACTGAAGAGTGGACACCACCCAGATCAAGGTCAGTGTCTGGGCAGACCAGAGCTGCTATTGCCTCCCAGGCTGAGCACAGGTGAAGTCAGGCTGGGGGCAACTACCTGAGGATGCCCAGCTGCAAGCTCAGCTGGCTGCTTTTCACCTCCTTCCCCACTTCCGGTTGCTCTTCACCCTCCAGGATCTTCTGTATCTTGTCCACCTACAAGCCCAGGGGAGGAGGAGGGCCAGGCAGGCTGGAGTTCTTGGCTTTCTGAAGGTGCCTCTTCAGCCTGAGCAAGCCTCTCTCCCATTCCTTAATCCTAATCCAACCTTCTGACAAAAACCAAGGTCCCTTCCTGACATCCATCCATTCATCCATCCCAGGGATGGAGAGAGGTGACCATAAGAGGACCACCAAAGGCCCAGCAGCCCCTTGCCATAACCACTGGCCCCAGCCAGTCCCATACACTCGGCTCCAAGGCTGCTCCGGGGCCTGGGTTTTACTGGAAACGGCTGCAGATACCAGGACGAGTGTGGGCCTCCTTGCCAGAGCTGCATCGTAACAGCTCCAAGTGTCTGGTTTTTGATTGGGAAGCGGACAAGGTAATGTCCAAGGGCCTCTCCTACCTGACGGACTGTCGGGACCCAGGGGCTCGGCGAGTATGTGAAAGGACCGTGTCAGGCATCACAGCGCCAGGGGGGCGGGGGGGATTCCTGGCTCAGGGCGAAGGTGGCAACCCTCCCTTGTGTACCTTCACTTTCTCATGCCGCATTTCTTTGGTCAAGGTCTTTATGGTCTTCAGCTGTTCTGGCAGGTCTGGCGGTATGGTCTTTTGCACTATGGAAAATGGGAGCCTTCGCATCAGAAATGGTAGGGTTCCCAGTGGGCTTCTCATCCCCGTTTCCAGGCCCCACGAGGAAGCTACCCCGAAGAACACAGTCCAGGGGGGATGGGATAGGGAGAAAGGAGACAGGAGTGTCCATAGCTCGCAAGCAATCCACCTAAGGAGGCCCTGCTGGGGTGGCTCAGTGGCTTGAGCACCGGACTGTGGTTGAATTCCGTCAGGGCACAGCTGCAGGCCTGGTTGCCAGTAGGGGGCGTGTGAGAGGCAACCACAAGTTGATATTTCTCACCCTCTCTTTCTCCCTCTCTTCCCCTCTCTCTTTAAGTAAAATATTAAAAAAGAAAAAGAAAAAAGAAATCTATCTAAGGCTTAATACCCCTGGTAGACCACTAAATCCACCTAACTCCCAACTCTACACTCAATCATTCTGGACCTGGAGCTGTGAATGGACAAAGTTAGGTTTAAATCTTCAACAGTCTCTCCTCCCACCCCCAACAAACACTGTTGGTGTCCCGTTCCCCCACATCTTCCCGGGCGGCTATCCGTGGGGCCAAGTCCTGAGAACCTGCCTCATTCCTCTACTGAGGCTCCTTTGCTCCTGCTGGTTTAACTCCATCTTTGGGACCCCGAAGGCTCTATGAGAGCCCAGAATGACTAAGAATGGGCGTTTTTTTGTTCTGGGACTCAGGGAGGAGCCCGGCTGCCAGGAGTTGAGGTCGGGGGTTGGAGGTTGGTGGGGGGTGGGGCAGGGAAAAGATGAAATCAATTCAGAACAAAGACCACGGCCTCTCCTCCCAGCCAGCGGTACCCACCCATCAGGGAGAGCAGATACTGGATCTTCTCCAAGTCAGACTGGCCGGCCTTCTTCTCATCCAGGTCCTTCATGGTCTCCTTTAGCTCCATGTAGAGGGCAATGAGCTCCCCCATCATACGGAACGTTTCCACCGCCACGGGAAAGCTGGGAGCCACTCTCTCCAGTGACTCGTGTCTCTCGCCCCGGAACTCGCTCCTTTCCGGTGAGACTTGGTAGAGATGGTAAAAGGAGTCTGCTCTCCTGAACGAGGCGCTGTCCTGGCGTGGGGTAGTCTGAATATAAGTCCCAGGTTGGTTTGGATCCAAACCTACTTGGACATACCTATCGAAATCTGGGTATCCCGGGCCACGTGGGCCGGGGTACACGAGGCCCGGGATAGGGGGTATGTGGTCACGCTGATCTGGGCCAGGTGGGACCAAATGCTGTTGATCTGGGCGTGCAGGTTCCATACCTGTGCTTATTGGTGTTGGACCACGCTGGTCTGTGCCAGGAGGCATCAAACCTTGTTGATAAGTTTCTGTTGGTGCCAAACCCGCTTGGTCTGTACCTGGTGACATCAAACCTTGCTTGGCTAGGAATGGTGGCACCTGGGTATGCCGATCTCTGCCTGGAGGTACCACACCGTGCTGATATGGGCGTGGCCATATAAAAGTTGGAGAATCCGCATGGGATGGAAAGCCACGAAACTCTGTGCCTGATGGTACCCAGCCTCGGTAATCTGCACCTGGTTGCCTCACACCACGCTGATCCATACCAGGTTGCATGAAACCACGTGGATATACACTGGGCTGGGCCACACCACGGGGATAGGCCCCTGGCTGGACCAAACCAGGGGGATATGCACCACTCTGAACCAACCCATGCTGATCCACTCCAGGTTGTACCAAATCAAGCTGACCTGTGCCAGGCTGACCTGCACCAGGTTGGACCAAACCAGGCTGACCTACACCAGGCTGACCTGTGCCTGGTTGGACAAAACCAAGCTGACCTGTGCCAGGTTGCACCAAACCAGGCTGACCTGCACCAGGCTGGACAAAACCAGGCTGACCTGCACCAGGCTGACCTGCTCCAGGTTGAACCAAATCAGGCTGACCTGCACCAGGCTGACCTGTGCCAGGTTGCACCAAACCAGGCTGACCTGCACCAGGCTGGACAAAACCAGGCTGACCTGCGCCAGGTTGGACAAAACCAAGCTGACCTGCGCCAGGTTGGACCAAACCAGGCTGACCTGTGCCTGGTTGGACAAAACCAGGCTGACCTGCACCAGGTTGGACAAAACCAGGCTGATAGATTCCAGGTTGGACCAAGCCATGGTGAATTGCTCCACGTTGGACAAAGCCAGGCTGACCTGCTCCAGATTGGACAAAACCAGGCTGACCTGCACCAGGTTGGACAAAACCAGGCTGACCTGCGCCAGGCTGGACCAAACCAGGCTGAGCTGCGCCAGGCTGACCTGCTCCAGGTTGGACAAAACCAGGCTGACCTGCTACAGGTTGGACCACACCAGGCTGACCTGTGCCCAGTTGGACCAAACCAGGCTGACCTGCGCCAGGCTGACCTGCTCCAGGTTGGACAAAACGAGGCTGACCTGCTCCAGGTTGGACAAAACCAAGCTGACCTGCTACAGGTTGGACCACACCAGGCTGACCTGTGCCCGGTTGGACCAAACCAGGCTGACCTGCTCCAGGTTGGACAAAACGAGGCTGACCTGCTCCAGGTTGGACAAAACCAAGCTGACCTGCTACAGGTTGGACCACACCAAGCTGACCTGTGCCCGGTTGGACCAAACCAGGCTGACCTGCTCCAGGCTGACCTGAGCCAGGTTGGACAAAACCAGGCTGACCTGCGTCAGGCTGACCTGAGCCAGGCTGGACAAAACCAGGCCGACCTGCTCCAGGGTGACCTGTGCCAGGTTGGAAAAAACCAGGCTGACCTGCGCTAGGTTGACCTGCGCCAGGCTGACCTGCACCAGGTTGGACAAAACCAGGTTGACCTGAGCCAGGCTGACCTGTGCCAGGTTGGACAAAACCAGGCTGACCTACGCTAGGTTGACCTGCACCAGGCTGGACAAAACCAGGCTGACCTGAGCCAGCCTCACCTGCACCAGGTTGGACAAAACCAGGCTGACCTGCACCAGGCTGACCTGCACCAGGTTGGACCAAACCAGGCTGACCTGCACCAGGCTGACCTGCACCAGGCTGACCTGCACCAGGTTGGACCAAACCAGGCTGACCTGCACCAGGGTGACCTGTGCTAGGCTGACCTGCACCAGGTTGGACCAAACCAGGCTGACCTGCAACAGGGTGACCTGCGCCAGGCTGACCTGCACCAGGTTGGACCAAACCAGGCTGACCTGCACCAGATTGGACCAAACCAGGCTGACCTGCACCAGGTTGGACTAAACCAGGCTGAACTGCACCAGGTTGGACTAAACCAGGCTGAACTGTACTAGGTTGGACTAAACCAGGCTGACCTACACCAGGGTGACCTGTGCCAGGCTGACCTGCAGCAGGTTGGACAAAACCAGGCTGACCTGCACCAGGTTGGACCAAACCAGGCTGACCTGCACCAGGTTGGACTAAACCAGGCTGAACTGCACCAGGTTGGACTAAACCAGGCTGACCTGCTCCAGGTTGGACTAAACCAGGCTGACCTACACCAGGGTGACCTGTGCCAGGCTGACCTGCACCAGGTTGGACCAAACCAGGCTGACCTGCACCAGGTTGGACTAAACCAGGCTGAACTGCACCAGGTTGGACTAAACCAGGCTGACCTGCTCCAGGTTGGACAAAACCAGGTTGACCTGCACCAGGTTGGACTAAACCAGGCTGAACTGCTCCAGGTTGGACCACACCAGGCTGACCTGTGCCCGGTTGGACTAAACCAGGCTGAACTGCTCCAGGTTGGACTAAACCAGGCTGACCTGCACCAGGTTGGACTAAACCAGGCTGACCTGCACCAGGTTGGACAAAACCAGGCTGAACTGCACCAGGTTGGACTAAACCAGGCTGAACTGCTCCAGGCTGGACTAAACCAGGCTGACCTGCTCCAGGTTGGACTAAACCAGGCTGACCTGCTCCAGGTTGGACTAAACCAGGCTGACCTGCACCAGGTTGGACTAAACCAGGCTGAACTGCTCCAGGTTGGACAAAACCAGGTTGACCTGCACCAGGTGGGACTAAACCAGGCTGAACTGCTCCAGGTTGGACTAAACCAGGCTGAACTGCTCTAGGTTGGACTAAACCAGG
This sequence comes from Desmodus rotundus, assembly GCF_022682495.2. Taxonomy (NCBI): domain Eukaryota; kingdom Metazoa; phylum Chordata; class Mammalia; order Chiroptera; family Phyllostomidae; genus Desmodus; species Desmodus rotundus. Next base: position 110,510,406 of record NC_071395.1, read on the forward strand.
CTGACCTGCACCAGGTTGGACTAAACCAGGCTGAACTGCTCCAGGTTGGACAAAACCAGGCTGACCTGCACCAGGTTGGACTAAACCAGGCTGACCTGCTTCAGGTTGGACTAAACCAGGCTGACCTGCTCCAGGTTGGACTAAACCAGGCTGAACTGCTCCAGGTTGGACTGCACCAGGTTGGACTGCACCTGGTTGGACTGCACCAGGTTGGACTGCACCAGGCCGACCTGCTCCTGGTTGAACTGCAGCAGGTTGGACTGCACCTGGTTGGACTGCACCTGGTTGGACTGCACCAGGTTGGACTGCACCTGGTTGGACTGCACCTGGTTGGACTGCACCAGGTTGGACTGCACCAGGCCGACCTGCTCCTGGTTGAACTGCACCAGGCTGGACTGCACCTGGTTGGACTGCACCAGGTTGGACTGCACCTGGTTGGACTGCACCAGGCCGACCTGCTCCCGGTTGGACTGTGCCAGGTCGGACTGCACCACGCCGACCTGGTCCCGGTTGGACTGCACCAGGTTGAACCAAACCAGGTGGAACTGTACCAGGTTGGACCACACCAGGCTGACCTGTGCCTGGTTGGACAAAACCAGGCTGACCTGCACCAGGCTGACCTGCTCCAGGTTGGACCAAACCAGGCTGAACTGCTCCAGGTTGGACCAAACCAAGCTGACCTACACCAGGCTGACCTGCACCAGGTTGGACTAAACCAGGCTGAACTGCACCAGGTTGGACCAAACCAGGATATGCGCCAGGTTGGACCCAACTAGGTGGATAAGCACCAGGCTGGACCAAACCAGGCTGCTGTGTGCCAGATTGTATGAATTCAGGTGTTTCCATGCTCAACCGTGCAAAACCTTGCTGATCTGTGACAGCTTGTGTCAGCCCAGGCGATCCCAAAACATGCTGGTCTGTAAGAAGGGGAACCACTCCTTGTTGATCCATGGCAAATATTGCAAATCCATGCTGATCTATGCCAGGTGGCCCCATGCCACTCTCGTCCATGCCAGGCTGTTCCATACCATGCTGGTCTGTGCCAGGAAGTCTCACACCTTGCTGATAGGTGCTAAGGGGAACTACACCAGGCTGCTCCACACTAGGTAGTGCCAATCCTTGTTGCTCTGTGCCAGGTACCCATGGTGGCATCACATCATGCTGACCCGTGCCAGGGAATACTGATTCCTGCCCACCCATTCCAGGTGGCATCACACCCAGCTGGCTCGTGCTGAACGGGAACACACCATGTGGGTAAGTTCTAGGCTGTAGCAATTCAGGCTGATCCGGGCCAAGTGGCTCTAACTTGTGCTGATCTGGCCATGCATAAACTTGACCCGGGCTGACGTGCACTGCCCCACGTGGGTCTGGGCGCACGGGATGACGCCCACCTCTAGCGGAGGCTAGGTCCTCTGGAGCGGTGCCAGGGTATGCGTCTTGTTCGTCTCTTCTTGGATGTGTGAAGCCGAACTGCTCTCTAGGCTCCATTCTGAGCTGGGACTCAGAGGGATGCTGGGTTTTGGCCAGGCTGGCTTCATCACCGGCCCTTGGGAGCTGTTCTCTCCCCAGAAACCCAGCGGCAGAGGTGAGTCTGCCTTGTTCCCTGCCAGGCACCCCCTCAGAGGGGTGTCCTGATCCGCTGGTCCTTGGTAAGGTCTGATCTGGGGCAAAGCTAACGGCAGAATCTGGAGCCTTGTCAACACTTGAACTCTTGGTGGAGGACCCACTTGGAGCCAAGTTGTTTGCTGTTAAGGAAGTCTGCATTTTGCGCTTAAGAAGTGCTGTTGCTGACTCCGAGCCCTGGTTGGAGAGGAAGAAAGAAAGCAGAGACCGCAAGTAAAAATACTGTAAGGTTCGGAGGGAAGGAAAGCTGGGCTATCTGAATAGGAACACTTAAGGCCCCTGGGGGAAAGTTCCCGCTGGTCCCCAAATACAAGCTGGACACAAAACACTTTGACTTGTAATTGAATAACAATAAAAAAAAAAACACTTTGACACTCTCAAAGGACAGGTCTCCAGACTTTTGAGAATCTGCACATTTGCAAATGGCATCATAATATATAACCTCCCTCCTAAGAGACGGGAGTACCGCGATACACAAGTGGTCTGTGCCTCAAAGAATGAGTAATGAAGTTTAAAATACAAAGTCCGCCCCATGACTGGCCTGTTGCTGATGGCAGCAGTGTGAACTGCGGAGCAACTGAACCGCATATTTAAAACGTAAATGCACAAGCCCTTAGACCCAGAACTTCCCATAGACAGAAATGTTCTCTACTGACTCTCACACAAGGCTGCCAAGGCACATGTACGAAGACTGAGCCTGTAGCATCGTTTATAAAAATAGGTTACCAATAGGGGACTGATGTATGTACGCGCACCCACCCAGGAGAACACTAAAAATCTGTTTAAAAAAAATGAATAATGGACTATCTCCGGGTCCAACCCAAACAGAGTCACAAGGACTGCATTTGCCCTCCTTTCTATAACAACCAAAATCTGAAACCCAAAACCGATGATGAGAGAGCGGATTTCTGGGCCCTGACTACTGGCTAACGGAGGTCAGCAGTCCTTGGAAGCTGGGGAGACAGACAAGGTGACCACACTGCTGCTTTGCCTAGGGCTTCGAGGGAACTCCAGGCTGCAGCATGGGAGGTGGCTGACGGGTCCAGCACGCTCCCTGAGCTGGGGAGACAAAGCTAAGCGTTTGGGGGGCAGCAGCCACAAGACAAAGAATCAGAAAGCAGAAGCACAGGGATGACTCAGGAAGTCTGCAGAGGGGCCTGCTCCGGCCATGCAGAAGTGCCCGTCACGCCCTGGAGGAAAGTCTCTTGAGGTCGAGAGAGAAACTGTCCACAAGGCCGGATGGACCGGCACCCAGATTCCCATGAGGTTGGGTGCAGTGCCTGCTCCTACCGGCAAGTTTGGAAAACACTCAGAATTCAGGGGGCAGAGTCCCCAGAAAGGTGTGGGCTCAGGGATGGAGAGTGGTCAGCTCTACACTGAACACTGCTGGGGACCCACTAAGAAAATAACTCAAAAATATATGGGCAAAAAAAAAAAAAAGAACAAATAAAAAATATACAGGCAAAGAAACAGCAAGGGATTTTACATGGTACAATAATAGAGGAGTGGAAGAAAATACAGAAAGCAAATAGCACAACGAAAGGAGTAGACCCTACTCTATCAGTAATCAAACAAGCTGATCAGAAGGCAGAAGGTGGCAGGCTGGAGTGAAGAACATGACCCCAGGGAGGGTACGGGGTGAGTGCCAGTAGGCAGGGATGCCGGCCCTTGGAGAGGAAGATGGGGAGAAGCCCAAACCATTTTGATGCCTGCATCCTAGCCCTGCACCTCAGGATGTTGCTGACCACCTGTGCTCTTGTTCTCAGGCAAATTCAAGAACGGGAAGACAGCAAGTACCTGAAGGAAGATTAGATAACCAAGAAGTGATTAATCATGAGTCTGGAGGTAGTCGGCTATACATGGGAAAATGAGGCCAGAGAACCAGAAAAGCCCATGGAGAACAGCAGACATCGTCTGCGGGCTCATCGGAGAGGAGCCGCCAGACTTCACGGGACCCCAGACTTTGACATGGGCAGATACCTGTCATCACCTGGGCTTGTCCTCATCCTCTAGCTTTTTTTTTTTTATTTTTATTTATTTATTTTTTAGAGAGAGAGGAAGGGAGGGAGAAAGTGAGGGAGAGAAACATCAATGTGTGGTTGCCTCTCATGCGCCCCCTACTGGTGACCTGGCCTGCAACCCAGGCATCTGCCCTGACCAGGAATCGAACTGGCGACCCTTTGGTTTGCAGGCCCATGCTCAATTCACTGAGCTACACCAGCCAGGGCTTGTCCTCTAGCTTCTCAAAACCTTGTGGCATTTATATTCTCCATTGCTTCTGGAGCTATTCATGATTCTGAGAACTGTCAAAACACTGACACTTACTTAGCTCTGGGAGGAGCGGAATGTCTCCAGGTGCTTATGTGGTTACTTATTTACAGTCTCACAGGTGCCTTCTGCTGGCTCCCTGAGAACATGTGGGCTCACTCAAAGTGCACGACCACGGTATGTATAAATCAGCTTCAGCTTTTTAGGAAATGCAGCACAGAAACACCTAGTCACTATGTTGTACATCTGGAACTAATATTGCATGTCAATGGTAATCAAAACAATTTTTTTTTAATTTTAAAACAGTGAAAACAGAGACCACCCATTCCTAGGCCACCTCTCCTGTTTGCAGGCTCCTCTTCCAAAGCTTTTTGATGGTACTTTCCTCCAAAGATGGGCCCAGAGTTCAAGAACAGCAGGGTGTCTATTGTTCAAAGATATTTGTTGCACCCCTGGTGGCCATGTGGTGGCGCCAAAGGGTTCCCTCTCCTAACCCCTCCCCCTTGTGTCTGCATTATCTGTGTGACCCTTACTGAGGGACCCAGATGCACAAAGCCAAGGGGTAGGAAAATGTCAAGACCAAATGTCAGCGGATCCTAGTCCTGGATGGCCATGTAAAAACCCCCATTCTTTTCAGATGAAGAGAGGACGGGGCTCGAAAACGATCTGGTTACCCCAGCGCCTCCGCGCTAGTTCCCCATCAGCGAAGGGCCCCTTCCCTAGAGAGGTGTTATTGCCGCAGCTGGTCCACCTTTGTCCACCGATAGTGAAGGGACTTGTGCACTTCAGGACAGGCCGCGGAAGAACTTTGAAACACTGCGAAAGTAAGTCAGGTACCGTTTTCCATCCAAATGGGTGGCCAAAGCTCAAAGAATGAGGGCCTTGCAGACACTGCTGGGGGAACCGCGACATGGGACCTCTCTCCTCCACGGCTGGGGGGAGGTCTACATGGGAACCCCACCCAGGGGAGGCAATTAGCCAAAAGATACCCAGACCACAAACGCACACTCCATTGCTGGGAATTCGCCCTATGCGTGTGTCCACTCATGGAATGCTGCTGGGGAATGGGGGAGAACAGGAAAAATAGCCACAGTGGGAGACTATGAAAAGACCTCTGAGTGTCCGCACAACGGGACACCGTCCGACAGTAAAGAGGGAGAGGCTCGGGGGACATTGCTGCCACGCCCCTGCCCCCCCCTTTGATTTGTTTACCCCTTGGGAGGCCTTCCAGCCGTCAGCAATTGCTTGCTCCAGCTCCTCCCAGGTGACCATGGTGACTTCTTCCCCAGGAGGTATCAGAGTCAGCTTCCGGCTCAAGGGCTCCTGAAAGTGACAGACAGCGTGGGTGTGCGTGCACACATACAGCTCCTTTCGTCCCAGGATGTTTGAGGAGCAGGACCGAGCTGGCAGCCCCGGCAGCAGGCCCTGGGCCAGAGGAGACGTCCCTGGGAGTCTCGGGCCACTGGCTTCCTGTCTCCTGGGAGCCCTGATGGAGCACTAGGCGGGGATGGGAGGGCTTTCCCTTCAACCCAGGGGCAGCACCTGAGTGGCAGAGGGCACAGCTTGTCCTCCCTGGGAGGACACAGACATCCAGGGCAGAAGCTTGGAGGCGCCAAGAGGGAGCCAAGCTGTGGGCACTCATCCCCCCACCCCTGCGGGCCCTTCCCACAGAACTGGCGGACATTACCAGGACTTCATCCCGGATTCTGATTATCCGCTCTACTTCCTCAATCCGTTGCAGGAGTTTCTGGAAGGAGGGTTCAGAGGTGGAGTGTCAAAGCAGGCCCCTGAACACACACTGACACAGGGGCGAAGGAGAGAGACCTGTGGGTCTTGGAGCAACAGGCGACAGACAGAAGGCAGGTAAGCAGACAAGAGGAGGGGACATGGGGTGTGGCGGGGTGGCAGTGGGGACAGATGTGCCAGGAGCAAATGCTAATGCTGGCATGGGAACCTTTGGTCCTGGGAGCCCCTTCAGACAAACCACCCATGAGACATTGCCGGTGGAGAACAGGACTGACCTCGCTGTCCAAGGACAAACATTACTTTGGGCACTTTGAGGGCATCTGTGACGCCATGTTGTTTAAAAGCAAATTCCTGGAATTTAAACCTTCTGGAAACCTTCAGAATCTAAGAATCTAAATAAAATGTCTTCTCTCTAAAAAATAAAACAACCTAAAACCAAAAACACCTCATTTTCAAAAGCAAAGCTTCCCAGAGCAAAAATGAGCCCCGCTCGGTTTTCAAGGCCTGGAATGACCCAAGTGGGCAAAACGCGGTTAGTAGGCGGAGGTCCCCCGGAGTCTCGGCCTCCCCTCCTGCTCGTTGGAGCTTCTTTCCCTCAAGTCTCTTCTCAGCCTCTCCCTGTGCCCGCAGTCTTCAGCCCTAACCCCTGCAGGCCTTGGACAGTCGGAGGCAGCAGCACAGCCAGGAAGCACCCCATAAACTTGCGGAAGGATTTGTACTTCTACCCCCAGGAAAACAAAGAGCCAAGAGAAGGTGTTGCTGCACTTGCGGTTGGAGGTTGGGGGGCTGAGGGGGTGACCCCAGAACTCTCTCCATCCCAGCCCCCTCTTGGACTGGGTATTGTCTCTCAACACCCACCACCTTATTTCCTTCTGCTTTAGAGGAAGTTCAAAGAATTATTCTGAGACGCCATCAGCACCCCTCTGGGTGGGTTAAGGACCCTTGGGTGTCTGGTAAGTGGGGGGTGAGCCTCCATGCAAACCGGGAGAGGAAGGGCGATGCAGGGGAAGGGGGGCACCCGCCACTCTCACCATTGGGGTCAACTCCTGGGCTCTCTCCTGGGCTTCCTTCAGCATTTTCACGTCTTCCACGACGGTCTGGAGCAGCTCTGTGGCCTGCAAGGTGGAGTGGGGGCCTTGTGGGCCTGGGCTGCCCCAAGGCCTGGCACCCCACCATCCCCGCACTGGCCTGTACTGGCCTCCTCCCCCAAGTGGTGGGTGGTCGTTGGGCGCCTTTGGGACTCAGTCCCAGCCTGGGCTGGAGAGTGGTCTGGAGGGGCCCGGCTTGTCCTCACCTGTGGTCTGTCCTTCCACATTTTCATCAACCCCATTCGCACTTTGTCGGGCATCAGTGTGGCCATGCCAGGCACTGGCGTGGCCATCTCAGACATTACTGTGACCGTCCCCGGCATAGGCGTGGGCAACCTGATTGGTGTGGCCGTTTCAAGCCTGGTTTTCTCAATAGTGGGCGTGGCCGTCTCAGTAACAGGTGTGGTCATCTCAGTGGTGGGAATGGCCATCTCCTGGGCCAAGTCCTTGGACATCTCCTGTTTCCCTAGCCACTCCTGGACGTCCAAGTCCTCACCACCTACCAGGGCACTGAAGTATTGCACGTGGTTCAGAATGCCCTGCATCTGGTTGTCCATGTTCTTGAACTGCTGGCCGAGGTGCTGGACCTGCCCACTCAGGTCCTTCACCTGGCTCTCCAGCGTCTGGGCCGGCACCCTGGCCACGCTGCTCCGTCGCTTCTCCTTGGGCGCACCCACCTGCGGAGTGCTGAGTGAGGCCCGCAGGCCCTCGAAGGTGCCGCTCGGCTCAGGCGACAGAGACTGGAAGTCCACCCGGGTGTCCTGCAAGTGCAGATTCTTGAGCACGGCCACGATGAGTGTGTGAAGGGCTGTGAAGTTGACGGCGCCCACCTCCGGGGTGCCGATGGCCAGGTCGGCCAACTCCCTGAGGGACACCTTGGTGGTAGCCGTCGCGGGCGGCATCGTGCGCGGCCTCAGGGGTGGTCAGCTCCCGCGGCCAGACCGTTGGCCATGCCCCCTCAGTGTTCACGGCCACCGTGGGCTTTCAGGGACCCTGTGGGGTCCCGGGGCGTCCTGCCCTGCCTCTGGGCTCTGTCGGGAGTCTGCCTGAAGTTCAGAGAGGAGCGCCCCGCAGCCGCTCTGCGCTCCTGGAGCCGGCCGGTGCCCGCCTCCCCGGTGGGGTTCGGGCACCTCCGACTCTACGTTGGCTCCTCACCGTCTCTGCTCAAGTCCAGGGCCGCCCTCCCCTCGCGCCGGGTCTCGGCCAGCAGACGTTTGAAAAGGGGCGGGGCGGGGGCGTGCCCGAGGGCTCCACGGAGGGGCACGCCCCCAGGGGAGGACGGTGTCCGCGGGCGGAGGAGTCCGCACCTCGCGGGGACCCTTTCCCACAGGGGCCTGGGGAAGCGTCGGCCACACTCCCGGGCACCACATTTCTGTTCTCAGTACACGCTTCCGAGGAAAGGCGGCACAGGGCCGTGCCAAGGCATTTCTAGGGAACAAACGCCTCGCTTCGGGAGGGGGCGCGTCCGAAGGCTCCCCCAGACTCCAGCAGTCCCTTAGGCCCATAACTCGCTCACCCTCGGAGGCCAGCGAGGACGCACAGACATACCGGGCATCGTGGCACCTACGCTGCATGCCCACTGCTGTTCCACTACACTGAGCACTGGCGCAGACCTAAGGGCGCAGTCCAGACACCCTGGCCCCTGGGGGGCCGTTTCCATGTCGTTTGGCACCACCGAAGGGAGGGTGGCTTAGAAAAGACCACTCCCCACCCATCTGGTGCCAGTCAGTCACCAGGTGATGGAGCTTTTCCGTGCTCTGCCGGCCTCATTTAAAACACACTCAAGTGCCAGCGCTTGAGTTCATTAAAGATAGGACTGCACGGGGCTGGGCCCATCTGGCGCGTTCCAGAGACCTGCCTTCCCCTTACCGGGCTCCTCCAGAATGTATGAACACGGGGGGCACTGAAGAGAACCTGGGAATGCCCTTGTGCATAACTGGTTTTAACTCCTTTCAGACCCAGATGCTGTTTAGTCTGAGCTGGTAAAATGTAACTCAAGAGAACCTTTGCTTCCCCCTCCACAAACCAGTGTTCCCTGGGGACGGAGTCCAGCCCGCAGCCTCCGTCGGTTCAGCAATAGATCCCCAGTGCTGGGCACATGGGCCTTCAGGTGATGGTTGGTGTCTTTAGGGGAGCAAAGTCCTGGCCCTCTGCTGTGCACTCAGGTGCTTATCTTATGAAACCTGAGGCCAGAGCACTGAGGTGGAGTTAAGAGCCTTGGGATCAGGCATCAGCCGTAGTGGAGGCTGCAGTGCGTGGGTGCACCAGCTTCCTCAAGTCTAAGTTCAGGGACTTTCCACAAGATTCCTGTGACCACAGTGCCCATGGCCTGCACATCGGCGCCCAGAGGCCCTCCCTGTCCCATTTTCATTTTTACACCCCCGAGGCTTGGGGTCCTGCCCAGCAGGCCAGGACTCTGAATGCAAATGGAAAGGGCCTAATGCATGCTCATTCCAATCCCAGGAAGTATATTCTACTGCATGCTTCCACTGAGTACGTACACTGAGAAATCTCTACTCTTGGAGACACGGGGTACTAAATAGTGGGCACAAACAGAATTGGGGTTTAAGAGACCTGAGCTTTCCACCCCAAACCTCCCTTTTTACCATTGATGAGAGGCCCAGAAGGACTAGTCGCCTAGCCGACCTTTGCACAGGAACCGGGGCTCCCGAGGAACGTCCGTGGCTCTTCCTCCACCCCATGCTCATCCTTTTATAATTAAGTTCTTTGCTCAAAATGCCCCTCCGCGGCCTGTTAACGGAAGGCAACTCACCTGTGTGCTGGAAGTGCTACTGTGCTCAGAGTCTGGACTGTGGGTGGGGAACGTCTGCGCTCACTTGGGAGGGGCTACAGATGTGGCAAAACCTCCCGCAGAGCTGCAACTGCGCAGTGTGTGAACTGTCCTTTATTATTTCTCAGGAACCAGCAGAACCCATAAGCAATCCCAGGTCCCTGCCCAGCAGACGCCCCTCCTTCCCAGACAACATTCAGCACTGAATTGGATTTGCCTTAAAGGCACAGAAAGTTTGTACCTGACAACTGGGGCGTAAATCAGAATTCTGATTATGTAATTTTAAATGGGGGGCAGGAAGGCCAAGTGCAGTCCTAGGCAGTGCAATAAACACAAGTGTCACCTACAATTGAACAAGATATAATTAGTTCTATTTTTTTTTTTTTGCAAACTTAGACCTTAACTATATTATTCAACAAGGACTGACCTTCAGTGCTTAGGACGGGGTAGGGCCTGCAGAAGGAGACAAGTCTAGAGACCGGGAGCAGCCATGGACCCCGCCACCCTTTACTATGTAGCCCTTGTCCCCTGTAGTCGGGACTGGAGCCAGCCACCAGGAGGCACGACAGTGGGTGACTGCGCAATGGCGTGAAGAGACGAGCAAGACAACAGATTCTTTTATTTGCCATTGAAGAGCCCGAGGATGCCCAGAGAGGGTGCCCCCCTGACCTGGCGCCCCTGCTGGGGAGGGACACCACCAACGCCCCGCTGACCGAGGGCTGCAGGCGCGGCAGTTTCTCAGGGAAAGTGCGATCTCTAGAAACGTCTATGTGAGGGTGGCCGCCGAGAGGACGGCTGGGGTGGAGATGGTGCCAGGGCGCTCCGCTTCCCTGACCAAGGTCAGCCCCACACGCACATCCCTGCGGCTGGAACCACCGAATGAACATTATAGAGTTAAAACTTTATCTGCAGTGAACTTTTCAGCACCGCAGGATTTTCAGGCTCTTTCCGGGAAGGTGCCTGTGACTTTTCTCCAAGGGGCAGGGTGACAAGGGCACACAGTTAAGGCCATGTATCCATTAGCTTCGTCTCCCTCGTGACCACCGCCAGGCCTCTGGCCTACCAAACGCTCGCGAGAGGCCGTCTGACCCCATGCAGGGCACACACCCCACGGCGTGGTCTCCCTCGGGAGCCCCGGGGTCAGGGCCGCGGCAGAAGCTAGTCATCCACAGTGATGTTCCGGAAGAGGTAGGCCATGGACTCTCCGTTGTGGATTCTCCGAATCGCCTCAGAAAGAATCAGACTGATGTCCACCGTCTTTATCTTGGGACACTGCAGCTTCTGCACCTCGTGAGGCACAGTGTTGGTCACCACCACCTAGTCACAGCGGCGAGGGAAAACACACACTGTTACTGGTGTGTCCCTCGTGGTCACCTGGAAAAGTTTACCCCACACTTAGTGCCCAGGGCCCAAGTCCCAACCCACCAAACCTTACTCCATGGAGTGTAGTTTTTACAAACTGAACGTAACCATCTTTACGCAAGGGAAAGTTTTCACGAGGCAGATCTTCGTGAAGAGAGACACGCACCCCTAAACACCTGTCTCCCCCACGCACGTGAGCCACGCAGGCGCTCTGGAGAGGCACTGAGCAGCCTGGCGCGCAGACACACCTCGTCGATGGAGGACTCCTCAATGAGGCGGGGGGCCTCTGCAGACAGGATGCCGTGAGTGGCCATGACATAGATCTTGTAAGCGCCCCTCTCCTTCAGGATCTCTGCGGCAGCCACAAAACTCTCCACATCGTCAATGATGTCATCCTGAGGACACCAGCATTAGTGTGAGGGGCAGCCCCCACCCCGTGGACCGATACACACTGTCTGCCCTTCTCCGAGCCCCTTTCAGAGGACGGTGGGTCAACAGTCGAGGTGTCTACCTGGGTCAAAGGTCGAACATCCAGCAATGGCAGCAAAACTGCAGGGACAGTACCTTGCGTGGCTGTTGGTACAGAGCTACGAAGCCTTACAGTCGCGTGACATTTACAGCCAGAGTTCACGACCACCAAGGCTTGTTTCCTGTTTCAAGCTTCAGACTAATCCTACACAGCCAGGGCCCCACTTACTTTTTCCGAGAAAAAGGTAAGCGGAAGATGCAGAGAAAGACAGTGAGCCACTCTGAAGGACGACCCCCGGCCCAGCAAAGACATTTGGGCCAGGGGCAAACCCGTCGTGTTAAAGTACGGAGAATGAGACTTGGGGGCTCATTAGTGAGAATGGAGTGGCCCCTCTGGTGGGCCTCAAGGCCCGGTAGCCCAAGGCAGGGCTGGCTGGCTGGTCCCCACGGGCTACACTCCCGCAGGGGCGCTGCCGTGCTCTCTGCACGCCTGCCGGCTGTGACATGGCTGTGACAGGCCCTGTTCACCTCTTGTCAAGTCTCTCCCTGTCCCTTGGGGTTGGGGGAGGAAGGACAGACATGCAGCCCGAAGCGGACAGGCGCCTGGAGCCAGAGGGTGGCCTGTCTGCGAAGGAAGACGTGCGACCGTACCACTATGATTGCGATGCTCCCACCAACGTCTCCGACTACCGTGATTGGGGGCTTCTCTTTGGCCATCATCACTAGCAAAACAAAACAAATGACAAGACCCCGTCAGCCACGCATCACCAAGTCAAGGCGATCACCGCCTCGCCCCCTGGAAGTGGTGGCAGACTCCTCTTCGGGGAGCCTGGCTGGGGGCTGACGCACTGTCTGGAGCATGCCGTCCCGCAGGAACGAGGCCGACACACGTGTTGTGCATTTTCTAGTGGCCACATCCGCGAGTAGGAGTACACAGGGGGAGTGAATGGATTTTAGTTTATCCAATGTGCCCAAATACTACGGTATTTCTCTGTGTACAATGTGCTCCCACGTTTTGGGCCCAAACTTTCAGGAAAAAAACTTTTGTTATAATTTTTTAATTCAGTTATTTATTTATTTATATTTAGATACTTGCTTTTTGTATTATAAAGGAATTTTAGCATTTATTTTTGAACCTACTACCATACGAGAAAGTTTACGTAACCAGTATCACGAAACACAAGAACAGACACAAGGCGTCTCCAGCACTACCTGTGCACAACGCAATGCGCATCCTCACCCTTCCCCCCGAAGCCTGGGCCAACGAGTGCGCACTGGCACGGCACAGCACGGTGTCCGAGATGTGCCCACACGCGGACGCACTGCAATGCCTCACACGGCTCCCCACCGCGTCTTTGGCATCTGGTGCGCACATCACACACACAGCCCTTCTTAGTCGGGACCAGCCACACTTCGAGACCACGGCAACAGTCACGAGTGACCGGCAGCCGCCAGTCTTTTGCCAGCACGGGTGAGGGGAAGGAGCAGCCAGGAAGAGCTCGCAGACATGGTGCTGGCCGGCCACAAATGTCCGACTCTGAGGACGGAGACGGAAAAGCAACGCCACTCCGCAGAGACTCGCAGAGACTCGCACGGGGCAGGGCCGCAGGCAAAGAGCCGGCACTGGCTTCCTTCCAGAGTGACCTCAACTGGACAGTGCAGCCTTACCACCAGACAACTACGCTGCGGACACAATCAGAGCTTCCTGAAAACAAGGAGCCCGAAAACAATGACCACGAGTCCACCATCATTTCCTGCTTCCATTCGTCCTCAAACACACGGCTTCTTATCTCCCAGGGAAACTCCTCTGGGAAAGGCCTGATAGCACCCCAACAATCCACAGCACAGGGAAGGGAAACAAGGGCTCACCCTCAGAAGGAGGGTGCAAACCGAGAAGAAAAAGAGGATTTCAGAAGAGTAGGCTAAGTAGCCCAAGTTTCTGGAGAGCTTTTTTATTTTTTTTAAGATTTTATTTACTTATTTTTAGAGAGGGGGAAGGGAGGGAGAAAGAGAGGGAGAGAAACATTGAATGGTTGCCTCTCATGCGCCCCCAAACTGAAGACCCAGCCTGCAACCTGGGCATATGCCCTGACTAGGAATCAAACCAGCAACCCTTTTTAGGTTTGCAGGCTGGAGCTCAGTCCACTGAGCCACACCAGCCAGGGCAGGAAAGCTTTTTGTTACTCTGAAATACTTACTAAACTAATAGTGGAGGAGGAGAAAATTTAAAACTTCAGAGTAACTATATAGTTTAGTAATTACCTATAGGCACCATAAACCTCAAACAGGCATGCCTTTCTGTATACTAGCAAATTAAGTGAGTTGAAATTCCGCACTTTTACTGGCAAGTTTTAACAGACATTTCCTGCTTTCCCATCCCAGAAACAAGGGCAATGACTTGAATTCGGACAGTCAAAAAGGCTCTGTATATAAATATCACCTAAGGGGGAGAAAATAAATCACCAATATCAGGAAGGGCTTCCTCAAATTCTGTCTTTAAATTAAACTGCGTATGTATGAGGTTCTGTTGACCTACCCACTTCTTCAGGAGATGCAGTCCCTTTTCTTGACCATGTTTCCCTGTGGAAAAAAGACCGCAAGCCAGCGCCCTCATCGGGGAGCAACATGCACGCAGCTCTAGGTTGGTGCCGAGAACACGCCGCAGCCAGCCCTCCCGTTCACATCTCTGACCCTGCCTCTCCCGGACACTTCTGGTCTCCTTTCCTTCCTCCCCCTTTTATTTCAGAGAGAGGAGAAGAGAGGGGGAGAAACATCCACCTCTGTCACAGCCCCCCCAGGGACCTGGCCCACAACCGAGGAGCGTGGCCGGACACGGGGAATCAGACTGGCGACCCTTCAGTCCCCAGGCCAGCACTCAACCCACTGAGCCGCACCAGCCAGGGCACTTGCGTCGGTTTAAAATGAGAAACAGACGCAACTAGGACTGAGGCTTACCAAGGCCTTTAAAATCAAGCCCTGCTCCCCAAGTGCTCATTCCCTGCTCCTAACTGCCCAAAACTGAGCACATCATTTGATGGCTACTAAAAAACAGAGACACGTTATTATAGGAGCAACAGAAAAAATAGCAACTGACAGGCTACAAAAAAAAGCCAGGAATTTTCCAATTGCTTGCCCAGAAGAAAAAATACCAAAGATTTAAAATTTTCACTGAAAGTAATATACGTTCTTTTTCTTTTTTAAAAGATTTTATTTATTTATTTTTAGACAGAGGGCAAGGGAGGGAGAAAGAGAGGGAGAGAAACATCTATGTGTGGTTGCCTCTCGCGTGCCCCCTACGGGGGACCTGGCCTGCAACCCAGGCATGTGCCCTGACTGGGAATCGAACCGGCAACCCTTTGGTTCGCAGGCCTGCACTCAATCCACTGAGTCACATCAGCCAGGGCGGAACAGGTAATGTACGTTCTGAAGGTCAGGGATAAAAGGTGCTTATACTGCCTACCGTATGTTTAAGATTCTACTCTCCTCCATTTTATCAAACAAAACCCAATTCATTTAAGAATAAATGAATTGTGCATCATTACTTGTGGCCATAAATCATTGTTAAAACTACTTCAACTTACTGCAGTAAAAATGTTGATTTAGCAACTAATTTTCAATGCTCCTATGAAAGAAGCAGAAAGCATCGTTTGCTTTTAAAGTTAGCATTTCCAAGTAAAATAATGCTATATTTATAACCATCCTTAGATGTTACACACACACACACACACTTTCCACTCTTTTCCCAATTAACCAAACCTTTTTCTCCTAAAATAAGCAAAAGAGGAATATTCATCCCTTACCCGCTTTAATCTTGGCCTATTTCTAGCTCAGTGGAATGTCAAACTCCTTGTCTGACTGACCTAAAAAAGCGATGAGAAATCAAGTCTCCAGCAGAACTGGAGCTGAAGTTATTCTCAAGCTCATAACTCTACATGAAACAAGTCAAAACTCACACTTAACAGATGCTCAAGGGCAGCGAGTGTGCGTTTCGCTTTCATGATGAAAAACACCCTTCAATATAAAATTAACCGGCCAGGAAAATCCAGCCAGAGAAGGTAGCTTCCTCCCCTCTCTGTGATCAAGTGGTCGTCACCACTGCGGCGAACCCCAAGCAGAGTTTGGGGACCCACCTACACACACCCTTCCAGGTTCGTTAGCTGCCTTGCCGTCAGGGAGGTACCAATGCTACCTTACCGAACAGGATACCTGCACAGGCTCACTTTTAATAAATTACTCTAAAAAGGCCTCTCTGCCTCAGTTCCACCGACGTTCTGGACCCAACAACTGTCCACTCAGTTGCTGCGGGGTGCCAGCAGCACTGCCCCCCACCCCGCCTCTGGGGCTGAGGCAGCCAGAAATCTCTCCAGACACTGGCAAACCCCGAGGCACCAGAGTCGCCCTCGGCTGAAAACCACGGCTGCTGTAGAAGACCAGGCTCTAGGAAGACAAAGCAATTCATCCTCCTAAATGATGCGAAGCCTCCAAGGGTGAGGATTTGCTTTTCTTTGGCCTTTTCCTGACATCTAATATCTCCATCTCCATTACTATAAAACTACTGAAACATTAATAAATAAACATAGAGCATATCTAACTTGGAAGGTTCAATTAAACCTACAAGAAATACCATTTTTTCAGAGTTCTCTTGACTAAATTTCTACAAGGGAGCCACAGAAAAGTGACCCACAGCAGCTGTAACGCACGGGCGCACACTAGCACAGCGCTGCACGCGGGTCCGGGCGCACAAGGCGAGCGGGGAGGACAGGGCCCAGTCGTCAGGAATGGAGCGACATTCTCCGAACACAGAAGCTTCCATCTACAACCCGCGACGTGAGCAATCTCTGTCAAAACGACCTCTGCCCTAGCCTGTGTGGATGAGCCAGAGGCAGAGGAAAAGGCTGAAGGCGAAGCGAGAGAAAGGAAGGGGACAGCAGTGAAGGCGGCGAAGGGCCTGGCCCCGCAGACTTTTACAAACTTGAGAAACGCCACATGGGACAGACCTTTGATTGGAATGTGTACACTGATGATCCCAGCTTCCAACAAATGAAAACTGTTTCCGTATTTCAACTGGGCCTTTTTCTTTAATCCAAACCAAACAAAACTCCTCAAATTTGTTTTGGAAACTTGAATAAAATATTTTCTTTGATGAATAAAAGTTATACTGATGTTTTTAATTGGATGCTGTTTGGTAAGGATTATCAGAGATCCAAATCCTATCAAGTATTAATGTGGTTATGGTTGTTTTTAGTATTAGTAAAAATAAATGATATACTAATTCGGACTTAAAGAAAACTAACAATATAGTATTATTTTAAAATACAATGTCAGTGGAGTTTACAAGTAGAACTTGAGTTTTGATTTTGCATAATTCATTATATAAAAGGTATTTTGTTTAGATCTTGAAAAAAAATAACAACCTCTGACCCAATAATTTTATTTCTTGGAATTTGTGCTATAAATTCAGTTAGTCACTTAAAAAAGAACATGAGTCAAAGTCAGAGGCAGTTGAGTGCAGTGACCGAGCGCACACGTCAGAGAAACACTGGCGGCAGTTTGACACAAATGAAGGGACAAGGGGGAATTAGAAAAATCACCATTTGACATCCACCGCAGTAATAACTGATTCAACCTAATCACAAGGAAACAAACATGCCCCAATTAAGGAATATTCTACAAAATAACTAGCCTGTACTCTTTAAAAGTATCAAGGATCAGCCCTGGCTGGTATGGCCAGACTGAGAACCAAAGGGTCGCAGGTTCGATTCCCAGTCAGGGCACATGCCTGGGTGGGTTGTGGGCCAGGTCTCCAGTAGGGGGCGTGCGAGAGGCAACTACACATTGATGTTTCTCTCCTTCTCTTTCTCCCTCCCTCCCCCCTCTCTAAAAATAAATACATAAAAAGGATCAAGGATCAAGGTCACTTGCTTTCTGGTAGAAGCGTGGAGTGGGTGGCTGCGGCCTCTGGGCTGGGAAGAACCGTGCTCTCGGTGGAGGCAGCAGAGCGAGCCGGAACCATGGCCAATACAGTGGTAGCAGTTGAACTAACCATTGCTGCTGCGGGGTTTGCAGGCTGTTATGATTTGCAAGCCTTGAAGCATATGGAACCTCAAGTCAAACAAGTTTTCCAAAGCCTACCAAAATCTGCCTTCAGTGGTGGTGTCACAGAGGTGGGTTT
The DNA here is from genome assembly GCF_022682495.2 of Desmodus rotundus. Lineage (NCBI taxonomy): Eukaryota > Metazoa > Chordata > Mammalia > Chiroptera > Phyllostomidae > Desmodus > Desmodus rotundus. Next base: position 110,527,924 of record NC_071395.1, read on the forward strand.
GAACCCAAAATGAAAAAATGGGAAGCAGCATTAATACTAGGTATAAGCCCTACTGCCAGTAAAGGAAAGATAAGAGATGCTCATCAATGAATTATGCTTTTAAATCATCCAGACAAGGGAGGATCTTCTTATATAGCAGCCAAAATCAATGAAGTTAAAGATTTACTAAAAGGTCAAGCTAAAAAGTGAAGTAAATGTATGAATTTTAAGGTTCTTATCAGTTATGTGTACAAGTACCAGCTTTTTATAAAATGTCCCAAAGCTACAAATTTTAGAAATGATTTAGCACAAAGTCAAACCCTTGTATCAGTTTGTTTAAATTAGGATTTTGTCAGATTATAGAATAATTGTAGATTACTGCTCAGCAATTATGAATAAATACATACTATTCGAATAGAAATATTTTTCATTACTCACCTAGCAAACAATTTAGTACTTACTCAAGGAAAGTGAACATGAAGGTCTCTGCTCTCAAGGAACCCCAATCTAATGGGAGACTGATGAACTGGTCATTAAAATACAATGTCGTAAACACTATGATGGAATTAGCAGAGGTTAACAGAGCAGACTCATCTCACTGGGAAGAAAGCTTGTCAGCGGCTTGGAGCTATGAATTTAAAAATGAATTTAGCCACAATTTGACCTAAAAAAAAATATTCGTGTAGGTATGTATATGTCACAGGATTGAGATTTCATGCATTAAAAACTTGATTTAAAAAAAAAAAGGATCGGGAGAACCAAGATGGCGGCGTAGGTAGACACACTGCGCCTCCTCACACAACCAGAACTGACAGAGAATCTAACGGCAAGGGGGTCCGACACCAAGGAAATAAAAAATGAACATTCATCTAGACCGGTAGGAGGGGCGGAGACAGGCACCGGGGTGGAGAGGACTCGCGTGACTGTGGCGGGAGGGAGACTGGCAGAGCGTGGGGCGACCGGGGCAGGCAGTCCGAGCACTAGCAGACCCTGCGGCCCCACATTTGCACAGATAAACCGAGAGGGCCGGACTCAGAGTGGCGGAGAGCAGGGCAGGCAGAGTGCGGGTAGCACCCCGCGGCACCACATTCGAACATAGATGAACCGGACCAACGGCAGGGAGCGAGGCAGACCGCACAACCCAGGGCTCCAGCTCGGGGAAATAAAGCCTCAAACCTTTGATTGAAAGCGCCCCTGGGGGTTGGGGCAGCAGGAGAGACTCCCAGCCTCACGGGAGAGGTTGTTGGAGAGACCCACAGGGGCCTAGTATGTGCACAAGCCCACCCACTCGGGAACCAGCACCAGAGGGGCCCAGTTTGATTGTGGGTATCGGAGTAAGATTGAAATCCGGAGGAGAGTGAAGCGGGCGCCATTGCTCCCTCTCGGCCCCTCCCCCACGTACAGCGTCACAGCGCAGCGACCAGCCGTTACCCCGCCCCAGTGAACACCTAAGGCTCCGCCCCTTAAAGTAACAGACGCGCCAAGACAAAAAAAAAAAAAAAGAAAAAAGAAAAAAAAATGGCCCAAATGACAGAACACTTCAAAGCTCCAGAAAAAATACAACTAAGTGAGGAAGAGATAGCTAACCTATCGGATGCACAGTTCAAAGCACTGGTTATCAATATGCTCACAGAATTGGTTGAATCTATTCGAAAACCAGATGAAAAAATGAAGCCTATGCTAAGAGAAACAAAGGAAAATGTACAGGGAACCAATAGTGATGCGAAGGAAACTGGGACTCAAATCAATGGTGTGGACCAGAAGGAAGAAAGAAACATCCAGCCAGAAAAGAATGAAGAAACAAGAACTCGGGGAAGTGGGGAGAGGCTTGGGAACCTCCAGGACATCTTGAAACGTTCCAACATCCGAATTATAGGGGTGCCAGGAGAAGAGGAAGAACAAAAAATTGAAAACTTATTTGAACAAATAATGAAGGAGAACTTCCCTAATCTGGCAAAGGAAACAGACTTCCAGGGGGTCCAGGAAGCTCAGAGTCCCAAAGCAGCTGGACCCAAGGAGGAACACACCAAGGCACATCATAATTACATTACCCAAGATTAAACGCAAGGACCTACATCCAAGATTACTGTATCCAACAAAGCTATCATTTAGAATGGAAGGGAAGATAAAGTGCTTCTCAGATAAGGTCAAGTTAAAGAAGTTCATCATCACCAAGCCCTTATTATATGAAATGTTAAAGGGACTTACCTAAGAAAAAGAAGATAAAAAATAGGAACAGTAAAAATGACAGCAAACTCACAGTTATTAACGACCACATCTAAAACCAAAACAAAAGAAAACTAAGCAAACAACTAGAACAGGAACAGAACCATAGAGATGGAGATCACATGGAGGGTTGTCAATAGGGGAGTGGAAGGGGGAGAGGGGGGAAAGGTACAGAGAATAAGTAGCATAAATGGCAGGTAGAAAATAGACAGGGGGAGGGTAAGAATAGTGTAGGAAATGTAGAAGCCAAAGAACTTATATACATGACCCATGGACATGAACTATAGGGGGGGAATGTGGGAGGGAGGGGGTGGGCAGGATGGAGTGTAGTGAGGGGGGGGAATGGGACAACTGTAATGGCATAATCAATAAATATATTTAAAAAAAAAAAAAGAAAAAGAAAAAGAAAAAAAGAAAAAAAGGATCAAGGTCATAAGAGACACAGAACAAAGAAGCCATTCCGGATTAAATGAGACTAAAGAGAAATAACAACTGAGTGCAACATGTCATCCTAGACTGGATTCTAGTCCAGAAAAAGACTCTTTTCTTTTGCTCTGAGGGACACTGGCTGGACAACTGGTAGAACATGAATAAGGTCCGAAGAGTGGACATCAGCACTGTAACGACGTTAGTTTCCTGCATCTGATAATTAGACACAATGAGAATGCGCGCCCTCAGATAGGAGGCTGTGGGGTGCAGCCACTCTCCTCTCTTTCCACCTGTTGGGGTCTGTCTGTTTCTAAGGCATGGCAAACAGATACACATTTTTAAAGGAAATAAGCTCTAAAAGGTGTAATCTATCTTCCAGGACAGAATGCTGGCCTCTGCCACTCAAAAAGTCCTTGGCAGTCAGCAGCTTCCCACCGCGGGGCTGACTGCAAGTCTGGGAGGCACTAGGTCGAAGACCCGTGTTCCTAACCCAGTGTGCACAGCTGCCTGGTCAGCAAAGCCTGGTGTTTGATCAACGATGGCTATCGCCCAAAATATAATAGCGTAAGATTTCACAACATCACGCACACAACTTTTTCACTAAAGTTAAAATTATTTCACACTCTCTGAATGCTAAGTGCTACCCAAATAAGGGCAACTGCCCCCACGGTCTGCAGATGCGCACAGCACAACCCCCTCTCACAGAGGGCGGCCCCTCGGGTACTCGGAAACCCCAAGACGGCCCACGTGCACGTTAAGTGTCAACTCCCAGCCATTCGTGTCGTTCAGGACTTTCTCAATTTACAAATAAAGTAAAAGACAGAGCTAATCTTACGTGGCAACTCCAGGCCAGGGTGGACGGTGGCATTTTTGACCGTCGGGGGGGAGTGGCGGCCATCGTCCATGTCCAGCTCCGCACACTGGGCCTCTCCGTGGATGACAGCTAAACCCAGACGGAGTCTCTCGGCGTACGACTGGGCCCTGAGAGAAGGACGAAGGGAAGTGGGGAAATTCATGAGGAGGAAAGCCAGGCGTCACTATTCCACCACTTTACCAATCATAAAATGGAAATGGCATTCAACCACTCAGGGATGCACAAAGGAATTATTTACACAAAACGTAATGTGGAGCCCAGGCCAGGACGTGACGCCCCCAGCAGCACGTCACATTAGAGGTGGGCTGGCACCTGACTCTGGATAATTCTGGTGCTACCCTCAGTCCAGGGCTCTAACACTCTGTTCCAGAAGAAAGAACACTGTTGAAAAAGGGCTCACAGCCCTTCTCTTTCCCTCATCCTGAAAACTGGAGGAAGAACAGCATTCTCTCCCAGCAGGAAACTGAGTGACTCAGAGAACCGCCAGTGCAGCCTGGAGACTATGGGGCGGCACAGGAAAAGGACGCGAGGAAAGCTTGGCCCATGAGCCGTCCCAGGACACCACACAGCCCGTTCTGACTTCAGGAAGTGCCCACAAGGGAATGTTGTCAGTGTCTGCATTATTTACCTTTTTGCAGCATCAGGAGACTTAGCTACAATGACTGCGTTTCTGTAATTTGGAATCTAGATTTGGAGGAAAAATAAGAAAATACTGAAAAATCATACCTGGATGCCAGTATTACAGTTTTCCCTCTTACAACACCTGTCTACACTAGCAATTACATATGCTAGAATTTCATTCACACATCGCAGAAGTACTGCTACATCAAGAACATAAAAAGTAACTAACTCTTAAAACCCTAACTTTAGAAAACATAAGCAAATCGCTACAAATGCACAGAGGGCAGTGCGTTTCAATGTTTCAATGTCTCTGAGAAGCGGGGCCCTGCCTGCTGCTGGCCCTGCCTGCCTGCCTCGGCATCCAGCCTGAGGGGCAAGACCCCTGCTGTGCCCTCAGTGTCAGGATCAGACCCCGGAGAAAACTGCACAGGGTGGGTTTGAGGACAAGGGGGTGTTTGCTGGTGGCTCCTCACTTCTTCCTGGATATACTGAAGCAGGAAAGGAGAGGCTCTAAGGTTGTCCACAGGAAAGCTGAAAAAGCCTTGAATTTCCTTTTGATGGAGATCCATAGTGATAATGTGAGTTAAACCTGAAATTTTAAAACAAAGAATTACAAGTTCACCCCTGCAAGTTAACAGCTACAGGGGACAGACTAGACTCCCGACTCTTGCTTCCTAACAAGAGACTGAGGTCGGGGATGATTCGCCAAGCACATTAGTTATGGACTTTATCTGTAACCTTGACAAAACTTACTGAACTGAAGAGCGTGTCCATCCTAACATAAAGGAGCCCACGGCCTTCCACGTGGACAAAGAGCCGAAGCTGAGAAGAGCGCTCTCTTCTGCTATTGTCATTAGCTTAGGCCTCAAAATCGGGAAAAGAAAAGTCAGGTCGAGGCAAAAATATGAGGATGGAATTAATAAACACTGAAGCAAAAATTGATGTAAAATACAGTAAGGTCTTGCAAGAATTTCGGAAGAAATGTTAAAAGACTGGCTAAGGCTGAAGGAGTAAGAACGCAAAAGCAAAGTAATGTACATGTAGGAAAAAAGAAATTCATGTAATACAAAGATCAGATGTGGCAGGGTTTGGAGCAATTTCTGTGTCATAAAGGATGGGGTCAGGCAATTTTTACAGAAAAACGAAGACAGACTGATGTAATCAACAGGGCTAAACCAAAAACGTGTACGTTTCTGAGGACACAACTACGTGAGTGGTGTTCTGTTTTGTTTGGGGTTTGGTTTTTTTTGTCAGAGTTTTAAATAAGTATCAGGCAAATGTAATTCCAATAACCAGGAAGTGTTACTACACTTGGTCCACAGGCCAGAGAGTACGTGACGACTACGAAACACACAGAGTAAAAGCCACGAGTGTGGCCTGCTCTACAGAAAGACAGTCAGGAGGGGAACGAGAGTGTGTGAGCTGAAGAAGCAGTAACAGGAAAATCCAGTCTAAAGGGTACGTATGTAAATAGAACTTAGTTAACAAAGGCAAATACGTAAATCTGGACCCGAAGCTCAAGAGCTCACACCCACTGCCAAGACCGCCAGGTAAAATGGGACGATGGTGGGACGAAGCGTAAAGGAGGCCAACAGAATGATGACAAGGCCGAGCCTGGAGAAGAGTAGAAAGCACTGACGCACAGTCACTCGGAGATGGAGGGAAGAGAAAAAAGTGAGAGTTCACACCTGGGCTCACGTACCCCTAACCAGCACCGTGCAGAAGGGAACGAGAGAAAGCAACTAGCGAATGCCCACTTAGAGAAGAGAGGTCCCCAGCTAGATACACGAGGTATGGGCTCGGCTCGAGCTGCACTCACCTGCTTTCGCCAGCATGGACGCCAGCAGCTTGCACACAATGGAGCCCCTCTTCCGCATCTTGCTCTGCTTGCTGTAGGGGAAGTAAGGGATGACTCCAATGATGTTCCTGGCACAGGCCGTCTTCAACGCGTAGGCCATGATCAGCAGCTCCATCACCGCTGTGTTCACGTCTCTGAGCAGGGAGAGTATGCAGTCTGCAGTCAGTTTCACATACCCACCCCCAGAAAAGACCTCAACTGCAGCCTTTTCGGGGAGCTGCCAAGCTAAGATGGGTGCTGGAGGCATTTTATCACCACACCACCTTATGGCGGCAACTCAGGAGTGCGGGGGGAAGTACTTCGATTAACTCCTTTTGAGCTACATAAATGCCAGTCTTCATCTGTGGCTCCTTAAATCCTCGGCTCGGTTATCCACTGTCACCTTTGCCTGGGCCTTCAGGTGGTGACACAGTCACTGCAGGAGCGTGTGAAGCAGACATCAGGTGCTGGGGACCAGAGTCAGCCAGCACCTGAGGCCTCGCCCCAGGGTCTGGACACAGGCCAGCAGGCCGGCCCCTTGTTCCTTACAGATGAAAAGGGGAGCCCGCCTGCTCTTGTCTTTTGCCGTTTATCAAAACTGAATCAGGTTTACAATTTTTTTTGTGCATTTGAAACTAAGAAGGGAAGATAAGGAAGACTACCAGAAAAGTTTTGGTGTCTTTCTTCTTTTGGGGGTGAAGAGTAGGGTAGGAAATGGGAAGGTCTTAGAACCTTAACTTGCCCATCCCTTCTCTCCTTGAGCTACACAGATTCCTAGCAAAGATGACCCAGACGAACACAGAAGGAAATATGGGTCTGAAAGATGTCCAAAGAAAAGGCCATTTCCAATGTTAAGGAATAAGGATCGCTACCCTTTGCCAAAGCTGATCCAGCCTAAGGCGGGCTCTGCCCTCTGAAAAGACGCCCCCTCTCTGCATCCAGCGCACACCTCCCTGGCCTCCTTCCCCAGACGAAGAGGCCCTTTCCGGTACCGTCCCTTCCTAGGAAATACACAGGGGCATTTTTCTCCCTCTTACTGTCCACGTGAGAAACATCCAAACCTGCAGAGAATTTCTGCACGTTCATTTGAGCCAATCAGGTGACAACTGCCGGAAGCAAGATTTCAAATGTTCTAGAGGACAAGTTTTGCAGCTTCTTTTATGCATTTGAAATTAAGGAGGGAAGTAAGGAAGATTCCAGGGAGGTGGGAGGAAAGCAGGGTGGGGCGGCCAGGCTAGAGAGCTGACCAGGCTTTACTTTGGCCTTTCAAAGGCGTTCACCTAGATGCACAAGAACCACAAGAACAATGGAGAGAACGGGCTTAAAACCTTTCACTAAGGAGCTTATAGGCCTGGGGCGTGACTGCCCACATGACCTGCTATAGGGATTTATGACCTAGTACAGCAAGCACCCTTTCATTGTCCACGATACTCCCAAAGAAATAATGTCCCAAATCAGGCAAAAAAAAGGTCAGAGGACACACAACCCTTCCGTATAATCGGGACTTTCAAAGTACTGAGGAATTCGTGATACTGGGTCAAATGTAGGTCATCCGTCCATTCAACAAATACCAATTGAGTGACTTGAGCCAGGCGCTGTATTGGCGGGGGAGACTAAGTGGTCCACAAGGCTGGCCACAACCTGGGAGAACACCAGAGACCACACTGGGTCCACTCTGGTGGTAGTCATTTGTCCCAAGAAGGAATACGGCTGACTCATGTAAGAATGCTCCCGTACCAAACACTTGTATACTTTACTCCCGTCCCTCAGCGTCCCACATTAGGTCTCGGAAAGGGACGACCTGTGGGTTCTGAATGCTGTGCTGGAAGCCTGTGCAGTATACGCAGGGCAGTGTGAAGTAGTTCCGTAACCAGACTAAACACCAGACATCATGTACACCACAGCAAAAGCCCCCTGCCGCACAGACTGCCTGTGGACATGAGCTGTGCACTCAGTGCTTTCTTAGCCCCCGCTTGTGTGGGGCTGTGCAGCCCTGGAAGTGCTCCCCTGGACCGTTTCGTCCTAGACCCCCGTGCCAACACCACGTTCAGAGCTGAGGCTGACGGGAGTGGGTCTGGAAGCCTGCCTGTGCAGGCAGTGGGTTTGAGCTGGCTTTGCGACGGCATTTACAAGGCACAGCCACAATACAGGGAGGCTAGGAGAGCACACCGCCAGGGAGGCCCAGGCAGCAGGATGTTAATGCAGTGAAAAGAACGCCTGTGAAGGCACCTTGATTTCAGAGGCACTTTCCTTCCATTAATCACTAATCTCTCCCCCGAGGTTCCCAGTTTCCACTTTTTCCTCTCCTTGAAGACCTGTGCCAAGCGGTCAGCACCCTCCAGCCCAAGACTAAGGAAAGCTTCCATGCCCCACTCCTTGCTGGTCAGGAAGGCCACCAAAGGGCCTCTGTCATGCTGGCTTTCCCCATCCACTGAGGGGCGCTGCAGAGACTGGACACCAGGCCAGTATTCTGTGGGCTGGCAGGGGGGAAAAACTGGCTGGCAGCCCCTGCTTTATCTGTTCCTTAAGACTGTTCCAAGTACATCCTGGCTAATTCTTGTAGTCTTTGTACCTAAGTAGGACACTCTTAATTGCTTACCAATTAAACATTTTTCTTTTCTCTAAGAGAACGGTATCCTATGTTAAACCTGGCCCTTTTTGATGGGTAGAAAGGAACGTGAGGTGAGGAAACAGACATGGTTCATACACATCGATCAAACTGCCCTGGACTGCAACCCGACCAGCCCCACGGACAGCACTGAGATACACCGGTGGGGTGGGGCTTCCCCCATCCCGCCTCCAACAATGACCCATCTGCAGCAAAGACGCTGTCGATGTTCTTTTAGCAAGTCTGCTTACTGCCACATACCGGAACTTGTAACATAAACATGAAAGTCGTCCTTCAGAAGACACTTTGGAAGCTTCCTATCTAATTTACTTAAAACCTCTCATACCACACCATGACATTGTAATTCATAACAAGAAATATATATTTGGTCTTCCTATTTCCAGCACAGAGCTCCCAAAACCACTGGAATTTCCTAAGCGGTCAGAACAACAAAGATGTTTCTGTATGTTAACGAGGCGACTTTTGGACTCTACCTGAGGATGGGGGCTGGTTGCCAGGAAGATAAAACAAGTGTGACTAGATGTCTGGAACCTTCAACCCACCTGGCCCCCCAGAGTGGACTCAAAAATCACCGCAGGCCAATGATCAACTGTGCCTCTGCAGTGAAGCCTCCACAGAAACCCAAAGCGGGGAGCGTGGAGGCTGGGGCTGGTGAACACATGGGAAGGTGTGGAGGCTCCATCCCCTCTTCCACACACCTAGTCCTGAGCGTCTCTTCCATTGCGCTGTTACCCAGTTATACCTGTGAGACCCTCTAACAAATTCACGGAACCAAAGTGGGGTCGCTGGAACCTCCGATCAGTCAGTCACTGGGTTGGAGGGGCAGAAGAGAGGTGACCACCTGGACTTGTGATGGATGTCTGGGGGGGAGGGTGGTCTGCTAGGACAGAGCCCTAACCTGTGGGATCTGAGGCTGTCTCCAGGAAGCAGTGTCCAAACGGAGCTGAGTTTGTCAGAGAACTGCCTGGCACTTGGGGGAAGAGCACCCCTCCCCCCACAGGCGATGGATGCAGAAACACACACATTTCAATGACTCAACATCATCACATTTGGCATGGCTGTTTGCTATTTCCGAAAATTTAGTCCAGCCCCAACAACCAAAAGTCTACCATTGCTGGAGTGGTCAAAAGAAATACATCGCAAGGCCTGAAGGCGGTTCCAGAAGATGCACCCTGAGCTGAGCAACACGTGACCAGAGGAGGCTGCGCAGCCGGGTGCTTGCTGTGCCAGGGCACCTGGCAGGGAGGGACTACAAACTACGACCGCAGCCCCCCAGGGCTGTCATGAACCAAGAGAGCGCTGACGCCCAGGGACTTCGCAGACCCCCTAACGCTCCAGTGCAACACGCTGCTCCCGTGTTCGCAGTGACGCGGTGTATGCAAACCCTCCGCGCAGCCAGCATGTAAAAGGCCAGCACGGGCAGTCTCAGGGGTGTGCCCGTGCCCTGTCATGTCCGCAGACAGGGCCGCCTCGTGACGCGATTCTCAGAGCGGGCACTGGGCTTATATTGTGCCTCAGGGCGTTGGCCCCAAGGCAACTGGCTCACTTGACTGTCTAAGCCTCGGACTGTTTGTCTAAAGTCAGCCCAGTTGCCTCAGGACGGCAGCCCTTCCCCGCACGGTGCAAACACCTGCGCGATGCATTCCTTTATCCACAGAACTGTTTATGGCCACCGAACTACACACAGCTATGAAGCTACATCCTCCGCGTTTGTTCTTCAGTTGGTACAGAAGTATTCTGCAGCCAAGCAATGAAAGTACAAGTGCACTGTGGCAAACCAGTCTTTTACACAGGCACGCACACCCACACTCACCCACGCTCTTGTCCTTTCTCCAGACTTTGCCTCTCCCATCCCCATCATCCTAAGAGATACAGGAACTACCTGGTGAGGGGTTTCTGCTTGGATACCTGCAAGGTGAACTACCAAGCCTGAATGAAACTGCTAGAGATTCTGCCGGCCTGGGCTCGGTCTCCCATGCCAACAGAGCCCGCAGCCCAGGAGTCAGGAGCAGGCCGAGACCCAATGGAGCGGCAGTGGGAGCCTCAGGGAGGACCATCAACTGCCACCGTGTGTCCTCAGAGACCAAGGCTGAGACCATCTCACCCTCGCACAGCCAATCGCTGGGTACAGATGCGCAAGCTGGACCGTGGAGAAGGCTGACAGGACAGGAAATCGGTTCACTTGAAATACGGTGTTGAAGCAGAGCGGTATGGATATCCTGGGCCATCAGAGAGACGACAGGTGGGTCCTAGCGCAACTGAAGCCCGAAACATCACTGGAGGCAAAGTGAGAAAATGGAGCCGTCCTAGTTCGGGCACACTGTGAGGAGGCAGGCTCTCTGGAAGACCAACTGCGGACGGGAGACTCCACACGGGAAGCCACAGGCCTGAGTCCACAGGAGCTGGGCAGGGCTGGTGAGGACAGGGCAGTGAGCTATCGGCGCAGCACACCCATCGACACCGCAAGTGCGTGGGGGCCTTGCGCCCGGCAGTTCCCTTTCTCGGAATCTTCCCAGGGAGACGCCCGAGAACCGGGCAACACGACACACTTCCAGGATGTTCCGCCGTGGCACTACTGCATTAGCACAAGACCAGAAACAACCAGGTGTGCACTCGTTGAACAAACTTGGGTACGTGCATGTAACACATTATGAAGCAGCAAACAACAAGATGGGAACACAACTCCACCCCTGTGGTATTCCTTCCCAAAAAGCACACGTGAGTCCCGCTGTCACCGTGAAAAATAAGATAAACTGGGCCACTTCAAAATGGAGTCGGAGCTGCCACCCCAGAGGAGCTGCCCGGAACCGCTCCCCCCTCATCCCCTGGCAATGTGTGCACGGGCACCCGCACCGGCCAAAGCACAGTGCCCTAAACAACCCTCTGCGCCGCGGCCAGGCCAGCAGACGCTCTGGCTTCAGACTAAAAGGTAAAGACATTCGTCAGAATTAGCACCGCCACGTGCAGCTAAAAACTTAGCTTATGCACACCTGCCGACATCCCTCCCCTGACTGACTCCCACCAACAGGAAACCCCTTCCTTCTCTTTATGTGCCCACCCCTCCCTTTCCCACAGACGCCCCTGCCTGCAACCCCTAATCAAAACACCGCTTGGGCTTCTGCCTGAACCGGTGCTTCCCAAACAGCTCTTCTCTTGGATTGCAAATAAATGCCAGCTGCCTCTCACTTTGGCCTTTTTGTTTTTAAGTGGATATAGTAACAGATCTGACACACCTGAATTGAGTAACATTTGACCAACTGGCTAAGTGTCGAAGTTTTGAAAGTCAAGCAAAGGCTGAGAAAGACTGAAGAGGCAGGAGCACTCCCTCATGCTCCTGGCTTCTGGAGCTATGAAGAGCGTGTTGGGCAGCAGACAAATGTGAACAGGGCCTGCCGGCTGGTGTGGCTCAGTGCGCTGGGCATCGTCCCACAAGGCAAAGGGTCACCAGTTCGGTTCCCAGTCAGGGCACATGCCTGGGTTGTGGGCCGGGTCGCCAGTTGGGGCACATACAAGAGGCAGCCAATTGATGTTTCTCTCCCTCTCTTTCTCCCTCCCTTCCTCTCTCTAAAAATAAATAAATAAAATCTTTAAGAAAAAAACCCACCTGTGACCGCGGCCTGAGGATTAGATGGCAGTCACAGAGGAGTGTGGGCATCCCTCTCTGACGGCTGTGCGGGCCGTGAGGGGCTGCAGTGGGGAAGGTCCTTGGCCGTGAGGACTGTGCACTGAAGTGTTTGGGAAGCACAGGGGGGGGGGGGAGGTGCCAGGTTGGCAACTACTCTCAAATAGCTGCACCATACCTGCAAGATTTTTGAAAGTTTGTGATTATGTCAAAATAATTTTTAAAAGATAAGGCAGCTCTTTATGTGCTAATACGCTATACTATTTCATTTTTTAAAGTTCAGCACTGAGCATATTAAACTATTTTTATGTAAAAATTAAGAAAAACATGGAAGCAATTGCTTGAGTATGCACAATCTCGGAAGGAACGCCTAAGAAACGGACAGTAATTGCTGCCCAGGGTGGGGGACGGGTGGCTGGGGGCTAAGGACACGGACGTGTCTTCATAGACTCTTGAAACTTGAACCGTCCAGATAAATTACAGGTACCTGAATTCTGGTTTTGAGCCTAAATGTGTACACATATATAAAATACAGAGAAATAAACAAGTATTTAAAGTAGTTACCTCAGAAGACTGGGGAGTGAGCGAGGGCTGGGAATTTTTATTTTCTGATACACATTTCTATCATGCCTATATTTTTAGTGATGAACATTGCTTTTATCACCAGATAAAAGAACTAAAAATAAAGCACTTAGAAACTACCAGTTGTCACTGCAGGGAATTCTGTTACACTGGGGACCAAATAACTCACCCTGCGACCTGATGGCCCTCAGTCCCCTTCAGACGGTTTCCGCAAAGGAGGCTGTACCTCCCAACACTGAGGACTCTGCCACCTACTGTGTGTGGGCTTCTCCCCCATCGAGTCCTTCTCGGGACCTCCGGACACCAGCTGGGCGCCCTAAATTCAGCTCCACTGCGACGCGGTCTACTGGAGACCAGTGTCAGCTCCCACGCGCTACGGGCTCTCCCTCCAGACGGCGCCCCTTCCCCACTTCAGGTGACAGACAGGGTCCAGGCTGTCAGCTGTGACTGTGGCATGCACACTACGAACCAGCGGCTCCCGTGACCCCTCCCAGGGTTACGAGCTTGCTAGAGTGGCTCACAGAACTCAGGGGAACCACTTTATATGAAATGAAAATGAATTACACCAAAGGACTGCTGACTCTTACCTCGGGATTGTCTGTATAATGAAAATATCTTGGCCACGAACAGATTCTTTTATTTCAACTCTTGTTTCTGAAAAATAAAAATGTCCTGTACCTTTAAGAAGAGCACTTCGTGATGCAATAACCAGGCAGCATCTGCCCTGACTGGTGTGGCTCAGACGGCTGGGTGTCGCCCCACAAAGCTAAAGGTCACCGGTTTGATTGCCAGTCAGGGCACAGGCCTGGGTTGCGCGTTCAGTCCCTGGTCAGCTAGGGCACATACGAGAGGCAGTCAATCAATGTTTCTCCCCCACATCAAGATTTTTCTCCCGCTCTTTCTCCCTCCCTTGCCCTCTCTCTAAAAGTAAATAAATACGTATTTAAAGAAGAAAAAAACAGGCAGCATCTGAAGGGAGTAAAGATGCATCTAGACCAGCCAGCACTTCACTTAGTCCGTCAGAAAAACTCTCGGCAGACCCCACAGTGACAGGTCCCCAAGGGAACCCACAGGGCAGCAGAAACAGGTCGCCAGCCCAGGCGAGAGTCTACAAGAAACCCGAGGGAAAAATGTAGAAATCTTTTAATAAGCCACCACTACCCAGTAGCAGATGGCTCTTGATGTCATTTGATGACCTAATGTGAGAGACAAAAGCAAGGAATATTTACCAACACAGAAACACTTTCTCTACGGTTCGCCTTTTTAATTTCCAAAATGAGGAAAGGAACCTTTAAGGAGAACAAAGAAGTAAAGATTTACCCCTGGCTGGTGTGGCTCAGTGGACTGAGGGCCAATCTGTGAACCAAAGGGTCAGCGGTTCAATTCCCAGCCAGGGCACATGCCTGGGTTGTGGGCCAAGTTCCTCGGTGTGCAAGAGGCAACCACACATTGGTATTTCTCTCCCTCCCTTCCCCTCTGTCTAGGAATGAATGGAATCTTTAAAAAAAGAAGTAAAGATTTAAAGGAAAGCATAGAATGATGGCTTATACTTCTAACATTAAAGAGAAAAGTGTTTCTGTGTTAAACATGAGCAATATTTGCCTTTTAAATACACGCCAGCCAATTAAGCACAGTTTAGAGAGCAAAGGATGTTTAAGAAATAATTTTAACTTTACCTCCATTGGTCTCTTGATATACCACAGACTTCCCCAGCTCAGCACCAAGACGCCTATGAGGGGAAAATAAAAGGCAATTAAGAGCACTCTTTCTTTAAAAACTCCAGTTCATATGCATAAATTTAACAAAAAGTCTAAAATAACTAGACTGGTATTCTTCCCCCCGCCAAAATTTACAAAGTTTAATTCATTAAGAACTCAAAATCCGTTGTCAGTCCACAAGCAGCTTCAAGCGCTCGGCATTTTGTAACACGGTTCTGTCCTGGGACGAGCCCACAGCCGCAGTCTAACGTCTCGTTCACTGTTTTACGAATAACTGTCCTGGAAAATCATTCCCAATCAAGTACTTGGTTACTAGCAATTAATTCCAAAACCATAAGCCAAAGGCAAATGCCTCAATTGTCCAAAGCACAGAGACTTCAGTACCGTCAACCGAAATCGGTGTGAATCTTGTTTGGATCCCGGTTAGAACAAATCAAGTGTAAAAAGCCCTTTTTGAGACAATCAGGAAAATATGAAGAAGGACTGATACTACATGATGTTAAGGAATTAATGGTGCTACGTTTTTTGTTGTTGTTGTTTTAGTTCTTATCGGCTGGCATGACCATTTCTATGAGTGAATGACATGTTGTAAGGTTGGAATCTGTTTAAAAATATTCCAGCTAAGTATACGATGGAATATTACTCAGCCTTAAAAAGGAATGCAATTGTTACATGCTACGACATGGATGAATCTTTTTTTCCCCTTGGTTTATGTCTTTTTTTTCACATTTTCTTAAATTATGGTGCAAGTACAGTTGTCTCCATTTTCCACACGGATGAATCGAGAAGGAAGTCTTGTAAGAAAGACAAGGCGGACACAGATAGGCAGAGGCCGCGTGACTCCCTACAGGCGGGACCTAGAACGGGCAAGTTCACGCACGCAGAACGTACAGGGGAGGCGACCAGGCGCTCGGGAGGGGACTGGGGAAGCCCGAGTGTCGAGGGCACAGAAGTTCAGTTTGGCAATGACGAGTCCTGCAGACGGCAGTGCTGGTGGCTGCTGGACACTGCGAATGTGCTTAATGCCACTGAGATGCGCCTTTAACACGACCGAAACGGTACATTTTGTTACGTATTACGTTACACGAAATACTCCAGCCGAAGCGGTGAGGGACAGGTGGAGCAGACACGGTGAGCGCAGTGTGGAGGCTGGATGAAGGGCACAGGGGTTCACTAGCACCCCAGTGACTTACACATGTCCTGGGAATGTAGCCTGACTTTTCCATTAATTCAAGTACATCACCACGGGGGGTGATGTACTACACTGGTGCTCCTGAAGCCCACGTAACTTTACTAACAAATGCCACCCCAGGAAATTCAATTCAAAAGTGAAAGTGCAGCACAAAAAAGAGTTTGCAAATCCCTGCTGGACACGAGATCTGAAAGGAATCGTGGGAACGTCATAACCTCAGGGGCCAATCTCATCTGAGCTCTTCAGACTCCGCTGAGTGGGGAAACCCTTCTCTCGGACGAAATTTTGCCGAGAAATTAGACAGACACCTACGGAACTACAGCTATTCTTTACCCACAGCAACGTGAACCTTGCGGGGTCACAGAGCACAGCAGCGAGGTTCTCCATGCGCCCTCCTTGCTGCTTCATCCCTGCAAGGTCAGCGTGCGGTAAACGCCGCCCCGAACGAACGAGGCGAGCCTTACAGTTAAGGCTCCTCGGAGAAGGAAGACAGAAAGTCCGGGGCTAGAAAGAACCCAGGCAGTAACCGCAACAGGACTGCTTTTGTACACTCTTCTCGCGTAAAACTCCAACGGGAGAGAAAAACGTTACTGAGAAAACAAGACTAAAGTTTCCCCTTTCTTCCACACTCCCGTCTGGGATTTAAAAATATAGCCACGCCCTTATTTACCCACTCGGAAAAATTCGGAGGGTCGCTAGTGAAGGATCATTTAAAATGCGAAAACGACTTGAAGTGTGAAGATACAAGCGATGAGCGACGCCCTCTACGCCTCCCACCGGCCACAGGGCTGTTCCCAGGGCTCCGGGGCTCGCCCCCGAGGGGCCCGCAGCGCGCGGCCTCCGCCCCGCGACGTGCTCGGAACCACCACGTCCCTCGCCCGGCGTCCCGGGGCTGTGAGTGGCAAGACCGGGAAGGCTTCTCACAGCTGCTGCCAGGCCCCGGGAGAGCGCGGGCGTCCCGCGGTTGCACAGACACGGAAAGGCAAAGACACGCCTTCCAACGCCGGATGCGACCTCGGGTGGACCCGGACACTACGTGAGACCCACCGCTCCCAGCACCGGCTCCGACACCCCGCCGGCCTGCAGCTGCCGCTTTCCCGGGGCGCCGCCCCACCGGCGCTCCGCGTCGCAGCGGCCTCCTGACGCGGGGCTCCGGGGGGAGGATGCTCGGGACTGGCGAGGGCCAGGTTCCTGGGCCAACTCCGGCCGGGGCGCCGGCCCAGAGCCCCTCCCTCCACGGAGCTCGCTCGCCAGCGCCCGACGCAGCGGGAGTGGGGTGACTGGGGGCGAGTGGTCGCGGCAACCGGGGTGGGGCGTGGTAAGTTATTAGAAGTCTGCAGAATTGAGGGGGAGGGGCGGGACGCCTCGGTTCACCTCCAAATGTTCGTCCAGCCCCGAAGTGGCAGGATTCTGCGACCCCCTCGCCTACGTACAAGGCGATGGGCCACATCGTCCCTGGGCCTGCGGGAGGGCGCGGAGGGGAAGAGGGGCACGGACGGCCTCGGGGCCGGGGTCCCTCGGGGCATCCCCGGCCCCCGCCCCCACTCTTACTCGGTGATGCGCTTGGCCAGCTCGGTGCAGGCGGCCGTGGAGTTGGCCGAGAACACTCGGTAGCCGGTGCGGGCGGCGTTCATGGCCTGGCGTGCGGCGGGGCTGGCTCGCGGGGCGCGGAAGGCGGAAGACACGGACAGCGGGGGCAGCAGCAACAGCTTCTTGGGCATCGTCCGGCCCCAGGCGCGGTTACCGCCGGCCCGCGAGGGGCTGCAGCCGGGAGTGGTTCCGACTGAGGCGGCCGCGAGGCCAGGGGGTCCGGCCGGGGAAGGCGCCGAGAAGCCCTGAACAGAAGAAGAGAGCTCCGGGACCTTCACCCTGCTGGTACCAAAAGCCACAGCGCACTGAGGCGGAACCCACGTCCGCTGCGACCGGCGCGGTAGCCTGAGGAGAGCCTGTGGCGAGGCCCCCGCCCCTTCTGGGACGGGAAATCCGAGAGGCGCCAGCTAGAGCGCTCGCGGAGCCGCCATCTCAGATGAGGGCAAGGTGGGGGATAACTCTAAAAGCATGTTCTTCCTGGGGAAGCATCGCGAAGTCGCTCCGCCACTTGATTTTTGTCGTCCAACAGGAGCTCCTCGGTTTCACGTTCTTGGGCTGTGTAGCCTGACTCGGTAGCGGTCGCAGCCCTTTTCAAATTTTCTGCCAGGACCCAAAATGTCCGCCTCCGGGGGAGAGGACGATCTAGCTTTGCACCTCTATGGTAACACAGCCCTGTGCGCATGCGTTCAGCTGGGGTGGCTTTAAAAGTGGGGGCGGGGTTATTTCCCTCCGGTTGCCTGCAATACTGAAATTCTCCAGAGGTGGTGTACTCCCGAGCCCGAACTTTACTCCTCACAATCCAACCTTATAAGTGCCTGTGAGGCAACGTGTCCTGAACGAGTCAAAGGCGCTCGGGACGCTCTTCGCTTTGCTTTTAATGTCTTCCTTCCTCCTCTTGCACATGCTCCGTCCCTCAAAGACCCACTCACGCATCACCTGCTCTGCGAAATCTTTCTAGATCACCTCCATCACGGTAAACCCTTCCCTGCCGCCCACTGCGCCCCCTGGACCACACCGTGTATGTTGTTTGTATTTTTATTTACCTTTGTGAATACCTGTCTTCTCAACTAGGATGTAAGCCCGCTTAGGCAAGCAAGATCGCTTATTACTTAGTGTGCTTCCTGTTTCATTGCCTAGGGCAGTGTTATTTGTTCCGGAGACACACAATCAATGATTTGTTGAACAAGGTCCAAGACGAAAGTGAAGAGCAGGGAACCATTTGAGTCACTAGTTATCTATCACCTGCCCCAGGATTGGGGAGAATGCTTCATTTTCTCAATTGTCCCTAATCCACACCTCCTCCTCTATGCCCTCTGTAAGTGAACATAACCGTGAGGTTCCCCGTCAATCAATCCCAGGGGTCATCCTTTACTCTTCTTCCCTTTCCGTGCTACATTTATCCACGTATTGACTTGTTCTTCCACTTATTTATGCATTCACTGGTTGTTCCTTACACACACATGACCAGGGACTGAACCCTCAGCCTTGGCGTATTGGGTTGATTCTCTTAACCAGCTGAGCTCCCTGCCAGGGCCCTGTGGGGCAGTGGTCTCCAAACTGGTCTCACTACTTCCTCATTCCATCCTCCCTCCCCTCCAAGAGCTCTAGTCCACCCTTCACATCCACCCCCTAAGCCCCCTGGTTAAAAGCCTCCAGAGCTTTCTACCACCTCCAGGCCCAACTCTTAGCCTGATCTGGCCGAAGTCTCTATCCCCATCTCCTGCTTTCCTACCTTAGGCCATACTCTGGGTGTGTGGCCTTTCTGAACTGTTTGTTTTTTTGCCAAAAATGACACAGCCGTTTCTTGTTTTGGTAGCTGAGAATCTTTGTAATTTTCACCGTGATTTCTTCTTTGTGTGTGTGTGTATGTGAGTTTTTAGATGTGTATGGCTTGATTTCTAAACTTTGGGAAATTCCTAGTGTTCTATATATTTTTTTAGAATTTTTAAAAAGATTTATTTATTTTTAGAAAGAGGGGAAGGGAGGAAGAAAGAGAGAGAAACATCAGTGTGTGGTTGCCTCTCAGCGCCCCCTACTGGGGACCTGGCCTGCAACCCAGGCATGTGCCCTGACTGGGGATTGAACCAGTGACCCTTTGATTTGCAGGCCGGTGCTCAGTCCACTGAGCCACACCAGCCAGGGCTCTAGTGTTCTATTATTAATTTCTCATTTAATTCCACTTGGTGAGAGAACATGCTCTGGGTGAATTGATCCCCGGAAATGCGCTGAGACACACCTGGCAGCCCCGCCTGTGTTCTGTGGCGGTCAGTGCCCGCTGAGCACCTGGGAAGCATGTGTGTTCTGCAGGTTTGGGATGCATGGTCTGTGTATGTTGGTCAGATCCAGTTTGTCTAGTGAAATTGCCTGTCATCTTAATTATGTTTAATCTGCTTGTCTTTGGTTGTGGAGGGCTTTTTTCCCCTCTTAGCTCTCCAGCACTTGCCCCGCATCCGTACCACGTTGGTTCTGGTTCTCTGGAGAGCCCAGCCTAGGACAGGGTCTGGAGCAAGGAGAGAGAGGCCTTCCCTCATTTTCTAAAGAAGGTCCTTTGTGAAGTCTGAAGGGAGACTTCACTTGACCAGATCTACTGGGGTTATTTTTCTTTGTAACGTTTCTCTATAGACCAGGCTGACCCTTGAGACCCCAGACCTGCCAGACATTTCCTACACGGACCAACACTGCTCTGCCCAGGACAAGGTGACATTTCTCCACATTCAACCCAATTGCAGTTTTCAAGGTTAAAAAAAAATGACCCTGTTGTTAACCGGGCTGCAGGTCCAGCATGAATGGTGGAAATCCGATCTGCTCTGTTTTAAAGAAGACGAGGGACGGCACAGATTCGGGTCTGGCCTGAGGCCTCATCTGAGAGAGGACAGGACGAGACAAAGAGGCCAGTGTGCAGGGCCGCTTGGCCCTGTCCTCGAGAGCTGCATTATTTGGAAGACAAGGTCAGTCTTTGCAACAAAGAAGAACATTTCAGGCAATGAGTCAGGGGTTTTGCCTCCACTCTGCACTACTCCAACTTGAACTTTGGAGAAATACTGGGCCTTTCCCTGTTTGCCTTCTCTGAACAGGCCTAGGCAAGCTGAGATGGAATGTCTTTATTTCTAAAAATAATACCAACTTGGATCTCTAAGTTGATTCTCTCTATAGGACACCAGAAACCATGCTGGGGCAAGAGCAAAATACTGAGCAGGCAGAGCCAAGCATGCTGGGAGTGACCCTTCCCAACTTCGGCAAGGACGGTGGTAGAGAACAGCTGCTGTAGTGGCCGCTGGGAAATCTGACGTGGAACTGTGCCGCACAGGCCTGCATGGGACAGAGCCTTACCTGTTGTGGGCTTTTCAGTGGCCCTTGGTAGAGGTATTTCAGGGTATCACAAATACTCGTGTGTCGTTGAAGACTTTGGTTCAACTAGAAGCCACATAGTGCCTTCCAGAGCTTGTGCAGAAGCGCTACTTCCTCCCCACATCACCAGATTGCTGGCACCGCTTGCGAGATGGGGTCAGGTGAAGGACGTGGAAGGAAGAGAGGCCAGGGGCAGGAGGGGCTCAGAAGGGAGGAGGCAAACACTAAGGAGACAGATTGTAACAAATCATGGACCAACTAATTCAGAAAGTCACAAGGTTCCTGCCTCAAGTGTGGCAAATTTGTCAAGTTCAAGGGGATCCAGGCCCTATCACAGCTAAAACCCTCAAACAATTCAAGTGTCCAACAATAGCTACGGTCCATCTGTAAACTGAAGAACCGAGTGGTCACTTACTGCTTCAGGGACATCCCCAGAGGCCGCACGGTGCTTAGATCTGAGTGTAGTCTCTGGAGCCAACTCCTAACAGCAAACACTGTGACCTTGAGCAAACACTGTGTCTTCCTTTCCCTCGGTTTTCTCCCCTGTGTGGTGTGACCTTGAGCAAACACTGTGTCTTCCTTTCCCTTGGTTTTCTCCCCTTGCAGTGGGGATAATAATAACTGCTAGCTAGAAGGGTTTGGGGGGGCTGCGTGAGTTAATACATGCCAAGTGGTTCAAACAGGGTCTGGCACACGAGATGGGAAAAGTTCGTATATGTTTATTAGTTGGGACAATCAGGAAAACAAACCACGTTCATTATTGTAACAACTTGATACTGAGAATTGGTTAAATGGGTAGTGCAGGACAGAAAAGACAGAAAGCAGCCACTGGAGGGCAGAGAGGGTAACTGCGGGAAGCAACTACCCCACCCCCACAGCGGCGGCTGGGGAGCGAGAGGAGAGGCTGGGTTATGGGATCCCAGAAGCCGGGAGCAGTCCCCTGACAGCAGGGCTCAAGAGAGCCGAGGAGTGGCGGTGCCCTGCTGGCATCTCTGAGAGGCACAAAGAGGCTGTTTCTGGGAGTGAAGGGACACTGGAACATGGAACCACATGTCCCCATGGCCAGGGTGATGCTCAGGAGACCAGGGGGCAGACAGGAAGCAGCTGATCCTTTCTCCTCCTCTGGCGAGAAGGACCCTCTAGGGCCCCTTGCTGGCGGCAGGGGAGGAACATGGCTGCAGAGTCCCAGCAGCATTGCGGTGGGGGGAAGTTCCTGACTCTAGATGTGGCCCCCCCACCGCCTCCTGACAGTGGATTGGAGGGAGGGGGGATGGGGGGGTCTAAGGCCAGAGGTTTAACAACAGGCCTGAATGAGAGTGTGACCACAGGAGGGAGAAGACAGGACAGACTGGCACAATGGACTTCAGCATTCAAAAGTGGTGTGGGGTCCAGTGGGACCACGAGAGTGGGGGCTGAGGTCGCACCAGGGCGCAGATCGGAGAGAGGTTGTGGGGGGGTGAGGGGGGTGCAACTCCCAGATCCCCAGGTTCTGCATGTTCTCAGAAGGCTTAGAGCCAAGAAGATTGTGAGCAGGACGAGAGACGCCCCAGGCAAGGAGTGGACAAAGCAAGGGAGGGTTGAGGGTAGCCAGTCCGGGCCAGGCTGTGCGGGAGGAAGAGGGGCAGTTTGGAGGCTGGGTGGAGAGCTGGCGGGACTACACGGGTGGGGGCAGGAGGCAGGGCTCCCTGGCCCAGGAGGGGCCAGATCTGGAGTCTGGCACACCTGGACACAGCCCTAGTTCTCTGGTTCACCTGGGGCAGTCCCTCAGCCTGCACCTGCATTTCTGTCTTCATTCGTGAAACAGTGACCACAATAATTCGTGCCTCGGGGGTTGTGAGAACAAAATGTGTCCATGTGTTTATGATAAGGTGGAGGGAGGTACCTGGTGCGATCTGACCTGTTTGCCAAGAGTTACCAGAGCCTGTCTTTAAACCTGCAGCCTGGGGGGTGCACCCCGTCTTCTTCCAGCGCCCTGTCAGGGAGGAGTCAGGACTGTACCCCACTCGGCGATGCCGCTGGCACTCGGCTGCCACGCTTCCCCACCCCGCCGCTGCTTCCTTCCAAGAATAAAATGCACCCCACATTCTGCTAGTTAGGGGACTGCCTGGGAGATGCCACCCAGCGCTGACTCTGTAAACCCCGTTCGTGACCCAGAATGGCCTGGCCTTCGGCCCTGGAAAGCCACCTCTACATTCTTGAAGTTTCCTGAGAGGAGTGTCTGTTATCTGTGGTGGGCCCCTCCACCCCCACCCGATAGTTTGTCACAAATCACAAACCATGCGACCTCAGCTCAGCCTCTGGGGGAGGGGGAGGCCGGGTCCGACCAGTGGTGGCTAATTGTAACCCATCGCGCCCACAGTGGAAACCCTCATAAAGGTCCACACACCAACGCCGCCCTAGTTGTCAATGCTCCGCATATTGTCACACCCTGACGTGCCAAGAGGGCAGTGCGTCCCTGGGGGCACCAGAAACTTTGGGTTTGGGGCCCTCCTGGACCTGCTGTCTCTCCCTGTGGCCGGGTCAGGTCTGAATCCCTGTGCTATCAATGGTAACAGCAAGTGTGGCAAGGCCTCTGATTAGCGGTTTTCAACCTTTTTCATCTCCTGGCACACATAAACTTATTGCTAAAATTCCACGGCACACCAAAAAATACAGCTCTCGCCAATGTGACAAAAAATAGGTATAATTTTAATTCATTCATACCAGACAGCTATTGCTGTGTTGGCGGTTGTCACTTTTCAGTTTGACAACCTAAGGGAGCAGAGGTCAGCGCCCCTGGTCAAATAATCAGGCACTGCAGGCTTTAAAGCTGCTCACGCCCTGCCCCGCCCCGGTGGGAAATCGCTGCTCAGGGCACCAGCGCTCGACCAGGGCACGTTTGCCCCCAGGGGACACTGACAAGTCTGGGGACATTTTTCATTGCACAACTTGGGGGGGACGGGGCGGGGAGGATGGAGGTGCTACTGGCAGAAGCCAGGGATATTGCGAAACAATGCACAGTCCACATAATGCCGCTACTGCTGCGGATGAGGAACCCGCTCTAGAGAACGAGCCAGCTCAGCGGTGAAGAGCCAGACCTGTCCCCGTCACGGCCGCCGGCTGGCCCCCACCGGAAACACACCTGTTTTCCATTTCTCCCGTCCCGCTCAGCCTCCCGGACCTGGGAGAGGTATCCAGGCCCGTGAGGGGCAGGGTGGGGGTGATTCGAGACAAGTCTGACTTTTTGAATAAATGAGTCTTAAAGGCCAACGCGAGGCGGTATTAACAACCAAAAAGGGACCAGCAAAGTGGAATCTGACGGAGGCGCCTTTGTGGGGAGCCTGGTGCCCAGTGGGAAAGGGGGTTTCGATCGAGCACAGCCGGTGGCCGTTAATGGGAACGTGCATTTCTGCAAAGGCGAGTCTCCTTGGTGACAACCGCTAGGTATGTGCACTGTTCAGGACACGGAGGAATTTTGCCTCGCACAATATACGGGCTCGATACATGCATGGAGAGGGAAGCGAAGGCCCTGGCCCGGCGTTTCAGTGGGTTGCAACATCATCCCAATTGGCCAAGGTTGCGGGTTCGATCCCTGGTCAGGGCACATAAAGAAGCAACCAATGGCCCTGGCTGGTGTGGCTCAGTGGATTGAGCACCGGCCTATGAAGCAAAGGGTCACTGGTTCGATTCCCAGTCAGGGCACATGCCTGGGTTGCAGGCCAGGTCCCCAGTGGAGGACACATGAGAGGCAACCACGCATTGATGTTTCTCTCCCTCTCATTCTCCCTCCCTTCCCCCCTCTCTAAAAATAAATAAATAAAATCTTAAAAAAAAAAAAAGCAACCAACGAATGCATCAATGAACGGAACACAAATCCATGTTCCTCTGTCTTGTCAATACCTTTTTTTAAAGGGAGGGGAATGGAAAATCGGCAGCCCCCAGGGGAGGGGAAGGGGCCTCAAGACCAACGTTGTCATGAAGGGTAGCTGGTGTCCCTCAGAGTGCCCAAGGAAGCCGGGGTGTTGATCAGCAAGGCACCAGGGACCTGAAAACCTATTAGGGGTCTGTTCTTAAGTTACAGAGCAGTTTCCTTAAGGGTGGAGCGGTTCCCTAATTGTCCAGTTCTTACTGTCTGAGGTGAGTAACTGAGTCTCTGAGGAGAGCTCTCTTCAGGTCCTTCTCCCGTGTCCTCACGTGGCTCCCCAAGGCTCCCTTCCAGAACCCATGCCACCGTGTCACGTGGAGAGGCCACACGTAGGTGACAGCCTGCCACAGCTGCCACCATGTGAGGGACCCACCCCAGGTGTTCGGCCCATTGACCCCGTGACCACAGGTGAGAACCGCCCCGCCGAGTACCGTCAACCCGCCAGGGCCCTGTAACAGATTGTAACAGATTGTTGCTTCGAGGCACCAGGGGAGCCCCAGGGTAACTTACGCCCCTGAAACAGACAACTGCAGCGCCTCCAGGGCAGCCGAGTGCTTTCAGCAACACGTGCGCCTCTCTTGGATGAAAAATTAAGTGTCTTTCTAGTGACGGACTGTCAGGGAGGCTTTGCACAGGCGGGCTGCCAGGGCCAGTGGCAGGATCCAAAGTAAACAGCACTGCAAGCCCAAGATCCAGCTCCCACGCAGGCCAACCCGCAAAGCAGTTGGCCCTGATGGGGGGGGGACGGGGCGGGGGTGATTCCAGCAAGCACGCCCTTCCTCACCTGCCCTTCTCCCTCCTTTCTGCTCTCCTCTGCCTGTCACCCCTCTCCCATCCCTCCCAGTAAATGTCACACCGCTATTTCGAAACAACCACCACATGGTCAGATTCGTAGAAATCGGGCTGATATCAGAAAACACAGAGATGCCAGGTGGAGGGAGAGGAAAATTCAAGGCTAACCCTCTAAGGTGAGCCACAAGGGGGCCGGGGGGGGGGGGGCGGTTCGTAAGTCCTCTTGATAAGACCACTTTCTCTTCCTTTTACGCACAAGGGTAAATAGAACTCCCTGTTAGTTAACACGAATTAGATATGAAGAAAAAGCCAAAACTGGAAGTCAAAATTGTATTACTGCCCAGCAGGAAAGTGGGAGTTGAGCTTTGAAGTCCAGAGGGTGCTTGCTTCAAACCCCCCTGTGCGGGGAGGGGGCTGTGAGAGCTGGAGAGACTCCCCCTTTTCTGGGACGTGGGTGGCAGCCCTCGGTCGCATTCCACCCCGAGTTCCCACGCTGGTGTCGGGGAGGGCGTGGAGGAGCCCGGACTGGCGCATGTCATTCCTGTCCTCTGCCCGATCCGTTTCCAGGGGACAAGTGGTTGTTGGGACCATGGCAATTCATGACGCCCTCCAGGAAGGAGTTTTAGGTGGCATTTCCAGAAACCTCTGTGCGTCCTTTCAGGTTGCCCAGCGCCTGGAAAACAGGCTTCAGGTCCTCCTTCTATGCTAAGTCAGCAGGTCCCCACTTGGTGTCTGCGTTAGAATCACGGAGGATCGGTGAGAAGTTGTGCAGTCCAGGCCGCACTCCAGACAGGCTCAATCTCAGTCTCTGAGGGTGAGATGCAGGCATCTGCAGGGCTGAGGTCCCCGGGGGCTACCGTGTGCTTCCTGGTGTGGGAGCCGCAGGGCTGAACGACCCAGTAGGTAGACCGGCCATCCTGTGGCTGTGGCCTGCCCCCCCCCCGCCCGCCCCCCGACAGCTTTTGTCCAGGAACATCCCCGGACCAAACCCACTGAGCACTTTCTACGTCTGCACCATCGGGTAGAGCCTTCACAAAGAAAATGGGGTGGATTTTTAAAAAATTTCCATCTCTAGCCTTGGCTGGTGTGGGTCAGTGGATTGAATGCCAGCCTGCAGACCGAAGGGTCACCAGTTCGACTCCCAGTCAGGGCACATGCCTGGGTTGCAGACCAGGTCCCCAGTACAGGATACATAAAAGGCAACCACACATTGATGTTTTTCTCCTTCTCTTTCTCCCTCCCTTCCCCTCTCTTTAAAAATAAAATCTTAAAAAATAACAAACCTCATATTGCACCCTGGCCAGGTGGCTCAGTTGGTTAGAGTGTTGTCCCAATACACCAAGGTTGTGGGTTCGATTTCCGATCAGGATACCTGCAAGAAGCAATTAATGAATGCATAAATAAGTGAAACATCAAATGGATGTCACTCTCTCTCAAGTCAATTTTTAAAAAAACCCATATTGTGTAACGACAGAAGAAAAATCCAGAGAAGTAAAAAGAAAACAGTGACAACCAAGAATTGGCACCGAGGGCCTTCACAAGTGACACTACTTTTTAGACAAGGGCAGTGCCTCCAAACAATGGCACCAAAGTGCTGATGGCACGTCTCAGCCTTGTACGGCTGCGAAGTCACCTGGGCCTCCAACCCTGGACTCTAAACAAGCTGGGGCCACGGGGAAGCTGCTCAGAGAAGCAGGGGGGACCACCAGCCTTTCCCAAGGATGAGCACAAGCTCCTTGTTCCAATCAGGCTCATCTGAGCTCTTTTCAGCTAAACCCTCAACCCCGGGCTGCTGTGTCTTTCCTTGTAGGGTCCGGTTCTAGCCAGAATGCCCCACCCTCCACGTCTGCTGCGCTCAGGTCCCTCAACCCCCACCCCCCGCCTTGTTGTCTGATCACCCTGGCCAGCCTTCAGCAAGGTCTAGGTCAGTGTAGCCAGAGCCCCCACTGACTTCCGATGCTCCTTAGTAATTTTCCACCCACTGACTCCCACCCTGCGCCTGGGCTATAAATTCCCACATTTCCCTGTGTTTGGAGCTGAGACCAACCTCTCCCCTGTCCACTGCCCTGGCCCCTGCAGCTATCCAAATGGTTCTGAATAAAACCTGCCTCCTTTAACAAGCGCCTTGGAGGATGTTTTCTTCGGCATCGCCCAAAGCGGAATTTCAGCTGCAGCCTAGAAACGGACAGGTTGTGCATCACAAAGTGACGATCCCGAAAGGGACCCTGCCGGTTCCTTTCAGTCCCTCGTTTCAAAATAAGTGAGGCGCACCGCACCAAACGTAGAAGGAACGATTCGGCGGCAGGTGGTACGTCACAGCGCTGTGTGGCCACCACCTCTACCTACTTCCAAAACACGGTCATCGCCCCAGATAAAACCTCACCCCGTGAGCACTTACTCCTCGGTCCCGCTCCTGGCAAACGCCAGTCTGCTTTCCGTCCCTATGGGTTTGTCTGTTCTAGACATTTCATGTAAGCGCTAAGATACACTATGTGGTCTTTCGCACCTGGCTTCTTTCGCATGATATTTTTTAAAATAAATATTTTATTTATTTTTAGAGAGAGGCGAAGGGAGAGAGAGAAGAGAAACACTGATATGAGAGAGAAACATCGATCTGTTGCCTCTTGTATGCCCTCTGTTCGGGGACCGGACCTGCAACCCAGGCCTGTGCCCTGACCGGGAATCAAACCGGTGACCTTTCACTCTGCGGGACACCCAAACGACAGGAGCCACACCGTTCCTGGCTTTCACCGAAGATTCTTGAGGTTCATCCACACCGCAGCATTTCATTTCTGGTTTTGCCTCAATACGACCCCGTGGTATGGACTTGCCACACTGTGTTTACGCGGTCACCTGCTGACGGACTCTGGGTTGTTTCCGCCTTTTGGTTATTGTGAATAGACCTATGCACACATGAGTTTTGTTGTTTTTTCATTGATGTTGAGAGAGAGAGAAAAAAACATCGACTGTTTGTTTCACTCATTTATGCATTCATTGCTTGATGTTTGTGTGTGTCCTGACTGGGGATTGAACCTGCAATCTTGGTGTATCAGGATGACACCCAACCACCTGAGTCACGGGGCCAGGGCGAGTCTCTGGGTTTTTCAAAGATGTTTTTCTTAAGAGCTGGTGGATAATCCTAGCTTTGCTTTCCACACGTATTAGGCCCAGGTTTTCACAGTTGACCAGCTAGTCTCTGCTGAGAACTCACAACAGGCAGGTCTTGGTTTAGAATTAGAATTAGGCTCCCGCTGTTCCACTCAAGGTCCCCAGCATTTCAGCAGTGCCTGGGAGCTCACATGGCCCTGGCTCATGGGGAGGTGTCATGGGCCCAGCTGTCTCTTCCCAGCCAGCGTGGCTCTTGGCTGTGCTGCTGCCAAAGGCTGCAAACCTGGGTGACCCCCCGCGAACCCAACACACCTCCCCACCCTAGGAACCACACTGCCGGCCCAGAGACCAGGGCGGCAGGTGCGATCCCACCCCGACCTGACTTTGCAGTTACTGAATGTCTTCCTTCTCCGTGCGCGAAGGTCTCAGTCTGAGAACCGAGTAGTCACATGGCAACTGGAACTCAGCCTAAAGTGGTTGTGATGGGGGATCTCAAGAGTTTGAAAAAACACTTAGCTCTAGTTATAGTTAATTGGTTTAGTGATTAATGCAGGTAGAAAGCTGTTGGTCCAGGACCTGGAATGCATGACCAACCTACCCTGATTCCAGGAATTGCCTGCAAGAAATTCAAGCTTTGTGCCCCGGGAGGATTGCAAGGCATCAAGACAACGGTATCTGAGCCACTGAGCTCCAGCGAGAGAAAGTCCACACACCAGGATGCAAATTAAGAATCGCTGGTCAGCAGCTGAAGGGATGCTAGAAAAAATCGCTGGACTGCAACTTTTATCTGATTAATCTTTCCTCCTGAATGCCAAACCCCTTATCTACCTTTTTCTTCTCCTTATAGTAAGGTTGGCTTGAGATGAGAGGTTTTAGGGCACAAACCCACTACCTTCTCAGATCGCCAGCATCTGAATAAAGTGCCCACAAAGATTCAACCCTTGTCTTTGCGTACTGGTTCTGGTGGCGACAGGCAGCGCGAACGTTGACTTCTGTGGTTCCAGGAGGATCTTCGTGCTTGTTTGCGAACGCCAAGTTCTGATGCTATGGATTTTTCCAGGCCACACAGAGTCAGGAAGCCATCTGTCCCTTCCTCTGGGGACCCATCAGCCTGCTATCCGGAGCCAGGAGGTAGGTCATGGGACCATGCCCTTCCTGGGCTCTCAGTGTTGCTGCTGTCACAGCAGCCACCTACCGCCCAGATGCTGCTCCCTGCCCTGTGCGCTCCACTCGGCTGCATCTGCCAGAGGGACGCAGGGGCAGGGAGACGTCAGCCCGCAGCATTTCCTGAGGACCTCGGTGCGCAGGAGCGTGCTGACTGTGGTCCAAGAGGAGAGACAACAAGAGATGCTCTCCCGCCAACACCAGCTAGCTCCTCACTGCTCAGGAGTACTCCCCAGGCCCGGTCCGTGTTTTCTGTGTTTTTGAAAAATAATTTCACTAGCAAATTAGTCTGTAAGCTTTGATAGGTAACACTTGGTTCCCCGTTCACGTTTGAAACAGTGAGTTCCAGAGAAGGCTGCTGGGTCATCCGATGGTGACTTGGAGGAGAGAGGACATCTCATCTCAGTCTCAGAAGCCATGTCGCCTTGGCCAGGGCTCCAGGGCAGTGAGCCAGGAGGACAAGGGGCTCTGCTCTGGGAAACAGCCCTCCTCTCGGACCAACACAGCTCTCCTCTCGCACCACTCCTTCGCTCCAAAGAGGCTTAAGGGCCCATGTGTGGCATTAAAGGATGCAGTGTCCCTAGCCCCTGGCCCTCCTGTGTAATTACTACGTAAATGACCAGGGTTGTGTCTGGAATGGGACCGAAGGGTTTGACTTTCAGCAGACGAGCCCCCAGAGAAGGCGATTTCTATTTCCGGGATGTGGGGAGGGAGGGGCATGGGTAGGCAAACCCCACTCCGGGCTCCGGGACTTTTTTGTGCTTGGCAAAGCAGGGCGCTGTGCTCCTTTTTGGCACCCCGAACTCCCAAATTGGCTTCTATGTTGGAAGCCAGAGCAGTGGCACCACTTGGGTAAAAGACGAGAGGGACGCAGCCCCAGGTGGCCACCAGGGGCCAGCAGGACGCCTGGAGCAGTGGTCTGGAGGCCGTGTTCACGCTTCCCCGGTGGGGGAGGAAGGACTGACCTCCCCTGGGCACAGAGGGGCATCCACCCGGGTGGGAGCACACAGCCCCGGAGCACTAGTGCGGAGGCACAGCCCAGCTGGCGGCTGTGGCCAGCCCACTGTCTGTTTGCTTTGGGAGCAGCCCAAGGACACAGCTCTGGAGAGATGGGAAAGTGAAGAACATTGCGTAACAAAAAGGCCCTGGAAAACTGCACACACGCCCCGTCCCTGGGCCGGTGGCAGGCTGCAGACAAAGGCAGCTGGGCCTTCCTGCTCCCGGACTGCAGACTGCCGACCTGCCAGGTCTCTTCCTGATCCCCAGTTGTCCTTCTGGGACTTCTCCAAGGAGGTCAGACAAATGGCTGGGGGCCTCTCTTGCCCTGAATGAGGACTTGCACCAGTTGCCCAGCTCAGAACCAGTATAAGTGGGCAGGTGAGCACAAAGCACAGTTAGGTGGGGTAGGGGGCTGGCTTTGGAGACCAGGCTGGAGCCACATCAGCTGTCAGCTGGAGCCTGTGGAATGTCCCCTCCTAGCCGTGGGGCTCCAGGTGGCAGGTCGGGTCCAGTCTCACCACCGGGAAGCAGGAGCAGCTGGACTGTGAGGTCACATGACAGGATCTGAAAGGGCCACACACTTCAGTCTGGTCCCCAGGGGAGCCAAGCCCTGTGGCAAGCCCTTCCTGCAAAACCAGGTGGGAAATTCTGCCAGGCTAAAAATGGATGGGCTGGCCGGCTCCCCACCCCTTCCTCAGGTGAAAAGTCACCACGCTGTAACCCTACAACTATTGTAGCAAGGACGTCAGTTGCTTTCTCTTGGGTACTTTTTAAAAATGGAAACCAGTTTGCTTTACAGGAACCTCTTCCAGTGAAGCCAGAGACCACGGAGTCTGCAGACCCACGTGCCGGTCCCAGCAAGAGGGTTATTTCCAGCTCCACACGACGATGCTCATTTGGGGGATGGCACGTTCCTGGTTGTGCTCACTTGGTCGTGCTGGGGAGCTGGCGAATGTTACAAAGAAGTTTCTGTAGCGAAGTAAGGACACAGTTCCCAGACTATGTCCCTCCCTCCTGTGGTTGGCAGCACAATGGTCCCCCAAGATGTCCACGTCATAATCCCCAAACCTATGACTATGTTACCTTATATAGCAAAAAGACCTTTGCAGCTGCAATTAAGGCTCTTTTTAAAATTGAATCTATTGGGGTGGCATTTGTTAATAAAAGTACATAACTTAATCGGTGTGCAGTTCCATTATAACGCATCCTCTGTATGTTGTGTTGTGGGCTCAGCACCCCAAGTCAAGTCTCCTTCCATCACTATTTACCCCCCCTTCACCCTCTTCTACGTGCCCCCAAGGTTAAGGCTCTTGAGATGGGGAGATTATCCCGGGTTATTTGGGTGGGCCCCGTGTAATCACAGGGGTGGGCGGTGGGGGTGGGGGAGGCTACAAGAGGGAGAGGCAGGGAGGTCAGAGTCAGGGAAGACTCGAGAACAGAAGCAAAAGTCACACAGAGATTTGAAGACGCTTTGCTGCCAGCTCTGGAGGTGAAGGAACGGGCCCTGAGCCCAGGAGTGCCGGTGGCCTCCGGAATCTAGAATAGGTGAGGGAACACAGCCCTGTTGATCCATTTCAAACTTGACCTTCAGAACTGTAAGATAATAAATTCTGCAACAGGAACCTAATATACCAACACAGCACTCAGGTTTGTTCTTCCAAGGACTGGGGAACAGACCTATGAGCTCAGAAGCCAAATTCGCCCTAAGCGGCCACCGTATGAGCTAAGATCGGAAAGCGGAGGGCGCGGAGCTGTGGGCAAGGTGAGGCCAGTGCTGATGTCCATCCACAGCTCCTGCCAAGAGACGCGACCCACAGCAGGCGGAGATGGTCCCACTCCAGACCAGACCCCCCTTTTCTCTGACACCCATGGGAGCGCTCGCTACTTTTCCAGATACCTATATTGTTATATTTTTTTGCTTAAAATGTGATACATTAAATCACACTAGCATCCCTCCCACAGGACTTTGACTTGAAAAAGAACATGCCCACAGAAGACAATGCAGACCCTATAAGAACAAATCTCAGCTAAATCTTCAGAGGAGGAGGCCATGTGAAGATGAAAGCGTACATGGGGAGATGCATCGACAAGCCAAGGAACCCCAGAGACTGCCAGCAACCACCAGAGCTGGGGGAGACACCGTGGAGGGGACAGATTCTCCTCCCAGCCTCGGAAGGCACCAACCCTGCTGCCGACACCTACACCTCGGACTTCGGGCCTCCAGACTGGGACACAGTAAGTAACTGTTAAGACACCTTTGCTACAATGACCCGACCCCAGGAAACAAGCACCCTGGCTTTCAGATAGATGCTGGGCAGGCACCCGTAGTGAGCAGTGGAGCGGGGTGGCCCTCCACACTTCCATGCTGAAAGGGCCCTGGAAGCTAATGACCCTGAAGGGCCGGCCCCTGGGGAGCTGCAGCGGAAGGCCTGTGGGGAAGGCAGAGCCTGAGGGCAGATGAGACCTAGGTTCCCAGCCTTGGCATGGATACCCACTTTAACAAGGAGGCCACCCCAAGAGTAGAGCTAAACTCACCCACCACACACGTGAGGAGCTGCCTGTTCCCCTGGACCCCCACACGTGACAGACCCCACCACCCCAGGCCTGGGACAGGCACTGGCATGCTGGAAACCCTCAGAGCAGCCCGCCACACCTGGGGCTGTCCTAGAAGAGTCTCGAAGAGTTTGCAGAGCTGGACTCCTCCCTTCCCCTGCCCAGGCAGAAGAGACTGGACATCGAGGGAGGCCTTGAAGCCCTGCAGGTCAGCTCGGAAGCTGCCACCTCCCCGGGAAGGTAGCTTCAGGGAAGGGAGAGGGGGCAGGAATCCTCTCCTAATAAAATCAAGTAATTTGCCATCTGGCCGCCTTGGCTCCAAGTTTCCAGAGAGCTGGGGAGGCTGCCCACAGCAGGAATTGAGGGGGGGGCCCCTGGGGGAGACGGAAAGGCAGTTTCTTTCACCTGTCAGACCGGTATTACCTGCGAGCCAAGCTCTGGGTTGGATCAGGTCGGATCAAACCTGATGCCAGGCCCATGGTGAGCCTGGCCAGGCACAGTGAAGGGGCTGGTTGCTTTCTCGGGAGCTGGGGAATGGGATGAAGCCTGGAAGGGCTCTGAAGACGCTTCCTCTTTCTTGGGAAGACTGAGCAGCTGGGTTACTGGGGCAGCTCCGTGGAATCCCCCACCAGGCCAACGGATACTCCAACACCAGTGAGAATCCTGGGGGAGGCTCAGCCTCCTAGGCTGGAAGTCAGGCCTCCTGGGTTTGCCTCTCAGCTCTCCTGGCAACTGGCGCGGCAGCTGACACCAGACCCTTCACCTCTCAGGGTTTCAGTTCCCCCAGCTATCAAAGGGAAAGGCTTCTCGCTCCGGCCCAGTCCTGTCTGGGGCCAGGGATGCTGATGGGTGAGTTTCCGGAGTTGAAACAGAGTTCTTTACAGAGGGGCTGAGGCAGCCCGGGAGGGGGAAGGTGAATGAAAAGAACGAGGGGGGCAGGGCAAAGACCAGAGGTGAGGGGGGCGGGGAAGAGGCGGCAAGGAGGACAGAGAGGCCATTGTGTGGGTCAGAACCGGGGTCAGAACCGGGGCCAGAACCGAGAGCTTCACCTCCTTCCCATTGGGCCCCCCACCCCCCTGCCGGGCTGGGTAAAGAACTCGGCAGGCGGCCCCGCCTCCCCTCCCTCGCTGGGTTTCCAGTCAACCCCACCCCAGCCCGGCCCCGAGCGAGACTCCAGGGGCCCCGGCAGGAAGCGAGGGGCCCCGAGGCAGGCGGACGGACTCGGGCACAGCCACGTCTTCCCTTCCCAGTGCCTCAGTTTCTTACCAGACCCCAAGGTTTAAGGCGGCGGCTTTTCGGGCCCGAGGCGAGTGCCCTCCCGAGCAAGGAAGGGAGCAGGAAGGGGAGGACGCCCGGGCCGCGTCCGCAGCCACGTCCCTCCGAGATTGCGGTCTCAGGGAGCCCCGTCCCGCGCCCCGCGCCCCCTGGGCACCGAAGCCTGGACTCCGACCCCTGCTGGAGGGGAGAGGCGGGGAGAGGTAGGAAGGGGCCGGCAGGGCGGGGTCTGGCTGCCGGATCCAGCGCGGAGCCTCCGCCGCGCGCTGCCGCAGCGCGGCCCCCCTCCCGCTCCGATTCCCGGGGGTTGGCGGTGGGGGGACGGAGAGCGCTAGAGCGGACCTTGCGGACGCGCCGCGGCGCTGCCGGAGGGTGATGACGCCCAGATCCTCCCCCTCGTCCTTAGTTTCGGGGTTTCTCGGTCCGTGAGCACGTCGCTGAGTCACCTTCCCGGAATGCGCTTGGGACGCTCCGGACCCAGCCCGGAATGCCCGGGGGCGGCGCGGGGCGGCGACGCGCACCGCCGCGAAGCGCGCGGGCCCCCGCGACCGCGCAGCCCCCCGGAGCTCCCGCCCACCCGGGAACCCTCGGGCCCCGCCTCTCAGGTGTGGGGCCGCGCGGCCGCGGAGGCGAGCCCGTTACCGACCCCGACCAGACCTGCCTCCTCCCTCCCCTTTGAGGGGCGATGGGGAGAGGTGTGTGGGGGCGCGCGAGCCACCTCGGCCCCCCGAGGGGTTTGGGTTTTTCGAACTTCCGCCCTACCTGGTCAGGTCTGGGAAACTTCTTCCTTGGGGTCTCGGCAAACAACCGCCCCCCTCCCCCCCGGGGATTTAACTCCTGTTGGTCTCGGACTCGTGCGTCCGTGGTTATATGTGTCACACTCGCTAACACCACGCGTCCCCGGGTGGCTGTGTAGAGGTGAAAACCCCCAGGCACTTTTGCATCACGCGGCCGAGCTCGTCGTGGGCAGGGGGCGGGGAGCGGTGGTCACGCCCCCGACGCTGGGCTCTCCGGTGCCCTAGGCCTGTTTACACTGCCAGGCTCCCCGCGGGGTGGCGAGGGGCCGTGGGCCTGACCCACAGCTGTGGGGGGGCAGCTTCTTTGGCCCAGATGAGCCGAGCCTCCATGGTGCCCTCTGGGGGAAAGGGTCCAACTTTTGGGGTTCTTGAGAAGGACTCCTTCCCCGGACCGCAGGGAGACCCCCGCGGGTCTCCGGCTCTCCCCAGGAGGAAGCCGTCCGCTGCTTCGGGCGGGGTGGTTGCAGCAGCGGCAGGAAGCTAAAAATAACCGTGTGAGGGAGAACCGGGGCGGTAGGTGGGACGCCCCAGTACAGGCGGGGGTCTAGGCCTCGCATTCCGGGGGGAGGGGCGCGGCTGGAGCTCGGCTCCTGAAGGCGGAAGACCCCGGGGAGGGAGGTCTCAGCCTCCAGGGGCAGCCGAGGGTCTGCCCCGAGCAACCCGGCACCCGGCACCCGGCACCCCGTCGCGTGCAGCTGTGGCTTTGGGCGCGGCCGCGAGTTCGCACGGGGCCTGCGCTGCGCGTTCACCTTCACGCGTCCGAAACGCTGCGCTCGCGGCGCGCCGCTCGTGAGCCGGCCCCGGGCTCCGCGCCTCGCCGACTACCTTCGCCTCTCCCCAGGCCGAGCCGCGGCGCCAGCTTTTTGCCGGGCAGCGGGGGCGCGCAGTCACGCCCCGGGACCTGGCCGGGGGCGCAGGGGGGGGTGCTAGCTGCCGAGCCGCAGGCTGGGACAGCGCGAGAGGCGGCGCGACGAGGCCGAGGACCCTCGCGCCCCAGCCGCGCGCGGTGCGGGTTCCACCCCCTCCGGCGTGCGGAGTACGGGGCGTGGCCGGGCCGCGCGCGCGGACGCTCCGCGCCTCCTCGCACCGCAGCCAGGGGCGGCCAAGTTGACCAAAAAGTTTGCGGCCCGAGCCGGGGAGTCGGCGTGTGTGGCTGAGACGCGGAGCTGAGCCCGCGACGAGCTGCGTCCCGCCCTAAGCCACTGCAGGGAACGGAGGTGGCGCCTCCGCAGCAAACCGGACAGACTGGGCAGGGCCGCCCGCCCGCCCGCCCGGCCCCTTCTCGGCTCGTGGCTCCCGGGCCGCCCGGAGAACTGGGCCACGCACCGCGAGGCCTCCACACCCACTCGGCACTCGGCTGAGGGAGGCGGCCGCAGGCGGCCGGGCTTGGGCTCAGTCGTCGCGCGATCCCGGCTACCGGATGGCTCGGGGCTCGGATCTCTCGCCCCGAACTTCGTGCCCTGCGGTGTCCGCTCAAGTTCTGGGATTTTTACGCA
The DNA here is from genome assembly GCF_022682495.2 of Desmodus rotundus. Taxonomy (NCBI): domain Eukaryota; kingdom Metazoa; phylum Chordata; class Mammalia; order Chiroptera; family Phyllostomidae; genus Desmodus; species Desmodus rotundus. The sequence goes on from NC_071395.1 coordinate 110,564,659, forward strand.
ACTGGACTCCCCCTGGCAGCCCCTGGGGGGGGGTGAGGGGCTGGTCCGGCGGAGAGAGTGCCACGGGGCTCTGACTCACCCGTCGGGCCGGAACCCAGGCCCCAGGAAGAGACCCTTCGCCACCCCAGCTCCGCTCCAGGACGGGGGCGCCCTTGGTGGCACGCGGCCTTGGCTCTCGCGGACCTCTCGGGAAACTAAGCCCCCGCGCTCGAGCGCCCGGCGATGTCGGAGCACGCTGCTCCCCGCGGGCGCGCGCGGTCCGAGCATCTGGCTGGGCGCACCTCACCTCGGGGAGCCGCTCCGCACTCCGCCAGCGTTGTCTCCTCTCCCTCAGATTCCGCAGCCGGAGGGAACGCTGCGGGTGCCCCCACGGCCCGCGCTCCGGGCGGGGAAGGGGAGCCCCACAGCCCGTACCGCGACGCCCGCCTGGGCAGCACCGATAAGAAGCTGAAGGCAGGAGCCACCGCCGAGGGCAGCGCCCCGGGAGCGCTGGGGAGCCCTGGGGAGCGGACGCCGCGGGTCCAGGTTATGGACCCAGGTTTGTGGGGCCCGGCCTGGAAGGGCTGTAGGGGGGATCCTTTCTCTCCCTGGCCCGGGTCAGCTGTACAGAAGAGAGGGGCTGGGGACGCTGGAGAAACACGCTGTCCCCGACGGGTCCAGAGAGGGGCTGGGCCTGAACCAAGGACGGCGGTGTCAAGGGTGCCCGGCCCCCCGCTGGAGGCCCCTGCTGGAGGCCGCCGCCTCGGGCCGGGCTCTCCTGCATCGGTGACCCCGGTATTCCAGGCACCGGTCCCCGTCCCAGGGCCCCTGTGGCGCCCCCGCGCCCCCTAGTGGACGGTTGAGGACGCGGCCTTTTCGGGTTTGGGTTTTGCAGCTCTGGGCCCCCGAAACCAGCTCCCACGGCCCTGCCTGGTACTGGTGCTGCTCAACCCACGCGGCGGCAAAGGCAAGGCCCTGCAGCTCTTCCGGAGCCACGTGCAGCCCCTGCTGGCCCAGGCCGATGTCTCCTTCAGGCTTATGCTCACCGGTGAGTGCCTTCTGGGGGCTGGTGGGGGAGGAAGGTGGTGCAGGCAGCACCCACTGCCAGGGACACCCCCTCCAAAGCCACCCTGTCTCCCACCGCCCCCGTCGTTGCAGAACGGCGGAACCACGCTCGGGAGCTGGTGCGGGCCGAGGAGTTGGGACGCTGGGACGCGCTGGTGGTCATGTCTGGAGACGGGCTGATACACGAGGTGAGGCATGTGCCAGGAGCCTGGGTGCGGGTGGGCGGCCCTGGACGGGGTGTTCCCAGGCTGAGGCCACCGTGCTCTCCCAGGTGGTGAACGGGCTCATGGAGCGGCCTGACTGGGAGACCGCCATCCGGAAGCCTCTGTGTAGCCTCCCAGCTGGTTCTGGCAACGCGCTGGCAGCTTCTTTGAACCATTATGCTGGGTGAGAACCCAGGGCCAGGGTGGGCCTCAGTTTCCCCTCAGTGTGACCTCACTGCCTGTTTTTTTTTTGTTTACTTTTAAAAATATTTATTTTTAGACAGAGGGGGAGGGAAGGAAAAAGAGAGGGAGAGAAACATCAATGTGTGGTTGCTCCTTGCACGCCCCCTACTGGGGACCTGGACTGCAACCCAGGCATGTGCCCTGACTGGGAATTGAACCAGCAACCCTGTGGTTGGCAGGCCAGCGCTCAGTCCACTGAGCCACACCAGCCAGGGTCTCACTGCCTGGTTTTTAGAAATTCCCATTTGCTGGGGAAACTTCCATTCCCTCTTTTCTGGAGCTTCTACCCTCAGTTCTGGCTCATTTTCTTGGTGATGCCAGGTGGCTGCCTCTATCTGCTCTGTGTCCCTGGGGCCCCAGTGTGGCTTGCAGGGCCGCACTCCCTAGGAGGAGGAAGGGGAGGGCGCATGAGGACCTTTTCCCTGCAGCTACGAGCAGGTGACGAACGAGGACCTCCTGAACAACTGCACGCTGCTGCTGTGCCGAAGGCAGCTGGCCCCCATGAACCTGCTGTCCCTGCAGACGCTCTCGGGGCTGCGTGTCTTCTCCGTGCTCAGCCTGGCCTGGGGCTTCATCGCTGACGTGGACATCGAGAGTGAGAAGTTCCGGCGCCTCGGGGAGATGCGCTTCACGCTGGGCACCATCCTGCGCCTGGTGACCCTGCGCATCTACCAGGGCAGACTGGCCTACCTCCCTGTGGAGCAGGTGGTCTCCAAGGCGCCCACCTCCCCTCCTCTGGACCGGCAGGACCAACAGGGCCCTGTGGACGCCCACCTCGTGCCCCTGGGGGAGCCGGTGCCTGCTCACTGGACTGTGGTGCCGGAGCAGGACTTCGTGCTGGTTCTGGTGCAGCTGCACTCACACCTGGGCAGTGAGATGTTTGTTGCGCCCATGGGCCACCGTGTGGCTGGCGCTATGCACCTGTTCTATGTGCGGGCAGGTGTGTCTCGGGCCATGCTGCTACGCCTCTTCCTGGCCATGGAGAAGGGCAGGCACATGGAGTGTAACTGTCCCTACTTGGTGTACGTGCCTGTGGTGGCCTTCCGCCTGGAGCCCAAGGACGGGAAGGGGATGTTTGCTGTGGATGGGGAGATGATGGTCAGTGAGGCTGTGCAGGGCCAGGTGCACCCCAACTACTTCTGGATGGTCAGTGGCCGCGGGAATCCCCCACCTTCTCTAGAGCCACAGTGGCCGCCACCCAGCCGGAAGCCTCAGCACACACCGCCTCCAGAGGTTTCCTGATGACTCCTTGGGCCTTGCTGTGCCTTAGTCTGTCTACCCAGTGAAATCTGAACTCGGGGCCCTCCCTTCTTCCCCCAGGACTGGAGGGCTGGTCCCAGTTCTGCCCCATTCCCTTGGGGAAGAGGAAGGGGAAGACTTCTGTGGAAGGCTGGGCAGAGGCTGTGCTTCAGAAGGAACAGCTGGTTGGGCCCCACTGTGATATGGAAGCCACCCCCTTGTTCTGCCCCTCCCCGCCCCCATGAATCAAATCCGAATAAAGTGATATTCCCAGCCTACTGGTCTTATCCTAGGGGTTGAGGTGGGGGCAGTGGTGTCGTGCTCCTGCCAAGCTCTAATGTTTAATGTTAATGCCCAGTCGTGCCTCTGGGGTTGCAGAGTCATTTCAGTGATGGGCACAGGATCACAGCTTTTGTAGAGGGTAGAGCCCTGCCCTGAAATTACACGCCCAGAAGCCCAGAAGCCAGGGAGCCCAGCCACCTGCCTCACCCCAGACGTGGGAAGCCAGGCTCAGAACCAGCATGGCTTTCTTACCTAGGACTACAGAGCCAGCCAACCTCCGTGAAAAGGGAAAATGCCTCAGGTAAGAGGGGTCAGGGAAACGCGAGGAGCAACAGAACCCAAAGTGGCGGGCCCAGGTCCCTCCTAAGAGTGTTCTGGCATCCCTGCACTGAGGGCCCAGCCCTGGCCTGGCCACCCCCAGCATCCTCTGCCTCACCCTGCCCCGCCCTGGTGGGTGGCTGCTGAGCAGCAGTTAAAACACAGCAGTGAGAGGGGCGGATGCCAGGCTCCCACGCTGGGCAAACGTTCTGGCTCGCAGCCCAGGCCAGGTGCTTCAGTGTTGTCTGCCCCGCATTGGGAAGGTGGCCAACATGGCTAAAAACGGGCTCTTGAAAAACAAACAGCCCTGCCCAGAGACAGGGACACTGACCCACTGAAACATGACCTGCCAGCCCCTGTGAACCCCACGACGGGAAAGGTGGGTGGCAGGGAAGTGCAGTGGGCACCGCCATGGGCCTTCCTGGCAATGGGGGACCTTCTTCCCCCCGGGGAGGGTGTGTGAGGTGCCCGGAGAAGAAAGGCCACAGAGCCCAGGTGAATGGCAGAGGCAGGTTTAATGGTGCCACCTTGTCTGTTTTGTACATTGTAATGAGCCAAACAAAAAAAAAAATGCAAGTAAAAAAAAGGTTTAATCACACAGCACTTTGTACAGATTTCTTAAGCAGTAGGCATTCACATCTCCACGGGAGCAAGGCCCTGGGAAGCACAGACCCCCCAGTCACTCTGGGTGTTTCTCACACGAGACCCGACTCGGCCCCAGGGGCCGTGGCCCGGGCCCCGCTCGTCCTTCCCCTTGGCCGCTGGCCGCTGCCCGCTGGGTGGAAACGACGCTGCTCGGGTGAGGAGCCAGCTTAAGGCGGACAAGACGCATCATGCTTTGGCTTCTTTTTTTGTTTTTTCTAGTAAGAGTTAATATCTTTGCTTTTGAAATTTATTTTCTTTTGACCTTAAATATTACATACATACACCGAAAATTACATACCTGCAATGTGCTCACAGCATCCTCTTAACCTGGAGCTTCACATTTTCAAAAGCTTAGAAAACTTGTAAACCTCGGGGCCTGTCTCTGCAAGGGAGGGGACCCCCCACCGGCCACCTCACTCTCCTCAGACAGAGCCTGCAGAGTTGGTAAGCGAAGGGCTGCCAGGCGGCCTTGACCTCGTGGGGGAGAGGGCTGGCTCCTACCGTGAGCCACAGGCCACCTCCCAGCACTAGCATTGGACAGTGGGAGGGACAGAGTGCATGGGACAGGCCCCCGCATGTGCCAAGGCCCTGGGTGTGCTGCTGCTCCTGTCCCTGGGGTCCTGGGACGGACGGAGCAGGGAGCAGACACGCAAGGCCTCACAGCCAGGACCGCCCGCCCGCCCACGCGGGACAGAAGAGCAAGGCACCTGCAGTTGTTCTTCCCCAGCAGCTCCCCGGCCCTCACGCCACGTGAGCGTGCAAGGGCCACCACCTCTTCCAGTTGTCACCCAGAACACAGCCTGGTCTCCGAAAGCAAGTTCAACAGGCCTGAGGGAGACCCTGTGGTAACTGGGCCAGCACAGAGCCAGGAGTCGGTGACTGCAGCTACAGCTCCCAGGAGAGTGTTGATGCTGGGGAATGAGGGGGGGGCCTGGAGGCATTGGCCGGGACACGGGGAAGCTACCATGGCACTGGAGAGGATGAAAGGGACCAGGGAAGTCGCTGGGGCAACCCACACTTCATGCAAGGCACGGCCACCTGCCCCGCTGCTGCTCTGCACAGTTCTGGGGCCCTGGGCACTGTGCCAGGCCCTTAGAAAACTCCACCTCGACCCGAGATGCAGACGGCAAGGGACAAGTGCTGGGACACTCCGCCTGGGGTGACAAGTGGAAAATCAGCGACAGGACTCAGACTGGCTTTGCACAGGGGGCTCGCCTGCACGTCAGCATCAGACTCTCCTTGGGAAGAGAGGGCCGTGGGGGCTCGCGTCAGGGACAGCGGAGTGGGAAGAGGGGCGGGTCCAGGGGAGGGAACAGGCAGGCAGCAGCTACTTGTCGTCTATGCACTCAGGCATGCCTGCCTCGGCCAGAGCGGCCCGGAACTGCGCCAGAACGCCCCGCACGCTCTTGATGAAGCCCTTAGAGAGCGGGAAGAGGGGGAAGCCGATGTCAGGGTAGCCGCTCTTCTCAGGCAAGAAGCTCCGGTAGCTCTTTCTTCTCTTCTTTGGTTTGACACTGGGTGGCACCGAGGCATCTGGTGCTGCCTCCGAGGTCTGGTCTGTGAGGTCCCTGCTGGCTGTGGCCAGGCCCTGGGCACCGCCCTCTGAGTCTGAGCCCTGGGAAGCCTCGCCGGGGGCCAGCCTGCCGTCCTCAGGTTCCACCTGGCCGCCGTCTTGGAGCTCAGCCACTGCAGAACCACTGTCCTTGGAGGCCCCGCTGGGCAGCGCCTGGGCCCTCTCCAGCAGGGCATGGGTTTCCAGCCAGGACTCGATGCGCCTCACCAGCCGCCAGCCGCCGGTGCTGAAGTGCTGCCGGATCTCCTGCTGGAAGACCTCGGGAGGCCGCCGCACCAGCTGGGTCATGGACTGCACCACGCGGATCAGCGCCATCTCATTGTAGCAGCGGCTGTTCTCGTAGCCTTCCTGCAGGCCCCGGTCGCTGTCGAAGCCAGCCTCGTTGTAGTAGGGCTCGTTCACCAGGATCAGACCTGCAGGCGGGCCGGAGGGAGCTGTCAGGGCCAGCCAGGCCTCCGCCCCGAGGGCAGAGCCAGACCTCCAGGCAGGGGCAGGGGCACAAAAGCCTCCAAGACCACCCCGAGCGCTGCCCACGGTACCTTGGATGGAGATGAGCACCTGGAGAAGGCTGGACTTGCTCGTCCACCTCTCTGTCCCCTGAAACACACACAGCACAGTCAGCTCCATCCCCAACACCGCCCCAGCGGGCTGCCCCCAACCCAGGTGGTGGCGTGATGCTCACCTTTCCGATCCAGGTGCCTAGCAGGCTGACACACACCTTCCCGTTGTCATACAGGTTGGGGTTCAGACGGCCACTGCACTGGGAGAGGTAGCAAAAGTGGGGGGGCACAGCTGGGTAGATGTTGGGGAGCTGGATGTCAAACAGGTAGAGGCCGTCCTCATAGGGGGTGCGCGTGGGGCCCTTGATCAGGGCTGAGAAGAGGTCCTGGGGGAGGGGAGGCTATGGTTGGCTAGGGCTTCCGCACAGGGTCTGGTTTTGCGATTTTCCAGGGTGCTGTGGACACGGGAGCAGTACCCGGGCCAAGACACACCACCAGTGGCCGAGGAGGTGAACGAGAACCTCCCTGCACAGGCTGGGCACCTTTTAACTCCCAGTATCCAAGGGGTTTTCCAAACGGGTTTTTATCCTACCAGGTTTTATTCCTCACAAATCATTACTTTAAAGTTGTATTCCACCCTGGCTGGCGTAGCTCAGTGGATTGAGCACAGGCCTGTGAACCAAAGGGTTGCCGGTTCAATTCCCAGTCAGGGCACATGCCTGGGTTGCAGGCCAGGTCCCCAGTAGGGTTGGGGGCGTGCGAGAGGCAACCACACACTGATGTTTCTCTCCCTCTCCCTCTCCTTCCCTCCCCCCCCCTCTAAAAATAAATAAATAAAAAGTCTTTAAAATAAATAAAGAAAGAAAGAAAGTTGTATTCCTCGAAACAGCTGCCCTGAACCCAGACCAAAAAGGCAAACAACAAACACAACTGGTCAGAAAATGGAAGGAAGAATATTCCAGGATGGCCAGGCTGTACGTGCTTCCAAGGAACCCGAGGAACAAGAGGACCTGAGCCCTGGACGAAGTGCTGGGAGACCACCAAAGGGCCTCGGGCCGCTCAGCCCTGAGGGTGACTCCCCACAGCAAGCTGCCATCACCGGTGTGCGGAAGGGCTGCTGGCGAGGGCCTGGATCCTTTTACACATTTTCCCAGGGGCCTCAGGGTCCCACGCTGCTTCCCTTTCCCTCAGAAGGAGATTTGGAAAAAACAGAACAAAGGAAGAAGTACTATTCCCTTTGTCCCTCCGTAGAACTGAGACAGGTTGGAACTTTCAAAAAAGATTTTACTAAAACCCAAGAAAATACAAAAGTATTAAGAAGCTTGAGCAGCAGCCCACGCCAGTTCCCGGCCCTGCCCCATGGTCTCTGGCACCACGGCCACCTGGACAGACCCCTCTGTGGGCTCTGCTTTGGCCCCTTGCTCCAGGGCTGGGCCCTCAGTCTGACTCTCCCTCTGTCTCGCAGGGTGCCTGGCACCCAGAGGGGCCCACAGGGGTCTGCTGAATAAATACGGCGCTGGCCAGTGTGGCTCAGTTGGTTGGAGCATCATCCCATAAGCTGAAAAGGGTGTGGATTTGATTTCTAATCAGGACATGTGCCTAGATTGCGGGTTCAATCCCCCGCTCAGGATGCATACAGGAGGCAACCAGTCGAGGTTTCTCCCTTTCCCTCTTCCTCTCTGGGAGGATTTAAAAAATGAAGTGAAAAGAGGTGGAAGGGGCCTGCCCGTTCCTGGAGCGCAGCACAAGGACGCAGTGACACTGACTGGGGCTGCACGACTCAGACCCCAGGCCTGCCACCGAGACAGGAGAGGAGGTGGGGTGGCGCCGTCCCAGGAGGACGGCTATTCTGGAGCTAAAGAGGGATGGGCCAGACCAGTGTGACTCAGCGTGGGGCTCTCAGAATTACCCTGCAGAGCGAAAGAGCGAATTACAGGTGACGTATAAAATGACATGCTAGTTATGTAAAACCATGCAAAACAGTATGTGTTTATGATGATGCATGAGAATGGGCGAAATTTAACAGGTGTGTGTGACAAGACGCACCAAACTTCCTGAGTCATGACCCCCGAGGGCGGGGGACAAAGACAACTTCGGTTTTTCTGTAATGTTCTCATTTTTCATTTAGAAGGCCGGACTCGGGTAACAACCATATAATTCAAAGCTAACTCTAAAACAGAAAGAACGAGCCGCCTGGTGTAGACACGGGCACTGGGCTCGGGCCCTCACCTGACCAAGCCTGTTTCCTGCCTTATCAGAAGTGTGGGCTGCCTCTCAGGTGCCATGTAGGCTGGAAGGTCAGGGCGCCCACACGGCACGTCTGCACCTGCCCGCGCCAGCCCACGCCAGCCCACGCCAGGCTACTTGCCATTCTGTCCTCAAAAGTCTTGACCATGATGCCATCGGGCAGCGAGGTGGCCAGCAGCGCCATCTCCTTCCGCACGGTGCTGAAGAACTTCTTGGCTTCTGGAGGCTGGAACTCGATTTTCTTGAAAGAGTGATTCGCTGGAGGAAGAGAGAATGTTCAGGCCCTGCTGGCAAGGCCCTGAGCACTCCATCCAGAAAGGTGGCCCCCGGGTGCGCTCCCCAGGTGGGTGAGTACACCCACACTTGTCCCACCCACTTCTCCTGCCATCAGGACTCGGGGCCACACCAGGGCAATGTCCGGTCCCTGCCCCTGGCCTGGAGCAGCAGTTGGGCCGCAGGGGGGTGCCTCCCACCCCCAGTCTGTATACACAGAAGGGGCTGACTCACAGGGCGCAGACTCGAGCACCGAGAAGACCTCGCCCTTGGCGCTGGTGAAGGTGACACCGGGCTTGCCGCCACACTGCTGGCAGAGCACTGGGGTCTCGCTGGGCCACTCGGCCTTGACAGGAGACTGTGCCTCGGGCCTGTCCTCCTTGCGCTCTGCGTCCGGCAGGGCCTCCATTTTCTCCTCCTCTGCGATGGCCACGTTGTCCAGGGTCTTCTTGAGGTTTTCCTGCAGCTTCTTGATGTCATCCAGAAACTTCTTCTCCCTAGTCGGTTTCTCAGGCTCCACTGTGGGGGAGGTGGGGGATCCCGTCAGAAGCTGCTCCACGGTCATGTTCTTCAGGCTCTCCAGGATCTTGATGGCCTCTTTCAACTCCCGGAAGCTCTTCGGGGGCCCGTCCTTGCCAGCCTTCTCCATCAGCCCGGCCACCGGGGCAGGCATGGCCACTGCTCCTTGAATGGCGGCAGTGGCAGCCTCCTCACTGATCACCACTCCCTTATCCTCCTCGGTGGCCGCCGGCTGCTCCGCAGGTGGGATCGGGGGCTCCTCTATCTTGGGGTGCTCGTCCTCTACCAACCCATTGTCCGTCTCCCAGCTGTCGCTGTCGTCCTCCCACTCGTCGGAGGACGCCCCACTGGTGCTGCCTTCCACCGAGTCGTAGTCCGACTCCTCGATCTCGGACTCGATGTTGTACAAGTGCTACAGGCAGACGGGTGTGGGCCACTCAGAAGAGCTCTGCCAGGCGCCTGAACCTCACAGCCAGGGGCCTGGAGGCCCTGCCACCTTCTTTCCCCTCCCCTGCTGTGGGCTCTGTGGGCAGCTTCTCTGTGCCAGGCAGCCCTGTCTCTGAGAGGTGGCTTTGCCTGCCCCACCCCAACAGCAGCACCTGGAGCCCCAGCTGCCAGGCCTCTCCTGCACTGTGTGCACTGAGTTGGCATCTGCCTTTGTGGGCAAACCCAGCCCACCTCCAGCAGACTCAGGCCTGAGGCCTCTGTGGGGCTTCACTGGGAGCTGGGAACATGCCAGAGGAGGGGAGAGCCACTCCCTTGCCCTCACTGTCCTGTGGAAGTCTTCCTGGAAGTGTTGGTGGCTCTAGTGCCTAAAGGAAGTAACCTGCATTTCCTCAGCACAGTGAGATGGGGGTCCCGGCAAGCCCGGGAGGTTTGTGAAAATCCACACACACACCAGGCAATCTGGGGAGGCTGTACGGGGCCTAAGGCTACAGAGCTTGCCCTTCCTCTCACGCCTTCCCTGAGACCGCCACCCACAAGGCAGCCTTCATGGGAGGCGTTGAGAGCGTGTCACCTGCTCCCCAAGCTGGGTGGGGGACAGACTATGGCTTCCAGCCCGACTGCCACGCTGAACAGTGTGGGCCTTCTCAAGGCCTTACCTGGGGCAGGATGATGGTCTTGGAGTTGTCAGCCCACACCACCTCCACCTTGCTGCTGACGTCCACACGGGCCACCTGGCCGACCGATGGCTGCCGGGCAAATGGGACAGGGTCAAGGCCGCAGTCCTCCAGGAGGGGTGAGGGCCAAAGCACCTCTGAGCGGAAACGTCGGCAGTGGGTGGCAAGGGTGTGCGGTGAAAACTGGAGGAGGCCACAGTGAGTGACCGAAACGTGGGACCCTCCCATTCGAACACCTCCAACGTGCCCTGTCCCGAGTTCCCACGCCACCTGGCCTCGGAGTATACGACGCCTACTCCTTCCCTCCTCCTCGCAGCATTCTGGCTGCTCCAGGCCTCCTGTCCCTCTCGGGGCGGGGTTCCAGCCTCAGGACTTTTGTGCCTACTCCTCCTCTGCTGGAGTCTGCCCCACCCCACCCAACATCCCCGCCTGTTCTCCAAAGCCAGCTCAGACACCACATCCCTGCATCAGTCAGCAGCGTGCCCATGGTGCTCAGGAGAAGGGACAGGGCTTCCCTTGTTGTTGACCAGCAGGGTTCAGGGAGCAGCAGCTGCCTGAGTGCGATCTGACCTCCGCAGGAGGCCAGGCTGAGTGGCAGCCAGGGATCAGGCGGAGGACTCGCAGGTCTGGTCTCCTGGAGCCACCTGGTGGCACCCCCTAGGAACTGCAACCATTACTCGGTGGGGAAGCAGCTGTGGGACCTGGAACTTGGGGGCGGGGCACAAACCTCATCCTCCTTGGGAGGAGCTCCATCCTCAGCATTGCCAATGCGGATGACGATATCCGTTGTGCGGAACCGGAAGTCAGGGTGGTCGGCAATGTCGTAAACACTCACGTCTTCCTCCTCTCCAATCAGCTAGGGCACGGAATGAGTGGTCATGAGCCCAGGGCCCACACCCAGTCCCCGAAGCCCACCCTTAAGGAAGACGCAGGGCCGCACGCTCACCTCGACATCATCCCCACTTGGCCTCAGCTTGAACCACTTCACCACGCAGGTGCGGCCCACATGGTCCCCAGACTGCACCACTCCGTAGATGGCGGGGTCTGGACAGCTCTGGACTGGGGAGCCGGAGAGCACACGACTGGCCCAGGAGTCCTGGCACACCACCTGCATCACCCTCCCTCCCACGCCTCCGGCCTCGCGGGGCACAGACCAGCAGAGGCTAAGGAAAGGCTTCCCCAGTCCTCAGGAGCGAGCCACCTTCAAGGGGAGGCTCCTCCTGACCCTGAGACCTCGCGCCCACTTTTCCCAGGGCCACCCAGGCCCTCAGCAGGGATGGCTTTCCAGAGTTGGCACTACCTCGCTTGTCCACCACGAAGTCCCCGGGACAGAACTCGTTGTTGTCCAGGTGGTGCACCGGGAAGAGGTCGTTGGAGCGGATGCTGCGCTCCACGGAGCCGTCCTGCCACATCACATCTGCTGAGGTCATCGTGGTCACCACCTCCACCGCCACCCTGCAGGGCGGGAGCAGTGAGCTGGGCTGTGCAAAAGGCCTCCTGGAGGCAAGGGCAGGGCTCCAGCCCTCCACACCCCTGTGGACCTGCTGGCCTGAAACTCTTAGTCCCCGGCAAGGAGGAAGACAAACAGGCCGGAAGACGCTCACCTGCAGCGCTCATGCCCTGCAATCCCCCGAGAACAGCCCCATCTGGGAAATCTCAAGTCAACGGGGTCCCAGGGGCAGACCTGGGGTCAAGGCCACCGTCCCATCCTCTGCCTTACTCCCAGATCTCTCCTCAACCCTGCGCCAACCCCAGGCACCTACATCATTTCAGCTGGGCACCCCCCTGCCCCAAGCCTTTACAGGCTGCACACCATGTGCGCGCGAGCCCGAGTGTGTGCGTGTACACCAGGCCAAACGGGTGGTCTCAGGCTGGACACTCAGCCAGGAGGGAGGACATCCCCTGGGTGTACCTATCCCCCGGCTTGAAGTCCCGGGTGATTTTATTCTTCTTCCTCTTGTGTTTTCGCTTTAAGTTCTTGATAGACAAGGGGATGCTCTTTTTGCGACTCGTGCCACTGCCGCTCTGGGAGGAAGTGGTGGAGCTGGCGGAGGAGGTGACTGAGCTGGTGTCATCCGTGTCATCAGCGGCCTCGTCATCCGCGTCCTGCTCGGCCGAGTGCAGCCTGTCGTCTCCGCCTTCCTTCAGCAGAAAGGGGGGCAGCTGCTCGCCCACCTCCGGAGCCTCCTCCAGGCCCTCGTCCTGCATCTCCACTGGGCTGGGGGACCCATCGGGAGTCTCCTCGGGGCTGGCGGACCCCGTTTCGCTCTTTGCTTTGGCCCCCCCTTTCTTGCCTGGGTCCTCCGTGGAATGGTCCCTGGAGCACTGGGTGTCTGGGGAGCAGGACATGATCCTCACAACCTGCTTCTTCAACAGGCGCTTCACCTGCAAGAGCAGAGCGGGCAGGAGGGAGCTGTGGCGGGCAGGGCTGACCTGGCCCTGCCCTGCCCTGGGGGCGTGGGACACCCAGGCAGGCCTGACCCCAGGCAGCTCAGTCTGGGGGTGGGTGACAGCTATACACACCTAAGTGGCCTGCAAGGGTCATCAGGGCTGCCCCTCAAGGCCTGTAGCACAGACTGTCCTTCCTGGCTGTGAATATAGCTCAAGGCCAGTTCCTCAAACGCCCACCAACCCCAGCCCCGAGGACATACCTTCTTGGCCATAGAGCCCTCCCCCTGGGCGCAGTGTTTTTCTGGACATTCACAGGCAATCTTGGCCAGCTCTACCTTGGCTGGGAAGACAAACAGACAGCGCTCCCCCAGCTGCCGCTGAGCATGGTCAAAGCATCCGAGACGCTTCACCCTGCGAGGGGGAGGAGAAGCGGGGGTTGAGCCAGCACTTCTCAGCCCCCCATAGCTGTGACTGTGGCCCGGAGACCTGCTTAGGGCCCATCCCTGAGGTTGCTGAGTGGGTGGCATGCTGGAGCCACTCACCTGCCTAGGTTTTCCTGGGTGATGACAGAGGGTGGGGGGCTGACGCTGTCCGTGCCCCCTGGACAGAAGCTCTTGGTAATCCATGTGACTTTCAGTTCTACAACCTGCACCTGGGGACAGTGAATGGAACAGGGCCACAGTCAGCAGCTGCCCAGAGCCCACCTGACCTCCAGCGCAGGAAGCGGGTCTTCCTAGTGGTGCACCAGGTGCAACACCCCTGAGCAGGCCCCACCTGCCACCACAGCCCCACCAGGGGGCCCTGTCACCTCCTCACCACTGGTCAGGGCCCAGTGGACTTACTACTCATCACTCCCCAACCTTGCTCAGCCTGGGTTGGCCAGGCTGGGGGACATCTGCCTACTGGCCACTCCATGACCACAGCATGGGTTCCCATTATCCTCAAAGCCCGTTCAGATAAGAGGGTCCAGAGGCCAGTGAGTGGGGCTTAGCTCTCAGAGCAGGCAAGGATGGGGTGGGCAGCAGCTCAGCTCCCGGGTATGGAGGCTGAGGTCCCAGCCCCCACTCCCGTCCATTCCCCAGGCCCCACCTCTTCTACCACAACCCGGAACTTGCTCTTGGTGCTGAGCACAGGCTTGACTCCCGACAGCCACTGGACACTGGAGAAGATCTTGGCGGGGCCAATGAGCACCTGGCCCGGGTAGAAGCCGTAGGAATCATCAAAGAAGAGACCCTGCAGGACATGGAGCCAGAGGACGGTCCTTGTGAGTGGTGCCCCCTCAGGGGATGGTGTTTCCATGCCCCTCCACCCCCACCTCTTGCTTACCCCACCAACACCTGCCCCAATACAGGCCTCCACACTCCCCAAAACACACCCTGAGGCCCCTCAGCCCCAAGGTGTGTGTCAGTCACCGGGGCCTCACTGAGACACCCATCCGACTCATTGCGCTCTGACGGGCTCGCACACTCGTGCAGACTGTCCGGAACTAGTGCTCTAAAGTGCCACGTGCACTAAAACGCCGCACACTTTCCAGGGCAGGAGAAAGATTTTAAAAGATGAGATAAAAGCTAACAAAATATAAAGAGAAGTTCTAGTACTTTCTGCCCTTTTCTAGGAAACCTAGCCTGGGCCAACTACAAGCTCCTTGCTCAGAAGCCCTTTTTCCTGCACGGCCCAGAGGGATAAGGAATACGGCCCCCCCACCCCCGCCCAGTGTACCGAGTCGCTGACGTGCGGGCAGACGTCGTAGAGCTTGGCGCCGTCCTCTGTGTTCATGGAGCACCTGCAACAGTGAGCACGGGCTTGGTCCCCACACGGCCCGGCGGCCGAGCCTCGGCGTGGCAGCCAGGACCAGGTGTGGGGCTGGGCAGTTCCAACGTGGGTTACCCAGAGGCACTGGTACGTCACACACCCTAAAACGGCAGTTCCTCCTCCATTCACAGCTCAGCATCTGAGCTGGCACAAATAAGTCTCCTAAAATGAACAAGACCCTAACCCAGGATCTGAGTGCTCAGCACCATTCGAATGCCTACATAAAGCACCAGCTCCTAGCAGATACCGAGTTATAACGCTTTTCTCCTAGAACCAAGACAGGGCAAAGGCCAGAACCGGAGTGAGGGAGTTGGGCTTCGGCGCTAAGAGACCCGCCTAGGGTCAGGCCCCAAATGCCTGCAGCACCGTGCACGACCCTTATGGAAGAAGCCTGTGAGCACAGGCCCGTGAACCCCCACCCCCCCCCCCGCCCCTTCCCGCCATCTGGCAGCGCCCAGGCCGAGCGGGGGATTCCTTTGTGGCGAGCGTACCTGGCGCCATTGGACAGCTTCAGGATGATCTGGTTCTTCAAGTCGTAGACCTTCCCCAGCCAGCAGTCATAGGCTATGTAGTCCCCGTACATGAAGGGCTGCAGACCAGGGCGCAGGGGTGTGAGGGACGGCAGGCACCCGCCCCCTCTGTCCCACCGGGCAGGGAGGAAGGGTCTAGGCAGCTTGTCGCCCGACTGGTTGTATAGAACCTAAGTAACTGCTGCAGCAGGCTGCCGCCGCTTTTTAAGCTGCACCCCCACGCCCCTTCCCAGTGTGGCGGAGGAGGTGGTAGGGCTGCCTAGTGGTGATGGAGAGTCTGGTGCCACCCAAGGAGATAGGACTCCTGGGGGAGAGTGGGCCGTGGAGGTCGGTGACATGGACAAGGCAGGCAGGGGACTGAAGCAAACGAAAAAAACATACTGAGAGCACCAAGGGCCAGGCTTCTCCAAAGCACAGGGGAGAGGAGGAGTGTTTGGGGCGCTGGAGGTTCCCGGACAAACTCACACTTTAATGTACACGTGGGGCAGGCGGTGACAATTTAGCTGTGTGCCTGTCTAAACGTACACACACACACACACGTGTCTTAGTCTGTCCTGACGGGGCCTGGTGGCCATCAGCACCACGGCACACACCCACATCTCGGTTCTGAAACTGGGCTCTCTCCTTGGAAAGGAGCCAGGGCTCCTGGGAGAAAGGGCTGATTCCAGGGCTGGATCAGAAAATGTACCACATGGAGAGTAAGAAAGGGCCAAGAAAGAAATGATGGGGACCGTCAAAAGGTCATGTGCCAGTTCGAAGGGGCTCCTACTGGCCAAACCGAGGATCTTTAAACAACAAAAACAAATAATGGTGGTAACGGACCACAAACTAAACCGAACGGGCGCTCTTGTGAAAGGTGAACGAGGACACGGGCGGATAGGGCGGAAGTGAAGCTCTTCCACACAGCGGAAGCCTGCTCATCAAGACACGGCGGGAGCGGTGGAACCATGAAGCCGCCACGCAGCAACCGCGGAGGCGCCAGGGGGCAGGCTGGGGCCGATCATGGAGCAGGTTATTGACATGGTCCTGGAATCTCCCCCCACAAAACCGAATTGTTTGCCAAGGGGCACAGGAGGCTTCACGGTGGGGAGACGTGGCAGATGCCACCGTGACCAAGGATCACCACGAATATCGCCTTGGAGACACCACTGGCCACTGCGGGCCAGAGGACTTGGCCGCATTCTGGGGCCGTCCTGCCACGGGTGAGGTCCTGTCACAGGTGGGAGCCGACCACAGACAGCTGCCCGGTAAGGGCCAAGCGGTGGGCGTGTCAGGACATGGGAGGCAAAGCAAGACTGGGGACCAGGCCCAGTAAAGAGATCAGAAAGCTGACCGGTAACCACAAAGTGTGTTCCTGAATGGAATGCTGGATCAAAATGGGGCAAAGAATATTGGTGGGCCCTGGCTGATGTGGCTCAGTGGACTGAGTGCCAGCCTTCGAACCAAAGGGTCACAGGTTCAATTCCCAGTCAGGGCACATGCCTGGGTTGCAGGCCAGGATTCCAGTAGGGGGCAGGCAATAGGCAAGCACAAATTGATGTTTCTCTCCCTCTCTTTCTCCCTCCCTTCCCCTCTGTCTCAAAATAAATAAATAAAAAGCCTTAAAAAAAAAAAAAAAGAACATTGTTGGGACAACGGAACGGGGCCTGTGGATCAGATAGTCGTGTACCAATCCCCTAATTTGGGGGACTGGTGGTTATGTGGGAGAATGTTCCTGATTTTGGGAAATACGCTTTGTGGTATTCAGGGACCATCGGGCCTCATATCTGTAGCTTGTCCTCAAATGTCTGAGGAAAAAAGGGGTTTGAGGGGAAAAACGGCTAAGGAAAGGGGAGGAGAGGCGGGGGCGGGGCCCGGGGACAGAGCAAATGGAGTGTAACGCTAACTGCTGAGGAGGCGGGGCTACAAGAACTTTTGGTAAGTCTGAAATCATTAAAAAGTAAATCATTGAAAAGAAGCTGGCTTTACAGAGAGAGAGAGAGGCCTGTCGGAACGGAAAGCAGACAGGAAGAGCAGCACACCTGCAGTGCCGGGGCTCTGGCCCCGAGCCTGAGGGCCGGTCTGGCCTCACGTCTCAATGGCTCACACCTCACAGCCCGAGGCCCCCCCCACCCTGCTCGGCGGCCTCTGACCCGAGAGAGGCAGCACTCCTGTAGTCCCACCCAGAGAAGCAGAGAGCCAGGGGCGCCGCAGCAGCAGGAGGCTCACCCAGATGTGCTGCAGGTCCCTGCTGTTGACGGGGTAGATGATGCAGTTGGTACCGACGAGCTTGACGGCGCAGTCGATGCTGACGTCGATCACGGTGCCACACTGGCTGTCCTGGGGGGCGAGGCACCCAGGCCTGAGCAGGCCCCTGGAGCCAGGCCCTGGGGAAGACCCAGCCCGGCAACCCCAAGGAGCCCCCCGCCAGGCCTGGGACGCAGGACTCACGGTGGATCGCATGTGCCGGACCACGTCCCGGGGCACCACGGAGCGGTCCTCTAGTTTCAGCTGGACAAGAAAACACAGGCGTGAGAGACTGGCCTCTGGCGTGGCCACAGGGTGTACACACTTGTCCCAGCTTCCTGGGAGCGGTGGCCCACTGGAGCGAGTGCTCGGACCCTAAGTGTTGAGGTCGGTTTTCCAAACACACACCCTCTCACTGCAGCCAGACTGAGAGACTTCAGACCTCCAAGCTCTGACCCCCGCCGCAACCAAAAGCAAACACTAGGCCACAGGTGGCACACACAAGGCCCGCGGGCCGGCCCGGCACCTTGTTTCTACCCGGCGGCAGTGCTGAGCTCCTTGCTCCTAGTGAAGGAGTAGCTACATGTACACAGTCCTAAAGTTACATTCAGCCCTTTGAAGGCAACCGCGAAGCTGATGTGGCCCCTGGTGAAAATGAGTTTGACACCCTGCACTCGGCTAATGGGGGTAATTTTGACCAAACAGTGGCTAAATGACAGATCACATAAAACATCATTTAAATTAGAGATTTAAGAGCCTGTTCTACAGAGAGCGCAACACTTGTTGGGAGTGAAATCCTTTTTCTCCTTTGTGCAAGTGCCTGCCCCCGGCCCCGCGAGGAGGGCCGAAGAGAGAGTGGGGCGGCGGAGGGGTGTCACAGCGAGCCATGGGTCACCCTGGTGGCCCTGCAGCCGGCTATCACCCGACACCACCTTCCAATCCGGACTATCTGTCCCGCCAGCCGCAGCCTGCTCCTTATCTGCCGCGCTGCGGAGCCCTGCAGGCTGCTGAGTAACTCGCGTCACCCGGCTTTGGGAGCCTGGCCAACTGCACAGGGAGCACCTGACCCACCCTCCACAAACACCCCGCAGTGGCCGCCCTCCTCCAAGAGGGCAGCTGGGGTCTCAGGAGGGCAATCCCCTCCCCCTGCCGGGCACTGGATCCCCCTCCCACAGCCCAGGGGGGAGAGGTTCCCCGTCAGGCCAGTCAGTCTGCTCTGTGGGCCCCCAGCCTGGGGCCACTCCTCTGTAGTCCCTCATCGTCAAGGACAGACACCTGCCTGCAAGTCCTCAAACCACAGGGTGGGTGAGCTATTCCCTCCAATGTTTCTCTACAGTCTCAAGCCCTGGGGCATGGAAAGGTCACCTCCAGAGCAGGAGAACTGAGACACTGGCTCAAGGTCACCAACATTTTGGCAATGATGACTGAAACCAACTCCACTAGAACTAGACTGTGACTTAAAAAAAAGTCACAGATTATTAAAAAAAATAAACAGGGAGCGACAGGCCTAGCCATCGATAAGCAGTCAGACTTTCCTATAGGTAACATAAGCCCGTGACCCAGATGAGACCGAGCCCAGGCGTTAAGCATGGGGGTCCTGGAGCCAGACACACAGATGTGCCAGCTCGGAAACCTCAGGCCAGTCGCGCACGCCTGTGGGTATAAAATGAGGGGACAGCGGCCATCTCTGAGCGGTGGAGGGGGTTACCAAGGCGGCGCGGGGCACGTGGTAGGGGTTCCGCAAGCACTGGCGGTGATCCCTCCGCCGGACAACACGGCCCCGGGTGGAGGCTCTTCTGAGTCCTAGGCCCTGAGTTCTGCTTCTGCTCAAAGATCCCAGGAGGCTGTGTGGGGCCATGTGGCCCTCTGCTATGGGTGTGGTGGCCCAACAGTGCCACTTTTCTAATGCAAAGAACATCCTACCCTGTGACCCCTGTGCCCAAGCCTCTGGTCTGGAACGTGGCATTATCAGTGGCGACCCACCCTCTCTCAGACCTCTCTCATTTCAGACTCGGGGCTTTCCAACGTGCCATAGACACCAGAAGTTGCAGCCCCAGGAAATTCAACGGGAGAGAGACGGTGCTGTGTGGGGTGGCAGGGGAGGTCGTTCTTGGTATGAGCTATGGCACTCAGCTCAGGGGCCCCCGAGAGGGGCCCACATGGAGCCTGCAGATCACGTCCCTGCCTTGGCAACTGTGTTGGTGTTCAGGAGAGCTTGCAGGACAGTGGCCTGGGCGCAGGCCCTCAGTCAGTGTGGCCTCTGATGGGACGCGCTCCCCAGGTGCAGGGGAAATGGAGGTTCCTGCTGAGGCCTAAGCAGGAGCCACGCAGCCCGCAGAAGCTGCCTGGCACCACCGCCAGGCCAGGGTAGGTCGTCTCCTGCTCGCCTCGGCCACAGCGCCCCCCGGGTGGGACAGGGAGCCCGGTGAGCCGACGCCAGCCTCTCCTGACCTGCCAGTGTGAGACTCCCCTGCCTGGTGAAGCTGGTCCTCAGGCCCCTCTAGTCTCCCGGGACAAGGAGCGACATTGCTCAAGAGCCCTGACACGGGGGGAAGCAGAGTGGGAGCGGCAGGGAGAACCGTGTGCTGGGGTGCCGCTATCCTGGCAACACTCCCTTTCCTCGGGAATCCCAGAAAATGAGGAGCAGACGTATAGAAGGGCTCCCCTGCCACCCGCGTGCCCCGCCCTGGATGCTGCCTTTCTCCACGGAGGCCGCCCTCTGCCAGCTGTGTGCCTCTCACTCAGCAGGCTCCGCTTCCGCTCCCTGCTGCCGTCCGGGCGCCCTGCACCCTGTGTTGGAAGGGGTTGCTGTGCTTGTGCACGCCCAGCTCCACCCGTGCCGACTACGCTCTCGGCCACGTTCTAGCCACAGTCTGAGTTCTAGACTGTGAGCAACCCCCGGCTCCCCCGAGGAAGCAAACCATTACTGCCATTCCCATTCCACAGAGAAGTGAGCGGAGCCGGCCCTGGAACCCCGCAGTCCAGCTCGTCGCCTGGCCCCCTAGCGGCAGAGAGGACAGAGGAGAGCACGTCCCTGGAAGGCCCACACATTCCACTCTGACAGACAGCGGCTCTCCTGGTCGTGAAAGCAGTAACGCTCCGTTCACTTCTGGGGCCCAGGGAAGGCTGCTGCTGGGGCCCAGCTGCCGTGCCTGCAGGCCCCAGCGCCTCCGGAGGGCTCAGGTGGGAGAAGCCCTCCTCCCCTCATCACACCCACAGAAGATCAAGCGGCAGGTCCCCATATCACAAGAACCAGACGCCCCAGAGACTGACCTCAAGGGTGCTGTACCTGCTCCAGGAAACCGCACTTCCAGAGCAAAGCCACCCCAGGAACAGAGCCGTGTGCTTTGCTGCTGTTGGTAGGTGCAGCCTGAATGTGGTTTTAAACACAGTGCTACCAGGGTGGGGTCTGAGGTGGGACAGGTTTCAACTGTCGTCCCTGAGTTCCCGAACCTCTGACGTGGTGAACTATTAGCATTTCTGAGTGAGAGCTGTAGCTACCAGAAGTTTCTGAGCATTAAAACAAAAAAAAGAAGAAAAGATAACACCAAAACGGGAACGTGTCTCCGAGCGAGGGGGTTTAAAATGAGCACGCATTACTTTGCACACTTGTGACGTGTCTGCTGGAGCCAAGAACCGACTCCTATGCCCCCACGCCCTCCTCCGGGAGCAGGAGCACCAGACACACCTGCCCCGTGGCAAGGGGTACCGGCACCTGCTTCCAGAGAGCTCACGCACCGGCGCAACGAATGCTGGGACCCACGTTCCTGCTCTCGGCAGTGCCCCTCCCGGCACCCTGGGGAGCAGAGACTGACAGGCAGACTTGGGCCTGGCAGTGCTAAGTGCCGCACAGAAGCAATGCAGTGCGGGTGTGTGAGAGAGAGCCTGGCCGTGGGAGGGGAGAGCGAAGGCCTCACTTTAAAGGGGCCACTCCAAAGGGCAGGGAGGGAGGGGCTGTCCCAGCAGAGGCTGGGAGGGCTGTGCAGGGCAAGTGGTTCAGGCCTTAGATCTCCTCCTGAGCGAGACCAGGCTGCTGCAGGGCTCTGCGCAGAGGGCCTGCCTGGCCCTCACAGTACAGGGACCACACGCTGCTGGGCAGAGGCCATGCTGGGAGACCAGTCGGCCCAGTGCTTGGTTCTCCAATGGGGGCGATCCTGCCCCTGCAAGAGGACACTTCTAGTTGACACCACTGGGGCAAGGGACTTCTGGTATGTAGTGGGCGGAGTCCAACAGCATGAGCCCCGCCCCCCACAACAAAGCATCGCAGGAGTGGAGTGGAGGCTGGGAGGCCCTGAGGCTGCTTGCAGAGAGGGTGGTCCCGAGGGGGGGAGGAAACACTGAGGGAAGGGCTGACCAGGGGCTCCAAGCCAGAAAACAACACGATGGCGAGGGAGGCGGCCAAGTGGCAGGGAGGCGCCGGGCACCCCTCCCATCCCCCTCTAGAGTTCCCTGAGCTCCACCCTGCCAGGAGGACCACTCTCCCTGCCTCCCCTGACCCACCCTCCTCTCCACCAAAACACTGCAGGAGCTGAGCTGGTCCCACAACTCTTGGTCTAAACCTTCATTTATGACATTTGTCTTGACTGACCTGGAAGAAGCCAAACTCACTGTATAAAAATGTTCCAGGGAGAGAACAGGGCAAACTGAGGCTGATCAATAGGCTGAAATGGAGGAAATGACACAAGAAGCTACTTCCAAGTGGATCTGAACACCACATCCTGCAGGACTGTGGGGCCCCAAGGGCTGGCCCGCTCGGTGGAGGCCAAGCACGTGCCCTGGGAATGGAAGGTGGCCTCAGGCCTGGTCACTGGCACCCGCACCAGAACGCTGACGGTGTTGCAGAGCAAGGCAGGGGGTGGTTCATGATAAATTATTACAGAAAGGATTCCCCCTTTCTGTCTCTGGAGGTTCCTTCCCCCACGCCCACCTGCTAGGTTCGAAATGCCCGCTGCCAGAGGAAAGACGTCTCTCAATGCCAGAGACTGGTGAAAAGGAAAGGAATTGTTTATGTAAAAGTTACACAAACTTAGAGTAATGACTTAATGTCTTCAATAAGATACTAAAGTCCTCTAGAACACCCACAGATGCACACAGTCCTTCCCTCTCCCTGTGCCCAGTCCAGGGTACCGTGTCTCAGGAAAGGAAGTAGAAGTCCGTGATTCAGGCTCCCGGCTCCATCAGCTGTGTGGCTGCTGCAATCTCCAGTTAATCCAAAGCCATGTGGCACCTTCTCATGGCCCACCAGCAAGAGTCCTTTCTCCCCTTTTTCTATGGCTGCAAAGTCTCTCCTGCTGCCTAAGCCACGTGGCAAAAAGAAGCACTCCAAAACCACGTGGTCCTCTCTACTCTCCTTCAGAACCGCGTGGTCCTCTCTTTACTTCACCAAAGCTGCCTGATCCTGGCCCTCTTCCTTTCCCCTCAGAACCTCGTGGTACTCTCCTCTTTTACTTCAGAACCACATGGACCTCTATCTATCTACTTGCTTCAGAACCTCGTGGTTCTCCCATTTACTTCAGAGCCGCGTGGTCTACTCCTTTCTCAAAACCTTGTGGTCCTCCCCCTTCTATGGCTGCCGCGCCTAGGTTTAAATCCCAGCGCCCATCTTCCTTTGCAGCCCCATTTCCGACTCCTCCTACAGTCAGTTACACCTGCCAGCATCCCCGTATTCTTCCAGCTTTACTGGGCTGCCATAGTAAGTCTGGGCAGGTGTGGCCCCATGGCGTGGAGCCAATCATCTCCAAGCTCTCCTGCAGGCCCTGTAACCAGGGGGGAGTTGCTTCCCAGACCCATCTTGGGTGGAAGTCACTCCCATCTCCCTGGCTCAAAGCAGGGCCACAGCTATTTAACATTATCTATGAAACCAGTTAAAGATTATAGATATGTTAAATGACTGCCAGGGGTTAGCTACAAAGCTGTTGCTACCCAAAACAGCTCTGAATGGCCCTGTTCCATGTGTCCCATCCCCCCTGGCTCAGGCTTGTGGGGGTGAGGACATCCTACATACATTTTTCTAATATTTCCTGGACACCTCGAGTCCTGGACCCCATTACAAATCCCTTCCTGGGGTCCTCCTCTTGGCTGCACCCTGCTTCAACGGGGCTCGCCATGCAAGAGGGGAAGCTGCAGAAGTCCAGCAGAGGCAGAGGAGGACCACAGAGGTGCCCAAGCCTGTGTGTCAAGGCTGGAAGCCACCAACCCCCACTGCTGTCTCCTGTCAAACTCCGGGGAAGGCGAAAACACCGAGAAGACAGGGGTGTTCTCCCCTGGGGAGAAGCCAGCTTAGTCTCTCTAGGGTTAGGGCATCATCACCAATGCCGGGTCCTCACTGACAGCTGAGAGCAGCCCCGAACAAGAGGCCCAGCATCATGCCCGGTGCCCACTGGTGCTCATTAATAAACCAGTCTCGAGCCGTGAGGACCTGTGGCTGCCGGACCCACCCTGTGCCCCAGTGGAGAATGGGGGATGCCTTAGAGTGGACCGCAGTCCAGGTTTGTACTCAGTAAGGCATTCCCTTCGCTAGACAGAGCCAGGCCCAAGACCTCCAGAAGCCTCTCGATGCTTAGCCACGGTGCCCGGAGGCCCGCCGGGCTGTGAGCACACCGGCTCCCCTGCACTGCAGTGCGAGACCGAGTGGAGGCACACTTGCGAACGCAGGGCAGATGCTGCGCTGGCTGAGAGGTCCAACACGGCTCTGAGGGTGGGGATAGGGGGACAACTCAACAGGGACTTTGCTCAAACTCGGGACTGAGGGGAATGAAATTTTTTAGCACTCCCTACAGATTCAAGGCTCGAGAACAATACAACTGTAAAACGAGGAGGGCGTACCATCTTTAAAGAATTGCCGAAGATGTGGCGGAGAGATGGATGCATGAGGAGAGGGAAGCAAATGCAGCGTTGGAGGCCAGAGGAGCTACTGATGCCAGATGGGAAAGTGTACCCCGGAGTATGAAGTTGTGGAAAAGTCTGGGCGATGCTAGAATGGAACGCCCCCTAGAGCAGTGGTTTTCCAACCACGGGTCGTGACCCACTAGTGGGCCGTGAGCTCAGTGGAGTGGTCATGGCCAGCACTGGGAAGTGAAAGGAACCCTGAGCGCTCCGCACGCAGTAAGCAGCCAGGCTGGGCACTGCTCGCAGAAGACATCTCCAGCGGCAAGGGTGACGCACACACGAAACGTCCGTCCTACAGGGGGTCGCTTCCAAGAGGTCCGAGGCCCCACCCCACCGCTCTGTGCCCTGTGCGGGCTCTGCGCTTCGCTGGCTAGGGCTGAAACGCCAGCAAACACAGATCCGGGACATGCCTGCCTGCCCGCAGACACTGTGGGGCGGGGACAGGAGGAGTGGCAGCAAAGGGCCCCTCTTCTAGCCTCGTCCCAGGGCCGGCTTCCAGCTCCAGCTGGATTGGGGGCTATGACAGTTTGGTGGCTCTCGAGCTGCCAGGGAAAGGGCTTTCTCAGAGCAGCTGACCACCCGTGGCTGTGCCTGTGATACCCAGCAATCCGCAAGCTGCCCACCTGAGGATAGGAGAGTTCAGCATCAAACCACAAATGGCCAGGGGCTTCCCATGCTTGGGGGACAGGGAGGACAGCTGGGAATGGCTGGGCAATGTGCAAGAACAGACAAATGTCAGTGCCCCTAACTCGAAAATTCTGTCAGTCGTGTGCTACAGAAACACTCAGCGGAAGCTCTGCTACACTAAAGACGGAGGCCAATCTGCTCAACGGTCTGTGAGTGTCTTCCACAAATTCAGAATGAGGCGGGAAGAGAAACATACGGCAATGTGCCTTGGCTGTATAAACCTCACTTAGACGGGGGACACAAAATACAATACCAGAAAACACTGACACACCGCAAATGCACGCTGAGCTCAGGGGCGGGGCAAAAGCCTGTTTCTGGTCAGCAGGTGGGGGAAGGCGGGAAAGCCAGGCAACGGGTCTGCCCACACAGAGGCAGGAGAGTGGTAGCGATAGGACACCGCCCGCCCCGCCTTCAGGGGAGAACTGGCCAGGCCTCTGTGCTCTCAACCCCCAGGGCCAGCCCAGTGACCCCTCTCTCCAAGGGCGCACTGTAGCCCAGCAGCCCTCGAGGCAGCAGGACAGCAGCACTGCTCGGAAGCTGCGGCGTGCCGGCTTACTGGAATGGCCTGGAGGCACGGCCTGCCCAAGGGGACAGAAAGGGGACTGAGTCCAACTGCCTGCTGAGTGCCGGGCAGAATGGAGAGCTGTGCCTGGCAGCAGGCCAGCTGGAGCCGGGCAGCAGAGCCAGGCCTCTGCAGACGCTGAGGTGTCGGGATGCGGCCCTCGGGTGCATTCCGGTGGCCAGAGCCCGAGTAGAGAAAAGCCCAGCTCTGCACCCTTGTCTTGGCAACCTGGCTTAAGAAGGACCAAACAACCCAGGATTCCTGGGTTTGAGGGGAGGGGACAAATGTGAAGCTTCAGGAGAAGAAGGCCTCCTTCCTCAAGAAGCATGACTAAACGCTGGAAAAGTGGTCAGCACGATTTCATGTCCTGGTCTGGTGGCCGGGCTGCTGTCCCTGAGAGTGGGTGGGGAGTAGCCCGACTGTCTGGGGGCAGAGAGAGCGCGTGGCCCCACCTGCCTGATGTCACGCTCGTTCACAGAACGATGCACGGTGGTGATCACATGGGCAGACCTTTACCAAGGTCTGTTTCCAGCAGGGTGGAGCTCTACGCACTCCGCCCCTTGCAAGGCTCCCTCTCCCACGGGGGTGGGGAGGGGGGACATGGCTGCCACTGCTCTCACCCATGGAACAGAAGTGAGTGACCTGCCCACAGCTGCCCGGCTCTGCGCCCTAGAGCCCTGGCTGTGCCCGTCTGCCCTTCCCCACTGGCACGTGGCCCTCCAGCACAGCCCTGGCTGCCCCTGGAGCAATCGGCGCCACGCTGACTCTCAGAGCTGGACCCTGGCTGCAGCCCTGGCCTCTCCCAGGCTCAGTGGAGACACAGGCTCTCAGGCCCCAGCCCAGCCCAACCCAACCCTGCTGCCTCGGACCCCACAGGCCAACAAGGTCTCCAGGCGACTGGTGTGCACATTACCTTGTCCTCGCAGAACAGTGGCTCTTGAGAGAGGAGCGTGAGGGCCAGGGGAGGGCCGTGCCCAGGCGCACTGTCCATTACAGTGCCCAGGACAGAATTCTGGAAATTGGCATCTGAAGACGTCCCCAAAGCGACTGGGATGCAACTCCAAGTCCTGGCTGTTCTGACTGGCATTTCAAAGGCAGTCAGGATGAGAAATAGCTACAAGGGACAGGGCCGAGTCCAGCAAGCCAGGCCCACAGCCTACTACAAGAGACCCCACGTGGAAGAAAAACAACCTCGCTGAACCCACACCAGCCTCCACTTGTCCCTCACACACTCTACTTGTCCCTCACACACTGTTCCAGCAGATGGGCTAAAGGCCCACCCTGGGGTGCTGGGCCACACACAGGCGCCCACTGGCCTGCCCCTCTTGGCTTGCTCTTTAGGCCGCAGAACCTCAACGGTCTGCCCGGCTGCTGCCACCTCTCCCAAGGCTCGCCTGCAGGAGCTCATCTCAGGCCGAGACAGCTCACTGAGCCGGGACAAACCCACAACAGAGCAGAGTCCCTGGGACAGGGAGGAGGGCACCTCCAACCCCAAAGCACAGGGAGATACGGCTGCAGCCCGCGCAGGGGCACCACGGGGCCCTGCCAAGGCCAGCATCACGTCACCACTCCCCAGCCGCATGTGCTGAGGGAGTCCCGTCACCTCCCCAGGTGCCAGACACCACCGGGGACAGGTGGCCCTGGCTGGGCCAGCTCCAGAGCTCACACCCTGCCACGTCACCCAGTTTCTACCTGCCCGGCTCCCACCCCTCTGAGGGGCTATGGGGGTCTTTGAGTGTGATCCCTGCAGGTCATCCAAGCAGGCCGGCTGAAAGCAAAGTGCCCCTGGTCTGCATAGCCTGAGAAAGCCCAGGGGCAGGGGCACCAGGGCACAGTCTAAACCAGGCCCTGACATTTCCCTCCGGAGGGACTTACGGCTCAGCTGGAGAAAACAAGTACACGAGGTAACATCACACAGAGTGAAAAGGATGCGAAAGTCACCGCGCAGCCGCATCTTGATTTAGGTACCGGCTACTAAGAACTTTTTAGAAAGTGACGGGCTTTGGGCTATTCCAGGAATGCTGCTTTAAGGAAACCCGCAGAGTGTCTTCTGGTGTGTAAATAACCATCCCCTACTTATATGGTCAAAATACCCCCCTCTTAATGAGCATGGACACCCCCCACGGTGATGAGGAAGCAGCCAAGAGTAAATCAGAGCGCGTGGGAGGGGTGCTTGGTTGGCCTCTCGGGGCTGCCAGTACCCGCGGTGTGGCCGAGGGTCCCGCAGGCAGGGCACTGAGGCTGTGAGGGGTGGAGGGAGGTGAGAGGGACAAGCTGTGAGTGCTTCACAGGCCTCATTCGGCCCCCAGAGCCTCCTCCGGGGGAGGCAGCTCCCATTTCAGACAGGAAACCAGGTGCAGGGGCTGTCACAGAGAGGGGGTGCCCTGGAGGGAGCTCTGCCAAGTCCCACCCCCATGGCCCTGGGGTGTTGGGGCAGCAAGGGTGACTAGCAAACAGATGCCGTCCCCCGAGACACAGGGCCCTGGCCTTCCAGTGATCTCTCTGTACATCCAGGCATGAACCTGCCCTCCTTCCTCTGGGCTCCCCGGGGCCAGGGGCCGGAGGGACTTCTCAGCCAGGACTCAGGCTGCCACAAACCTGGAGGAGGATGCGTTTCCTGTGAGAGGTCACAATTTACTGGAACCACACAACACCCACTTCTGGACACCATGCCTTAGAATCAGCAGTGGCAAGGAGGTGCTTCGGCTGATCCTGCACGGCCGCCTTTGAAGAGCAACCGGTGGGAACAGCCCCGTTACGACAGAGAGAGCGACGAAGCCCAGACACTCAGGGCGGCAGTGGTGGAACGGCAGGAGGTCAGGAAGAAAAGCGGGGGCAGCCTGGACAAGCCCCTTGCGGGGAGAAGGCCCAGCCTGGACCCCAACTGTGTATCAGACGACTCGGATCTCCTTTCAAGGGCAGATTCCTGACTTTTATCCCGACCTGCTGAACGAATCCCTGCATAAAGCCAGAAATCTGCTTCTTAATTTTCCCAGGCAAACCTATTAATTACCCTGGTTAAAACTATTCCACTTCAACTAGTTTACCTTCTAGAACATAACAGAACTCCACCTACTTAAGGGTATTTACTTTTAGAAAATTAGTATTTTCTTAAAAATTAGTATTTAATTTTAGAAAATTTTAAAGACTTAATTCTGGGGCTCAAGATGCACAAGCAAAGCAGATTAAAATACCTAACCAAGGAGACCTGACTGGGACCCGCCATTCACATCCCTGACATGCTCCCGTGGTTCACCCTTAGACAGGTGCACGGGCACCAGGTCCCCCAAATGGGGGGCACCAGCTGTAACCCACCTCTGCCCAGGCGGTCCAGCCCCCAAGCTAGGCTGATTCCCAGACAGATGCCAAGAACAAAGCCCCAGGCCCCGGGACGGCTTTCAACACCCACCGCCCAGACTCTGCCAGGCTGCACCTGCAAGCACCCGGGACCCAGGTGTGCCGCCTCAGACTTCCAGGCAGAAGGCAGCCCCTGGGCCTGCGCTGTGACCACGGGAACCTGATTTTTAGAGCAGGGCTGCTGGATGGGAACAAGCTGGCGCTTAACATCTCGCTCTCCCAGCACCCCAGAGCTCCAAGTCTGAGTAGGACCGTCCTGGTAGGAAGGGCGTGTCACCACCTGCTCCCCGCCCTCAGAAGTCCTCCAGGGCCTCGGTGGATAGCCACTCCCGCTCCCCTCTCTTCACCTCCCCCTTTGCAGACCCTCAGAAAAATGACAAACACAGTCTCAAAATGACGTCACCTTCAGTTGGCAAACAGCTGAGGCCTCCTCCTTTCCCACAGCAGCTCGCGATGCCCGGTCCCACCTCCGCCCAGCACGGCTGCGGCTCCTTCGGTCCGCGCCCATCACTGAGGATCAATCGATAGCCATGCTCTCTGCAAAACGCATCCTACCTTCTGAAGCAGACTCAGAAGGAAAGGGACTCACTCAGCACTGCTATTTTTAAGGACGCAAATGTGGTAGCAAAGGCTGTAAAAATAACACACCAGAGCCCTGATCCAAGGCCGCGTCCTCAAGGGCCAGGTTCTCAGTGAACCAGCGGTGGAGCGGGGAGCAGGGAGCTGCCCTTCCTGTGGGTTGTTTTTATCAGACCTATGAGCTCAGGGTGGAGAAATGTACAGAATTCCCCAAACCATCCCGACACACCGCTGGGCCACCCTGCAGGCAGGCAGGCAAGGAGACACCACCCTAGAGGGGCGGGCAGCTGTCACCCTCTGCCCCGGAATGGCCACGTCAGAACAGTGTTGGGTCCCCGCTTTCCTCGATTCCAAAACTGCACCTTGCCGAGACTGGCTGGGGTGGGCACTGCCAAGGTTTCCTTTTCCCAGGAAAGCAGGGGCTTGGTAACGGCCCAGGAAGCCAAGGAGGAGGTGACACAAGACCCTGAGGCCGGTAACAACCAGGGTCTCGCATCATTGGTGACAGCTCTGACGGCCTCCCAAACAGGCCCCACCCCACCCTCGATGTCACAGCCACAGAACCCACAGGCTAAGGCCACAGGGGTCGGGGGTCAGCAGACACGGCCTGCGGGAGCCAGCACTCCCCAGTGCCCACCCCAACAGTGATGTCTTCCTTCCCTCAGCCTCTGTATCACGAGAATTAGATCAGGTAGCCACCTCTGAGGAAAGATTTCAAGCAAAATTAAACCCACGTGGCAGGCCATCTCTGGGCTGAGCTCATGCTAACTGGCAGGGCTGGAAAGTGGAAAGGACTCCCCACCAGCCTGGTGGGGATGGGGGGCTCCGCCTGCAGAGCTCCCCTGGGGCCATGATGAATGAGAATAAGTCTACCGAGACGTGATCTGCTTGGGGAGGAAAGGTGGCCGATCTCTCAAGGAGAAGGGCCAGGAGCCTGTTCCTCAGAGGGATTTTATTGGGTTCAGTTTGCACAGGAATACAGGTAAAGCTCATCAATCATTGCCAGGCAGAAATGACCAAACAACAGATAACATTCAAAGAACTCCGAGGGCTTATTCTGAGTCAGGGTCTGTTAGCTAAAGGGCCATAAAATTTTGGGGAACAAACTCATTTCATGCTTGGACCCTTATCATTTAAATCGAGGGCTTTCTTAGCAAAGCAGGTTTCACAGGGATTATGCATTCTTTCTTAGGCCTGATCGCCCCAGGGAACCTGCCCTTTCCAGCACAGGGCCACACCCACCTCTGGTATTGTTTCAGGCTTAAATCAGGCAGGGGAAGTAAGGCAGCCAAGAGATTAGGAGACTTCTCACAGACAGAATGAGGACTCAGGCTATGTCAAGGCTGAAGGTTGAGGGTCCATCAACCCCTCTTTCTATAGCCCCCCAAGTCCTTCCCTGAGGGCCCCTTTGTGACCGTGCCTGTCTTAGGTCATCCCTCCCTTGAGGAATTTTACCAGTCATTGACTAACCGGTCATCCGCTCGGGGCCAAGCATGGTGAAGTAAAAGGGGGCAGAGGCAACGCCCCTGCCAGGGAGATAAGCTTTGTCTCCTTAGTGGCTTAGGGTCCCAAGGTCTCTCACTCAGTGTTAGCCATGGGGGGTTACAGCTTCTGAAACCAGGCAGGGCAATTCCCAACACCCATGGAGACAGAGGTGAGGAGGAAATCCCTACAAATACCTACTGGGGCTATAGGTTTATCTCCAAGAGGCCCTCTGGTCCTCTAGCAGGAAATGGGACACATCCCAGCCACGACAGCTCCCCATGCTGCATCCACCTGTAGGAAAATACTGCAGAACAAAGTCACAGCCTGCCATCAGTTTGTGGCTGATGCTACACTGTCTGCTCCCCCTCCAGAGAATGAAACACCAGCGTCACCCTCACCAAGCCACCAGAGCATGGGGCACGGCTTTGGGCAGCTATACTGTGTCCCTCCAAAAGTGGTAGTGCCAAGCACCAGCAGGATGCATTAACGCGTGACAGTGGATGCATTCAGGTGTCATACCCCCGACTGGGCAGGGCTGGCCACCTTTGGGGATGCGCTACACCCCTGATGAAATAAACATCTCAGCTCTCCTTTCTCTCCTTTCTGGCCTGGCTCTATCTCCCTTAACCCATGGGTCCCAGGAGCGGGCCACCTGCATGCTGCACCGAAGGCCTGAAGAACCAGCAGGCAGCACCAGGCCGGGGTCTGGAGAACCCTCCCCACCTGCAGCAGGTTGTACGCAGACCTTCTCAAGGACCACAGCCTGAATGACGATGCTTCAAGGGCTCCGCTAAGGTCCTTCCTTCAAGGGCCAACCGAGCCACTGGAGGGGGCAAGCAGGCCCGCAGCAACGGTTGGAGGTCTCATGGCTTTTCTCAGGCCTGAGGCTCCAGTCCTGTCCTGGATCTATCATGGGCTGGGCAGGGACACAGTCTGCCCTGTAAAAAATCTGGGCTTTTTTTTTTTAAAGATTTTATTTACTTTTAGAGAGAAGGGAAGGAAGGGAGAGAAACATCGATTGGTTGCCTGAAACATCAATCAAGAATGCCCCCAAGTGGGGACCTGGCCCACAACCCAGGCGTGTGCCTGACTAGGAATTGAACCTGTGACCTTTTGGCTTGCAGAACGATGCCCAATCCACTGAGCTACACCAGCCAGGGGGAAAGGTCTGGGCTCGGACCTTATTATATGCTGCCCACTTGATCAACTGCTGACCATCCATCCACCCAGTCACTGCACAAACTAAACACCTACGAGGATGGCGGGCGCTGTGCCGGATGCTAAGGAAACACTGGGAAACAGAGGCTGAGCCTGTGCAGAGCCAAGGGAAGGGTGGGGAGGACAGGCAGCTCCATACGGATGTGCGTGCACCAGGCTAGGGGCAGGCAGAGACTCCTGGGAACAATCGTGGCTCTTCATCTGCCCCAGACAACCGCACCCGAGTCTTTGCTCAGGCATCTCCTCCTAGGAAAGGCCTTCTCCGACCGCCCACCCAGAATTCCTCGGCCTCATTCTGCACTCCCCTTCTATTTTTTTCCATAGGATTCACCACGCCCTGTATCTGTGATGTCTGTGTGTGAAGCCACCCGGGCGGGTGACTACCATGAGGATGCTGAAAGAGTCCACATGCCTGTGATTATAACTTAAAGTAGGGGCGTCTGGGCAAAGGCGAGAAACTGGGGTCGGGCACCAGTGGGCTTCTTGAGGACAGGTCTGCATATCACTGCAAACTCACAGGAAACAGGCACTCCTCTGTCCTTCCTGGGTCATCCCTGCGCTGTGCAGCAGGGAGGCCGTGAGCTGCCTCTGGCTACGGGGCCCCCGGAACGTGACCGACTATGAACGGGGTGTGCTAGAGCACAGACAGGGTTCCAAAGGCTGAGGATGAAGGTGTGAACTACGGCCTTAATGTTTCCTGTATTTGCTACATGTTGAAATGATATTGTGGGTCTATGCTGGCTTCAATAAAATTGATTAAAATGAACTTCACCGGTTCCGTTTTCCTTTTTTTTTTTTTAACGTAGCCACTAAAAAAAATCTTAAATTACTTGTGGCTCATACTGTATTTCTACGGAACAGTGTTGGTTTAAACCTGAAAAATTTAAAAAACACAGTAAATCAAAGAGCAACAAAAGGTTTGACGACACAAAGTAACTGTCCCTGTCTTACTAGCTCCAAAAAGCTCCCTCGAGTCGGCCACTTCCTAATTTCTCGGTGGTCTGAACATGTCACCCGTGACACGTTAACAATATGCTCGCGCCTTGAATTCCCGATCAGTGCAAATGCCACTAACGACCGCCTTCCAGTCTCTCACCAGCCCCTGACAACCCCTTACCTCCAGCCCACCCTTCCGATACTCTTACTTCTGGCCGCGACTGCGGCAACAGAAAGGCCTTGTCCTGGAGCGGGCACAGCTCACACCTCACACCAGAGCCCAGTGGCGCAGTGACCGCACGCACCCTGTGCGCCCAGCGAGAGCTCTGTCCTGTGCCCATCCTCGACACTTCCAAACATGCACCAGGGACCCCTCCCGCGTTTCCTGGGTTTTGTCCTGTTCTCGGAGTTTTCCTCCTGCAGAATGCCACCCCCCCCCCCAACTGCCTCTCCAAGGTGCACTCCCCTGTGCGGCCTGCCATGTGGAAGCTCAGTTCCTGGGCTCCAGAAAACTCCCTTGTCCCCATGAAGCCCACCTCCCACCAGCTTGCAGTCTAAGGGCCCATGGGAGGCACAGTTTTTACAGCCCCCGCACACCCGGAAAGAATCACTTGTCAGGCAGCTGGGCCGGACACGGAATTCCCTCTGAGCGCCCAGGCTACCCGCTGACGCCGTCTCCTCCTG
Source organism: Desmodus rotundus (assembly GCF_022682495.2). NCBI lineage: Eukaryota > Metazoa > Chordata > Mammalia > Chiroptera > Phyllostomidae > Desmodus > Desmodus rotundus. The sequence goes on from NC_071395.1 coordinate 110,598,221, forward strand.
GGCAGCCTGTCAGACGGTCACTGCTGACACCGACAGAGGCCATGTAGACTTAGTTCTAGTACCTTCAGAGCTCTCCACCGACTACACTTTCTCTTTGTTCTCTTTTTTCTAGAATGATGACCTCGGTTCTGTAATTCCACACGCTTCTCCTCTATTGGTTTGAAAACTTCCAATCCTTTTTCTACTACCTTAGTGGTTCCCCGTAAACTTTTAATATGTCTTCCTGACTCAAAGTCCAAAGCAAATCAAGACCCATATTCCCCCTTCCCAACAATTCAACCACCTTAGAATGCGTTCATTCAACCATCCCGTCTCACGCTCACATTTTGCTTGTCAGCATTTTTGTTTTTAATTCTCCTCAATTTAGTAATGGCCACTGGTTCATAAGCCAATGCTTATTTGGAGCTCCCACACACTTCTGATGCCCTGTATCCCACTCCTTCTCCCTCTCCTTTCTCCTGGGCTTAGTGTCCTGCTTCTGGAAGTACATTTTTGCAACTTCCTGTGAATCTATAATTATTTCGATCGCTTTATATATTTTATAATCTCTCCTATTATCTGCAGTTTTTAAATGCTGGAAACCCTTTTTGTTGTGACAGCTGGCTGACTCTTGCTTATAATTTCTGCGTGTCTAGCAGTTTCCTAGCAAGAGCTCATCATCTGGGGCGATCTCGGGAATTGCAGTTAAAGGGCCACTCTGCAAGCCTGGCTGCGCCTGCCACAGGGGCCTGGCACTGCCCTCGGATGCGGGTGTAACAGGAGACCCCCCCGCCGCACCTCAGCGAGTGGGGCACTGATCCCCATCCTTGCCCCGCTCTGGACCCACAGAGGAGACTGCCTGCATCCCTTTGGTCAGGAAGAGCCCTTTGAGGGGATTTGTATTGCAATTCCTTACACGTTCATGAAAACCCAAGCCTCTATTATCTTGGGGTCCAATAACCCGCACCCAGGGCCGCCGAACCAGTAGGCCTATTCTGCTCTGGATTTAAATCCCTTGGGTTTTGCTCCTCACTATCCCCTTACTTTCCTACAAGCACAGCTACACAAAGCCTTGTTGCGGTCTACTCAGCATCTCCGAGCAGTCGCTGTAGCTCAGCCTCCCACGGCAGACTGGAAACCCACCCCACTGCCTTCTGCCTTCCCGTGAGGCTGGGAAGTCCCAGCACCTTCACCCCAATCTCTTTGTGCGCGACCTGTTCCCCTCTCTGGAAGCATTATCCGCAGTGTTCTGGAATTACGCAACGTGCCAGTTAGGGCTTTTCCATTCACCATCCTGGAGCCCTATGACCATCAGTTCTGGAAACATTTCAGATTTCTCTGACACGCTTCTGTCCTTTGTTTCCCCTTTCTCTCTCTAGAGATTGCCTAGACTTTAGATGTTTTTATCCTCTCTCCTCGGGGTCTTTGTCAACTCTCCTTCCCGCCCCCCCCCCAAGTATTTACGTATTTACGTTACTTTCCAAGAATTCTTTCTTGTTCTCAGTTTTAGAGCATCCTGTCTCATTTCCTTGACAAAATATTGGCTCTTATTTTGCTGAGGATGTAAGCTCTGTGTCTGGAAGGTTTCTTCTGTTGTCAGCATCAGCTCTGTTTCCTCTGAGACGCCTTTCCCTCTGCTTGTTGGCGCCTCCACCCCTCGTTCACGCAGGGGGTTCTCTGAGCACGTCTGCTGACCCCTGGCTCTCCGTTCCTACCTGAAAGTGGGCCGCTGAGCTCTCTTCGCGGCAAAGGCACAGCTCTGCACCTCGACCGCGCGGCAGCCATGTGGAACTACTGATAGAGTGGCCCGGACCGCGCGCAGAGTGTGTGCCAAGGCCGTGCCCAGGCCTGACGCTTCCTGTGCTTATGTTAGACGGAGCCACCGGGGGGCTGCAGGGTGCGAGGGACAACTCTGGTCCACAACTTCCTGGGAATCCAGAATGATTTCAAATCGAAAAGTAAAACAACAGAAAGATGATAGAGCCTCTGCAAACACTCGCAAGGCTTTGGACTGTGAGGGCCGCGCTGGCTGAGGCAGAACCTGGCATCGGCTTCGAGGCGGCTCTGCGTCTCACACAGTTCATCCCTCACGGCGTCTCGGCCCACGGGGAGCAGGCGGGAGCCCGCTGGCGAACAGACGCTCAGCAGGTGCCGAACTGCCCTTCGCCGCACCCAAGGCACTCCGGCCTGGAGCCTCCGCGGTCTGATTTCTCCTGAGCTCGAGCCTCTGCTTTCTCTCGGGGGCAGAGGGGAGGGGCATTCTCTGGTTTGCGAGGATGAAGAGGTAACATGGGGAGTCCAACTTCTCTCCACACAGGCTCCCAACTAACCCCCGTCTTTACTCCCAGACCTCACTCCTGCCTTGACTGGCACCAGTGCCTCTGATTCCCCAGCAAACAGGCCTCCTGTTCCCAGGGCCCCCCCCCCCCGCCCCCCGCCATCTCTCAGCAGCCCCAGCACTGCAGCTCGCTCACTCCGCTCCATCTTCGCTCGTTTTGCATCTTCCAAAACTTGACATCTTTTCTCTGTTACTGTCCTCTCGCCCCTTCTTTGTCCTCACGGCTTCATACTTTGAAATACCTATGTTGCTGTCATTGCAGCGGGGTTCTGGAGGAAGTGGAGGTCAGCGAATGTGTGCAACCCACTGTTGGCCTAAGTATGCCAACCAGAGGTCTCTGAGCTTGATTTTGCAAAGCGCGCGCGTACAGCCAGGGGACATATCTGAAGATGGGGAGATAACCCCAAGTCAGAAAAACCCAAGAAATCACAAATTAACAAATCAGAAATCCTTCGCTTCACCATTCACCTGCTTAAGTCAGAGACCAGCTCCCCTCCCTAGGGCTCCTCTGGCACCACCACTCTCAGAGCTGAGCCGGTGGGAGGGAAGGAAAGCACAGCTCCTTCCGAAACTCCCTCTCATCTGAGGGGGCCATCTATCTGCTCCTACAAATGGCTTTAGCTTCAAATGTCAAAGAAACTTTAAATCCCTGCCCTGGCCGGTGGCTCAGCTGGTTAGTGTCCTTCTGATGTGTTAAGGTTGCAGGTTCCACCCTGGTCAGGGCACATACAAGAATCAACCAATGAACGCACGAGTAAGTGAAACAGCAAATTGCTGTCACTCTCTCGCTCTGCCCCCCCCATCCCTCCCTCTCTCTCTCACTCTCAAATCAATAAATTAAAAAAAAGTTTAAATTCCACAAATCACTGTGACTGAACCGTGACAGTCGGGACCGAGCCAGGACAAAGCGCCTGCCGGTGTCTCGTGGCAGGTGTGGGTGATCAACGCTGTACACACTTACAGAACTAAAGTAGACTCTTAGATGCTGAACTAGAAACAATCACTGAGAAAGTCACATAAATAGCAGCAGCCAGCCACCCTGCCCAAGGACGGAGGGCTGTGGAGCAACCGTAGCCGGGTGCACTCAGAAAGCCCGGGCCCAGGACCAGGCACACACAGGCACGCTCTCTCATGCCTGAACACGTCCTGCACCTGCCAGAGGGCTGCAGAAATGACTCCGTCCCTGAAGTGCACCCGTGCCCACCAACAAGCATTTCCCCGCCCTACTGCAGAGGGAGCACTGGACCCCAGACCGTGCGCGAGCCCGGAACAACAGGCGGTACAGTCTCTGCCTGCGAAAGCTTCGCCTGCAGCTGGCGTGCTGTGGGTCATGTGACTGCTAAGTATCTGAAGGAAGACCTAGTGAGCACCCCTGGATGTACAATTAGAACTTTGTTCCTGGAAAGACGTAGAACTTCAAGGCCTTTCAGTTTGTAAGGGTCTCAAGTCCCCTACAGCATATTTAAACAGGAAAGGAGGTTAAATCCCAACATATTGCAAGACGCCAGGCACAGACCCCATGACATGGAGAGGGTGCCCACTGGACAAGGGGGCGCCCACCTGCCATACTGTACAGGACAGAGAGAAGACCCAAGGGTGGGGCCTAAGAGGCAAGCCGACAAACAACCCAATCGAAAAGCAAGCAAAGATGGATAGGAAGACTCACCTCCCGAAGGAGACCTACAGATGGCTAACAAGCGCGTGACAGCGGTGCCCGACATCCCTGGTCATTTGGGAAAGTTCACATCACACCGAGATGCCACCTCACGCCCACCAGGACGGGCTGTGATTGAGATGGACAGTAACTAACCAGTGTCGGCGAGGCTGTAGAGAAACAGGGACCCTCCTGCGTCGCTGGTGGGAGCGTAAGATGGCGCGGCCACTCTGGAAGACAGTCCGGCAGCTGCTAGAAAGGGTGAACACAGTTACCCCACTGCCCAGCCACGCCCACTCCCGGGAGTAACGCCGGGAGCACGTCCACGCAGACGCCTGTGCGTGAGCACAGCCCCAGAGTGGAGACGACTGTGCCCGCCACCCTGTGGGCGGATGGACAGAGCGCGCTGCGTCCACACCGCGCAGGTTACCGGGCCACGACAAGGAGCGACGGCCCGGCATGTGCTGCGACGCGGAGCGAACTGAGTGCAGCGAACCTGGCTCAGCAAGAGGAGCCAGGCGTCCAAGGCCACCCAGGCCGTGTTCCCACTTACATGAACAGCCCAGCGCAGACAAACCCGCGGGGACAGGCCGTGGTTGGAGGCCTGAGAGCGGGTGCGGGGTGACTGCTAATGGGGACGGGGCTTCCCTGGGGGCAGTGAAATGCTCCAAGTCTAGACAGTGCTGACAGGCGCATGGACCTCTGAATGCAAGGAAAACCACTCCAACCGGACACCTTAAAAGGGTGCCTTTCGTGGGATGTGAACCATATCTCGGTAAAGCTATTTGCTTTATTTTAAAGGCAAGTCAGGACTGCCTGGTCTACAGTCTTGAGTAGGAAGTCTTCTCAGCTGCACCTCCTGAATCACAGTGCAGACCCCTAAATGCTCTGTGTTACGGATTTCATTTTTCAAGCCGAATACCAGAACCTCTCTCCAAGTACAGCTAAGTCACCAGGAAACTAAAATTGGCACTAACATCCTCTTCTTCTACTCTTCGAACTTCGATGGTGTCCTCCTGTGGACTTCTCTTGCCTTAAGTCCTCGTGTCTTTGATCATCTGTGGCTTCCTTCAACCTTAGTCACCTAGCCTCTTGGGCCTCAGTTCCTCAACTGTAACAGAAGGGGTCAAACCGAATCATGCCTCCCAGCACCCCGCCCCCTCCTCCAGGGCCAGACATTCCGAAACCCCGTGGACAGCCCACAGCACTCCTCTCGGGGGCTCAGCCGAAGAGCCACCTGCAATGAGCCCCCTGACAGCTGACACTCCCAGCACGGAAGAGGAAAGCTTGAGGTGCAAGGGTCTGTGGGAGAAACAGAGGCCAGGGACCCCACCGTGCGGGCCACACACTCCTCCCTGGGGGATCGCCGCAAAGGACACAGGCACAGTCCCACTCTGAGCCGCGTCACCTGAGAAATGTCTCAATGGAGCCACATGGAAGAGACAAGGATCCTGGACTGTGACTTGGATAAGGCCGCACCCTGGGGAAAGGGAACAGAGCCCCCTTCTACAGCCATAACTACACGGGGGCTATGGAGGGTCCTTCTAGAGCTTCGCCGCTGCTCCCGCAGGGAGCTGCGGGCCAGTCCGGGCCTGAACACTAACACTCCGCAAGCAATTCCTGCTGGGGCGCACAGCCAAGGGTGGAGCTGAAAGGCACTCAGAGTGTTTCTGGGGATGCTTTTACAAATACTGCCCCCTCCCCCACAAACTGGTCTTTTAACTCAAAGAGCTTCCTGAGCCCCGGTCCCCGTCGGTGGTGGGGGCGGCTTCTGGCTCCTGAGCCTTCCTAACAGACGGCTTGGCAGCAGGTGCCATGGAGTAATAAACGCTGACCTGCACGGTCCCCAACGGCAGAGCGGGTCTCTTCCTGAAGAGGCATCAAACCGAAGTCCATTCGACCATCTGGCGTGAAGGCCAACACTTCAGAGGGGAGAAAGAAGGGGTGTGACATGCCAGGCAGTGCGGAGGGAAGAGACAGTTGTCCAGTGACACAGCACTAATGAAGAGGAGGGTAAGATCTGACCCAGGGCTGCCTGAATCCAGAGCACGCACAGAAAGCTACTGCTGATGTTTACAAGTATGCACATACCTGTGCGTGTGCACACACACACACTAGCGCGTACATTATATGCACGGGGTAGAGGAGGACACGCCGGTCCCAGTGGCAGTCTCTGGGGAGGGAAACGGTAGGAAGGACACCAACATTCCACTCCATACTCCCTTAAATCTTTTGAATGCTGCGTCATCTGCATGTATCATCTCTTTACAGACACAGACACAGACACAGACACAGAGATCAAGGTTCAGGTTTAAAGGCAGCCTGATGGGCAGACAAGCTAATCGGCATTATTTCCCCCAAAACCGGTGGCCGCATTTACTGTGCGGGCCCCCAGAGGCGATGGGAAACTGCCCCAGAGCCAACTTACTTCCCAGTTAGCACTGCGGGAACGCTGGTCAAAGTGACCTCAACCAGCTCTCAACAACTGCACAGGAGTCGGCCTGCTGGCCCAGCCATGGACACTGAGCCACCGCAGGGTGGTGTGCCGACTCCACGCCCCGTGTCCAAGCCACCTCATGCCTCCCCCCTCACTCAACGCCCCCAGGTCAGCCCTCTGCTGGGGGAACACATGCCCGAAGCTAAAGGCACAAGAGGCCGGCTGGCCTGTCCCGTAGAGCCCAGGGACACCCCTTGACACAAGAAGGCCTTATTCTTGGCGAGAGCAGAAAGCAGCCCAGGTGGCAGACCTGAGTCCCAGCCCTCTGGAAGCTGCCAACAAGCTGGAGCCTCCCGCCAAAGTCACACACAAGTCTCGCCCGGCACTGGGAACACAGGCCTCTTGAGGGGGTGGGGGGTGCAAGTGGGTACCACTGTGGGGGGTGGGGGGGACAGCTGGTAAAACAAATCAAGTCTTAAAAATGGATTCTTAATCCTTGACCCAAGTTATTCTGCTTAGAAATCTATCCTAAGAAACTTAAAGACAAAGATATTAAAAGTATCAAGTATAAGATATTATTTGTGTTACTTAAAACTGGAAACAATGTAACTACTGCAGAGGCAGCGCTGTCAGTGATCTGGCTCGCGCTCTCCTGTGGTCTGGGCACAGACACCTGGCTGCCCCTCACCCGCTGGGTGACCCTGGCAAGACGCAGGCCTCCTCTGGGTTTCAGTCTCTCCCTCTCTAAAACGGGGACGCCGGCCAGCACAGGGAGAGTAAGGAGACACAAGTAAAGCACGCTCTCCGCGAGCTCACCGGTACTGGCTGGGTGAGACAGCCATTCCGCCCATTTTCCTTGTGCGCCAGCTGCCGCACACTCTCAACAACGGTCCCATCTGCAGCCTAAACAGGCACGAGACCCCACACAGTACCTCGGCAATGACTGGGCAGTAACACTGGCCGCTGGTGAGGGTGGGGAGAGGTCTGTCCAACACAAACTCCAGGACCTGAGCATGCTGCCTGGGGGCTGGGGCCACTTAACCTGTTTCCCTCCTCCCCCACCTCCTGTGGCCCATATTTGACAATTTCTGGCAGTTGTGTACTTGCAATTTGGAGAGGGGTAGATAAAAAACTGAACCTATTGACATCAACAGGGTTTTAGAAGGACCTACATGTAAGTCCAGTTCAAAGGGCAGCCCAGCCAGGAGAACCAGTGCCACCGGGACATGCACCCTCCCGGGCGCACCCCAGCCTGACAGCTTCCGAAGAATCTGCAGGAACAAGAGCCCCTGGTACGCCCATGAGCATCAGCCCGTAGGACGGGCTGCTCTAGATTTTGTTTCGCCAGCCACACTCCCCCGGCCTCACTCAGGGTCGGTTATGTCCATTTTAATAGCTGGTGCCCAACTTCTTCAAAGTCACAGGCCTGCCAATAACCACGACAACTCCAGGCTGCGCCCTCGAGACTCTTCCCGAGCGCCGTGGCAGGTGGAGCGCCTCGTACGGAGGAAACACTCACCCACCCCCTGCAAGGGGGCCGCATGCAGAACACCACGCAGGAAACTCAACGTGTACCTGCCCAGGGCTTCCAGCTGCTCCTCCCGGAAGCCCATCTTCCCATTCGATGAACAGAGGCTCGGAGAGGGCGTGCTCCCACCAAGGTTTTGAAGTTACCACAGGCGCTAGAACTCTGGCGGCTTCTGAATGTTAAACTGGTACTTTTCCCAGATCACTCAGAGCCACTGTGCCAAGAACTCGAAGGCGAGCTGGGAGGTGACAACTGGGGAGACTTTTCACTGGCTTCCCAAGACGCGGCCTCTCAGTTCTCATTCCAGCCCATGCTCCTGGGGAGCTGTGTCTCGGTTTCTGCTGGGTTTTACCACTAGCAACGCCTGCATTTGTGCCACGGGGGGCACCGTGCTCGCCCGCTGCCTGGGGAGCTCGCCAGGGAAGGCACTAAAACAGTAAACAACGAGATGGTGTATTTTGATGAATCGGCTTTTCCTAGTATTAGGATGCCCACAGGGCCCCCACTCCTGGAGTAATTATTCGTAGTGCTCTCGAAAGAGCCGGCTTGGGCAGTAAATTACATGGTCAACCTACTGGGACCCAAAGGGGGGAAATGTCAGCTGGCAAGGGACCCACACAGCTCCAGCAGAGACCTAGCGTGGCCTCTGGGAACAGGCTAAGGACACTTCCTAGGCAAGCAGGAGGGCTCTGGTCACTCACTCCAATGCTCCCACGACTCTGCATGCGGGCCACACAGAACAGAAGCTTTGACAATAGCTTTGTTTTTCAAGAAGCTTCCAACCCAGATCAGCTGGCGTCAACTGAAGAGACCGGAGGTTAAGCGTGAAACACAGGTGAGAGGCGCTGAATGCCAAGCCACGCAAGACTAGCGGCCGGGTGGGTCCTGACGAGACCACGTGGTCCTGTGGGAGGTCGGCCGCGTGCGCAGGCCTGAAGCGGGGCTGAGGCAGGGAGGTCAGGGGAGGTCAGCCAGGCATGGGGCGGCCAGAGAGCAACCCAATGGTGTCAGAAGAAAACAGAGACGTAAGAGACATCTTGAGGAAAAATCTGATGACAGATTAGAGATTAGAGGCCTGGCACCAAAGGCACAGGCATCAAAGAAAAAAACAGACAACGTGGGCTTCATGAAGATGTTAAAATATGTGCATCGAAAGACACCATCAACATAATACAAAGGCAGCCCACGGAATGGGGGAAAATAATTTGTGAGTCGTACATCTGGTAAAAGGTTAATATCCAGAATACACAGAGACTTCCTAAAATTCAATAACCAAAAAGCCAAACAACTCAATTCAAAAATGGGCAAAGCACTTAAACAGATATTTTCCAAAAAAACATACAAGTGACCACTGAGCACAGGAAAAGGCGTCCGATCTGCTCATCACTGGGGAGGCCAATGCAAATCAAAGCTACATGAGATACCACCTCACACCCACTAGGATGGCTACCATCAAAAACCCAGAAAACAGCCCTGGCTGGTGTAGCTCAGTGGATTGAGCGCAGGCCTGCGAACCAAAGGGTCGCAGTTGGATTCCCAGTCAGGGCAGGTGCCTGGGTTGTGAGCCGGGTCCCCAGTAGGGGGTGTGAGAGGGGCAACCACACACTGATGTTTCTCTCCCTCTCTTTCTCCCTCCCTTCCTGTCTCCCTAAAAATAAATAAAATATTAAAAAAAAACAGAAAATAACAAGAGTTGCCGAGGATGTGGAGGAAGTGGAGCCCTTGTGCACGGCTGAGGGGACTGTACCATGGAAAAGGTGCGGCGGAAACCAGTGCGGCCGTCCTACAAAAATATAATACAGCTACCCTGTGACCCCGCGGCTCTGCTCAGCGCACACCCCAAAAGCACTGACTGGGAGAAGGCACCTGCACGCCTGTGTCCACAGCAGCGCTGGGCACCAGAGCTGACCCACGGAAGCAACCCAAGTGTCCATCAACAGCTAAATGGAGAAGCAAAAAGTAGTATATATACACGATAGGGTTTTACTCAACCTTAAGAAGGAAGGAAATTCTGACAGGCTACAACGTGGGTGAAGCTTAGGCCAGTATGTGAAATAAGCCACTCATAAAAAGACAAATACTGTACAAATCCACCTCTTTGAGGCGCCCAGAGTAATCAAAACCGTAGAGAAGGACAGTAGAAAGCTGGCTGCCAGGGGCCGGGTGAAGGAGAATGGGGAGGGACCGCTGTTCGATGGGTACTGAGTTTCCGTTTCACGAGACAAAAACGGGGTACAGAGATGGGTGGTGCTGGCGGCAGCACGGCATTAGAAAAGCATTTAAACCACTGAGCTGCGCACTTAAACACGGTTGAGGTGGGGCCCTGGCTGGTATGGCTCAGCTGGTTGGAGCATGGTCCATAGACCGAAGGGCGCAGGTTCGATTCCCAGCCAGGGCCCCTACCCAGATTGTGGGTCCAATCCCCAGTTGGGGCACATAGGAGAAGGCAACCAATTGCTGTTCCTCTCTCACATCGGTGTTTCTCTCCCCCCGCCCCTTCCTCTGTCTCTAAAAGCAATGAATATAATGTCCTCAGGTGAGGATGATAAAAAAAACGGTTAAGGTGGTTAATTTTATGTTACGTGGATTTAACAATAAAAATAATCTTCAAAGAAAAAAAATTATTACCGCGGGGGCCCAAAGTGGTCAATTTTAAATGCTTGCAAATGTTCTGACTTTAGATCGTAAGCTTGAGTGCGTGGAGGTGCGTGTCACCCCTCCACCACCAGCTCGCCAATGGCCCCGGGACCACGCGCACCCTCACTCACACAGGTAACGCAGACTCGGCAGAAGGCGAACCACTGGCTCGTGATGGTTGGTAATTTGGAATCACTGGCCTAGCTTTTCAGCTTTTCTCTGCACTGGAAAACTTCTCACAATAAAAAGTTAGAAAAGGAGATTTGTGCAGGGTTCCCGGACTCAGGGATGGGGAGAGCCATTACTCCTCAGATCCAACAGCAGGAAGTGGGCGGCTCCCAGGGCGGAAGTGAAGGAGCTGACAGAGGTGTGGCAGGAAGGTGTGGCAGCTGTGGAGATGCAGGTGCTGCTGTGGCCACGGAGGGGGTGGAGGGGGTAGGGCAAGAGCACTGAGGACAAGAGAGGAAGGATGAGGGGAGGACAGGAGAGCTCAGGCCTCTGGAAAAGTCTCACAGAGAGAGGACAGAGGAAGAAGGCAAAGGCAAGAGAAAAACTCGGTTTAGCCTGGCACATAAAACCCGACAGAAGAACGTTTCCCTTATGGGAGACGATCGCCCACATGGAGAGGGCTGATGGGCCAAACGGACAAAGACTGGGAAAAAGCGGGTGGGTGCAGTGACCAGGAGCTCACCAGTGCCTGGTGACCTTCAGGAGACCCGTCTCAGACCTGGGGGCACGAAGGGCTAGATGGGACGCGCAGGCTGTGAGCAAATGAAGGCAGACACCCCCTCCGACCAGCAGGCTGGACACCCCTCCCGCAGCAAGCAGGCTGAGGGTGGGGAGAGAGGCTCTTTCTTCCTCAGCCTGAAGATGACATCACCAACCTCCAGGGCCCTCAGACTCCCTAAAGCAATTAAACAGAGCAGACACACACCGGGCTGCTCGCAGCATGGAGGTGTCAGGCCCTGCTGTCCCGGAACCCACACGAGAGGCACGTGTGTGTCCGTATTCCTTCCCATCTACACGTGAGGGGCAGCCCTGTGGATACGCCTGCCCTGATGGCTTTGCCAGCCCTCATCGCAGCAGCATCTCCCACAAAAAGGGTCAAAATTAACACGAGGAGGAAAAACCTCATCAGAGCTGCGGCGCACGAAAGACCAGCTCTCACTTGCAAGATGCAAATGAAGAGGCTCTTTTTCAAGACTGCAGGAATTTCTTCCGCTAGCTGGGGATTTTAATTTTATTGTTGAATAGGATTGACTGCACATACACCCCCCTTGCTTTTATTATCCTCACCTCAGGACTTTTTGCACTGCATTTACAGAGGGAGGAGGGGGGTGGGGAGGAGGGGGGTGGGGGGAGAGAGGGAGGGGGGCACTGATTTGTTGTTTCACTTATTTATGCATTGACTGGTTGCTCCTTAAGCTCCCTGACCAGGAATTGAATCCACAACCTTGAAGCCTTGGGACGATGCTCTAAGTTACCCAGCCAGGGCCTCTTCAGACTGTTTTTAAAAAAAGATTTTATTTATTTACTTTTAGAGAGAACGGAAGAAAGGGAGAAAGAGAGGGAGAGAAACATCAATGTGCAAGAGATTCGGGTGCCTCTCACACACCCCTAACTGGGGACCTGGCCTGCAAACCAGGCATGTGCCCTGACTGGGAATCGAACTGGCAACCTCTTGGTTTGCAGGTCAGCAGTCAATTCACTGGACCACATGGGCCAGGGCCAGGGCCAGGGCTGCTCCCTATCCCCCCTTATTAGCACTATCCGGAGCTTAGATTTAAAAAATTGTAATTGTCATAGTTAGAATGAATCTTCACCAGATATAGCCAGGCTCTTCATTTAAACAAAAGTGACCTGGTAAGTGTCTTACTCCTTTGACTGAGCTGCAGAAAATTAAATGTTTTGGTCTCTTAAAATATGCAAACAAACCAAAAACCCCTCAACCAAATATTCAACAAGATTTAACCCAGAAAGGACATTCATTCCAGTACTTACCGCCTAACTGAATACTTCCAAATGATGAATCATTTGCCTCAATGTTTAAATCATGAAAATTTGCATTTCACAATGCTGTTTCAGAACACAGAATGCCTGTGGGTGAAACTGACGGAAGATCCACCCAACAGTCAGCCTGGGTCGAAGGACATGAAGTTCTCAACCGCAGAGCAGTGCTGAAGAGCGAAACAGGCAAATAACCTTGGAGACGACAAATCTAGAGGGTTTTCCATGAACGCTTCAATTTTACTCTGAACTACAAACGCTTCGGTCAGCACTGTGCCCCTCCCCGGCTGCAACCACACAGATGTCAGGTGCTTCCCGGTGGAGCCCCCTGAGGCCGGCAGAACAGTCGGAAGCAAGCAGATTTGCAGCGTGCACTGCCCGCTCAGTAAGCTGCACAGGTGGATGCGGCAGCACTGGAACCACCACCTTCTCAGGGCTGGGCCAGTGGAGCCTCCAGGAGGAGCTACGGTTAAAACAGCAAAATCCTACAGAGTATAAGTGATAGCATCTTGTAAACGAAAAAGCACTTTATACACGCACGGCCCGACTGCCGTTCCCTCTCTTTGGGAATTCATTTAAATTAGCACCTTCCCACCCTGATCCAGAACAGGCTAACCTCTGGGCAGAGAAACACTGAAGCTCCCTTCAATCGGAGCAGAAGCACAGATCACATTCTCTGGGTCAAAACTACAGAACGGCTCATTCAGAGAGAACCCACTCACCACAGAAATCACCCTACACCCAATGCTGGGGGACCCGGCACGGGGCCCAGTGCTGCTGTGATGGCAGTTCATGTCACACCCTCTCAGCACAGCCCCAGAGGGGCTCCGTTATCCCACAGGGCCTGTGGGTACAACAGCAAAAGAGAGAGGAAAAGTCCCTCTCGACAGAAGAGGAAAGTCAAAAGGAGAAAAGCAGGCACAACGGTGAGGCAGGTGGGGAGGCAGGTGGGGAGGACGCAAAAAGACCTTTAGTGAGCACGCCCACAGCCAAGTTCAGGGCGACTGAAGGGAAGGAGGCGGAAGGGAGCAGGACTCAGCCTCTCTCCAAGGAGCCCTTCAGAACCTGTCTCATGACTCAGCATTCCTAGCAGGAGGGCGGCAATCGCCGCCACAGAGGGGACCGGCGGTCTCTGGAGGCAGGAAGTCAAGGTGGATTTCCTAACACCAGCCACCAGAATTGGAATGACTGAGACTCACAGAGGGTGCGTTCATTCAGCAGCTGCGGGCATTCACAGATTCTCCGGAAACAACATGCGTCTTTGGACAGGTATTTTGAAAATGGCTGGGGGGCCAGGAATGAAAACTGCAGAGCAGAAAGCAGCACGCCAGGAGCGCGAACACAGCGTTCCTCCCGCGGCGCCGCTCAGCCGGGCCACCCGCCCTCCGGGCCTCCGGCACACCGGTCGCCCATCCCAACACCCTGCTCCTTCCTCTCTCCTCACCTGTGCTGACTCCTACCCCGCTCAGCTTTTCGAGTGTTAAAAAACAGGATGATTCATGCCAACCACAGGGTCCGTGACTCACGTTTGATCAAGGGATTCAGACACAGTGATGGTCTGCAAACCCTGAACTTAAACACCCTCAGGTGAGGGACTCCACTCACGAGCTGTGTGACACTGGACAAGTTACTGACCTCTCTCTTCCTCGGCTTCCCCTCTGAAACACGGGGACAGCGACAGTACCGAGTGCACAGGGCTGCTGTGGGTGCTGAGTAATGCTGCACATCAAGCACTCTGCGCGCCCAGCACGGAGTAGCGCTGCGTGACGTCTGTCTTACTGTCTCACCAAACACCGCTCTACCATCCTCATACTTCGTAACAGCACTACTGGTCTTTCAGGAATTTCAGAAGGTGTCTTCCAGATCCTGGAAAACATGCGCATCTATTCATTCCACCCCCTCCTGGGGACTGGTGGGCTTTAGCAGGCGTTACTTTAAATGTGCATTACTGAATTGCTTATAAAGTAACAGAGAAGTGAAGTTCACGAGTATTTATAGAAGAGGCTTAATGAAGAACCCAAATCTGTAACCTACCAGGTCACAAGCCACGGAACTCTAACGCCGCTGACACAAAGCCACCACACGCCTCTTGCTTCCCAAGATGCCTCTTCCTTGTAGCACCGACCTGTGGCACGCAGAAGTGACCCCCGCACTCTGTCTGCTAATAGCCATACCCCCAGGCACCACCCACCTACACTTCTGGTTATTCCACCCGGGCAGGCTCACTTCAGGGGCTAGACAGACAGGACCTCGTATTTCACTGCAGAGAGAAAATGAGGCAGTGAGTAGGCCAAGGTCATTCAGAATAGGTGACAGCCAGGAAGAGCACCCAAGGGTTTTGACTTCCAATCACAGGACACAGACACACGCCCCTTGTCTGATGAAAGTGCCCTTGAGTCAGGCAGCAAGCCAGAGAGAGGCACCATGAAGGAGGCATCAAGTCCCAGGAGCTGAAAGGGGGGGAGCCAAAGGACAAAGAATAAAATCACAGAGGAGCTGTAAGAGTCCATACACGCTGTGATCCTATCTGAACAAAACACACTTAGATGAACTTAGTCCTGCATCTTGGGTAGCCTTATATAACTTCTTCCTATTATTTCATTGAGAACAATTGCTTTTAATGGGCCCAGCACATGGGCAGGTGAGGCAAGCAAACTCCACATGCTGTGATGCTACACCTAAATAGTTTTCCTCCCGGAAATCTGGCCTGAGTGGGAGCCAAAAATAAACCAAAAATTCCCGAGGGACGTGTCATCAGAGATGCCACACACACATGTACGCGCGCCTCACAAAAAGCAGGGTGATTATGGACGCAGCTTTAATTTAGAGATATTAAATCTCAAACCAGCTGAGACTCTAAGTGTGTGGCAACTTAAAGCAACAGACAGCACACAAGGGAGGGGGCGCTGGAGCATGAACAGGAAGCCCTAAACCTGGGCAGACACAGGGCAGCCTGGCTCTTCCTCACGGGGCGGGGCTGTCCTGCCCAACCACGACAGGTGCAGGCCCCAAAGACCCGCCAAGGCCAGCCAGTGCTGCACAAGGCCAAGAGGCTGCCAGCAACTGGCTTTATTCAAAAATTTTACTCAAGAGATGACCACAGATGGGGAAGGAGCAAGTCTCCGCCGAAGGAGATGTGTGGCCGAACGGGAACAGTTTCCAGGGCCAAAGTCAGCCACCATGCTGACCGTGAAGGGGTCGGGGCAGCAAGGGAAGGGAGGGCGCCCGCCTTGGGGTTCTTTCAAGCCCTAAAGGGGCTTAACCTTGGCTGCTGGAAGTCCCAGGAACTGGACCACAACTTCCGCAGTTTTAAGGGAAATCCACCTATTTTATTTCTGTTGATCAAATTTCTGGAAGCGACTAGGAGGGGGTAGGGATCATTGGTCAGCCTCTTCACCTCTCTTTTTGAAATCTGTTCATCAAAAAGTTCAAAGAAATTAAGAGACTAATATTAAGCCTTTACTCATTGCCCACCAAATTAACATTAAAACTACAAAAATACAGCCTACTACTCCACACTAAAAGGACACTATTTTTAAAATTCCAATAGGTGGCCCTGACCAGTGTGGCTAGGTTGGGCATCGTCCTGCTAAGCAAAAGGTCCTCGGTTTGATTCCGGGTCAGGGCACATTCCTAGGATGCAGGGTCAGTCCCCAGTCAGGGCAACTGATCCGTGTCCCCCTCTCTTTCTTCCTCCCTTCCCCTGTCTCTAAAAAGTAAATAAATAAAATTTTAAAACTCTACAGAGAAATGTTTCCCGAGACTGTCACTACACCCCTACCAACAACCGGGTTCTCAAATCTCGTAACCAGGTTAGCGATGGAGGCAACATCAGAACTTAAGCGCTCTGCCTCGGTCTCCCGGCCCTTCGCGCACAGCCCGCTGCCACCTCAATGGACTGATAAGGAGTGGGAGGTGAGAGGGAAAATCTTGTTAAACCAGTGCTACAAGCAAGGATCAGCCTTACCACCCGAGTCCATGGCCAGGAGATACATTCAGTCGACCAGGGCCGTCAGCGCCTGCAGCTCACCGGAACAGAGAGCTCCCTATCAGGTGCACACTTCCTCCCCACACAAGCCCATTCTCAAGTCTTAAAAAGTGGGTCCTGCCACCCACCACTAGGCGCTACGTGCCACCATTTCCTAGAATTCCCATGCCCCTCAGCTAAGCCCAGAAGCTACAGGAACTACAATGGCAGAAGAAAAGACGCCATCACCACTGCCAGTCACAAAGGGTTTCAACCAATTCACAGCAAGTCACCTGAGGGGAGCTTCAGGATATAGCCAAGCTGGGGCCCTTAAGTTATTTTCCGTTTAGTTCCCAAACTGGTATTTTAGCTCAGGCTTCATATAACTGCATGTGGGGGTGGGGCGGAGGGAACATAACTGTAAACAAAGTTAACCACCAAAGTCAAGACGAACAGGAGCAACTGATAAACGGGGCAGCTCCGGGTAGTCAGCTGAGCCCCGGGGCAGGAGGCCCTGATGAGTCGAAAGAGTTGCATTCCTGAAATCACAAAAAACCACGGAGAGACACGCACCCACCTGCCAGTATGCCCATGCACAAACAGTACCTAGAACAAAAATCTCTCCCCGACAAAACAATACCGGTGGTAATTTTTAACAAGTACTCTGCTACAAAAAGTAGCATTTTCCAAGTACTTTTACATACAAACTTACAGTTTTCTCTTCGAGTGAGAGAAGCTATCACCTTTCTGGGGGAAGCAGGGTCCTGTGTGCGGATTTGTCTCAGTGGGGGCATGTGCGCTGGCGGAGCAGGAAAAAAGACCCTGCTGGCGTCAGAAGTCACTTCTGCCACTAAGAAGTGGATCACAGATTCTTTCTGGGCATGGGGCCTTTTTCTCTGCCCAAGGCCTCACCACACGCCCCCTCTGCAGTGTGGCACATCGTCTCCCAGCGTGTGAGAACCCAGATTAACTTCTGAAGTGCCCCCCCTCGACCCTCAGATCAGACTTCTCAGGGCCCAGCAGCCGAAACAACCGAGACCTGATTCTTGCTTAAAATGTTGTCTTGGACGGGAGGACCTGAAAAAGGGGTGGAAGATACAGGGTTATATGTGTGTGCGAATCACTGATAGGAATTCAGGGAATTCCTATCACTCAGGAAAACAAGCCACCAAAAGCCACCAAACCAACCTCAGCTCATGGTTTCAGGTTTCTGATGATAAAACCCTTGGTTTGGTGAAACTGCAACATTCACCAGCCTAACCGGAATACCATATGGAAGTCTGACGTTTGTTCCACAGCCTCAGGTCAAAAACAGCCTTCGGGTTTCCATCCGTGGTTCTACAGCATTTCTCCCCACAAGAAGTCCAACTGCACTTAGCAGCCATCAACGTCGGGTGCAGCTGTCACATCCCCCTCCCCCAGTACTATTAATATCACGGCTCTGATTCTTAGTGATTTTACTCAGAAAGTTCCCCGCAGTAATTACAATGAGACAACAAGGTAAAACAGAAAGGGGTTAGATTCCTTCACCCATAATAATGCATGCTGCAACCTAGTTAACTTCTTGGGTGTTTACGTGGTCCCGGATTTCCACCTGTATTGTATCTCCGTTTCGGAATGCCCACCACCCCTCCTGGCACCTGCCCCACAAGGCCTTCCCTCCTGGATGCACCATGCAGTATGGAGCTCCTGGGGGGTGAGCAAAACGCCGCCGCCCTGGTGTCATACCCGGCGCGCCTCAGAGCCCGAGGAGTCGCCCACGGTAGTGGGTCCACGTACATAACCTTGAGGCCCACACCACACCCTCCTTCGGCTTCGAAGTCCCTTCGCGTGGGGGCGGGGTGGGGGCCGGGCTGGTGCAATGACTTTGCACGGGAGCGGACCTGCGCTGAGCCTCGTGCTCCCACCTCGGCCCACTGCAGCGGCACCGTTCCGGACAGCGCCGCGCACGCTTCCCTCCCGGCCCAGGGCTCTGGGGCTCCGGCAGGCAACTGCCCTCCGCCCCCCGGCCCGCCGCACCTTGGTCTCCTTCACGTGCTGCTTGACGCCCTCCGGGTACCACTGCACGCGCACATAGCCGCGGCGCAACGGGCTGGCCCGGCCCTCCTCGTGGCCCGCGCCCCCAGCCTCGGAACAGCCGGAGCTCCCGCGGCCCTCCTCCTCGCCCTCCGAGTCCGAGTCCTCGCCGTGGATGAGGCGCACCAGCCCGAAGTGCACCGAGCCGCGGTAACGGCCCGATACCAGGTCGTGAGAGAACAGCAGACGCTGAGAGCCGGCTTCGGGGCCGGAGTCCGAGGACGGACCGGAGGCCGAGTCCGGGGCGGGCGCCGGGGCCGAGACCGGGGCTGCGTCTGGGGCCAGGGCCGCCTCCGAGGCCGTGGCTGGGGCCTGGGCGGGAGCCGAAGCCACAGGAGCGAGCGCTGCGGAATCCGCCATAACTGCTCTGCGCGAGTCTCCGGGATGCGGCGGCGGCGGCGGCAGCAGCGGCGGCGGCCCAGAGGCGAGGAGGCGGGGCCAGCCGGCGCCGGGGGCGGGGCCATGGCGCGCTGACGTGGCCCTACGTGCCCCCGGTCGTCAGGGCACCAAGATGCGGTTGCTAGGAGTTACCGCCTCGTCGCTAGGGGACGCTGGAGATGCTGCGGGGAGCGAGGGGGTAGGACGGACTCCACGAGGGAGGGGCGGAGCCACAGGGGATAAAAGGAGTGGAGGCGGCAGGAGGTGCGGACCGAGGTGGAGGAAGTGGAGTGGGCGGTGAGGGAAAGAGGAGTGGCGGAGGTGAGGTGGAGGATGCGGGGCGGGGGGCTGTCAAGAGCAGTCAACAAGCTGCTTTGGTATCTCCAGCCTAGTCTAATGGATGCAGAAACAGCAAGACAATCCCTGTCTTCTAGGTGTTTACAATCTAGTTGGAGAGAAAAAACATGTACACATTAAATAGCTAAAAAGCGACTCCATGTCAACTTGTAAGCAAGGCATTAATAGGTATTTATAGAGTGGATCTGAAGTATATTGTGGGGGGAGGGGTATACGGGGGACTAAATAATAATGGAAAAAAATAAAGATTAAAATAAAAATGGCCCTGGCCAGTGTGGCTCAGTAGATTGAGCGCTGGCCTGGGAACCGAAAGGTCGCTGGTTCAATTCTCAGTCAGGGCATATGCCTGGGTTTTGGGCCAGGTACCCAGTTGGGAGTGTGTGAGAGGCAACCGGTAGATGTGTCTCTCGCACATTGATGTTTCTCTCCCTCCCTGCCCCTCTCTGTAAAAATAAATAAATAAAATCTTTTAAAACATAAATTACAAAATATGCCCTGGCTGGTGTGGCTCAGTGGCTTGAGTGCCGGCCTGCAGACCAAGGGGTCGCTGGTTCGATTTCCGGTCAGGGCACATGCCTGGGTTGCTGGCCAGTCCCTGGCTGGGGGTGTTTGAGAGGCAACCAATTGATGCTTCTCTCCCACTTTCTCCCTCCTTTCCCCTCTCTCTAAAGAGAAATAAATAAAATCTTTTTAAAATAAATTAAAAAGTAAAGTATATTGTATTAGGGAATTTCGCACAGAACTTGGAAGGTGATGTTTCCTTAGGGATTGGTCGAGATGCTGGTGAAGGAGGCCCAGAGAAAGACCAGAAAATATCAGCATGTGTTAGTGACCCCTATGACTTGCCTCTAACTCTATCTAGATGAGTTCAAAGCTCTACGAGGCTTGTTATACATAGAAAGAGGTAAGACAGCCAGATAGTTAATAGTGGGCGCCACAGAGCCTCACTTTTGACACTGCCACTTACTAATCTTATAAAGGTGGGCAAGTTGATGAACTTCTCTTCACCTTAATTTTCTCATCTGTAAAATAGGAGTGTTAACAGTAGTACGTGTCTCATCGGGTAATTGGAAGAATTAACTGAAATAGAACAGTGTCTGGCCTAGAGTTCCCTCAATAACACTTAACTATTATTTTTTAACATTTCAACCCTCCCACCCCCACCTACACTAAAATTCTAGAACTGTTGTACTTATGGTCTGCCTCATATTGCCATTTTAAAATATAGAAAGTAATTATACTAGCTCAGTGCCTAAGGTCACAAGGTAGTGACTGGCAGATGCAAATTGGACCTCAAGTTTCCTGACTCCAAGCTTTTCTAATTCCTATGTCTTTTGGAGAATGGGGGTGTGCAAGTAGGCTGAAGGGGCAGAGCAGTGCAGGCCCGAAATCGTTGATGTCAAAAATCCAAGTGAGTTTTGCATTCTACATCAGCTTATGCCCGTGTTTGTTATAAAAAGAACGTCCTTTCCTCCCTTGCCGTTGAGTAAAATTGGCACTCCCGAAAGATGTTCCATGTTTATTCTGCAGCTTCTTGTAATAATGACTAATAATAGCTTCCGTTTATTGAGCGGCAACTTAATGCCAGGTACTACACTAAATGCTTTGCATAGATTATCCGCCTGTGAGGGAGGAAGCATGAGCTGCCGGTGAAGCATCGTGCCGCACTGTGCTGCCCAGCCCCCCACACGACAGGAACCTGCTAGGTTGTAGGTAAGCATCCTTGATTTCGAATACTGATCTCCCCCTCACTAAACCCCATTTGTGAATGTGGGTCAGGTTGTATTTAGTGTGTAACCCTGGTGCCTAGTGCAGTGCCTGGCACGGTGCCATATGATGGGTATCGAAGGCCTGAGATTCCTGTTCCTCCCCTTGGTTAGTTCCCCCACAAACGCACACCCTGCGCATACACCCAGAGAGCTGCTGTGCTGTATCTCAACCCTTTCGGTTGACCCCATTTTGAGCTGCATGTGAGCCCTTTGGGGGAGAAAGACTCAGTATGTTCCTCCCCACCTCGTGGTGTCCTTCAGTGACCTCAATCAGACCTGAGATGCTCTGGACATGGTTTCAGGCTTGATTCCTTCCCAGACTCCAAAACCCTAGCCAAAGTCTCTGCACATTCAGGCTGGCAAGTGGGGTGAGCCTGGATGGGAGTGCCTGCTTAGTTTTGATTTTCAAAATAATTGGATGAAAAAACACCCTAAAAACCTTCATTCACCAATGGAGAAACCCCTTCCTCTCATGGCCCCAACACCCAGCCCTTCTTGGGGGCTATAGATGCTTCTCAGGAGAATTTTGCTTATTTACAAATGTGCCTGCCAGAAACTGAGCCAGCCTGGCCACTCCCCTAGTAAAGGAACTGGCTTGGTTCCGGAGGCAGCAGAGCTGGCAGCAAAATGAACTGATCTAGGGGAAGCAGGCCCCATCTTGTCCCTATCTCAACTGGCCACTGGGCCACTTCTCCAGACCCACAAAGTGCACATGGGCCCCACACCGCCCCCACAGGGAGCCTCAGCCTGCTTGCCTCTCCAAGCCACCTTGTGCAAGCGCACCCACCCTGGAGCCGATGTCTGGGGGCTCTAGGGTACCTTGAGTGCTGGGGGCTTCGGCTGGAAAGGAGGGGTGGGAGGGGAGCTACCCCGCAGAGCCCTCCCACACCCACACGGTTAGTGTCTGGCTGGAGGAGCGCCTCTGCCTGAGTCTCCAGCTGTGGGTTGCTCAAGAATCGGGGGCCTTCTCAGCTATGAAGTCTTCCAAGTGCCCCGCTCCCCAACTATCCCCCACTTACCTGGTAGTACCTGTGTGACTGTATTTCTTACCCTCTATTACAACCATTGTTTCACTGTGTCTCTCCCGTGAGACTGTGAACCTTGAGGACAGGGACCATGTCTTCTTCATTTTTGCATTCCAGCAGCCAGGATAGGTCTAACCCATAGCAGGTGGTCAATCTCTTTCTGCTGAATGATTGAACAAAACAAGGACACCTCCGTCTTTCCTCAAGTTCCCAGATCTCCATTTTTTTAAAGATTTTATTTATTTTTAGAGAGGGAAACATCAGTCTGTGGTTGCCTCTCAAGTGCCCCCTACTGGGGACCTGACTCTCAACCCAGGCCATATGCCCTGATTGGGAATCGAACCGGCAACCCTTTGGTTTGCAGGCTGGTACTCAATCCACTGAGCCACACCAGCCAGGGCCCCCAGCTCTCCATTTGTTTAAGGTATGAAAACCACATCCCACACGTGCACACTCACAGCACACACGCATCCACACTCATCCTGCGCGCACGGACTGCTGCTCTCTCCTTAGCCTTTAGTGTCTATACCTGCACCACCCATCATAGCACCTGTAACCACGTGTGGCTCCTGAGCACTTGACAGGTGGCTGGGCTGAATTGACATGTGCTGTAAGTATAAAATACGCACTGAATTTTCAAGACTTGGTACAAAAAAAGAAAGAGTATAAGATATTTCACAATTGTATATTGATTAATTGTTGAAATGACAATACTTTATTAAGTTAAATAACATATTATTAAAATCAAGTTCACCTGTTTCTTTGTAGTTACTAGAAAATTGAAAATCACACATGGGGCTCACATGATCTTTCTACGGGACAGAGGGACTGCAGTCACTCAGGGAGCTGTAGGTCCCTTCTTTCTCCAGAAGGTGGCGATCCCTTCTTGCCTTTGACATCATTCCAGAAAGGACTGGAAGGTTCCTGAGGAAATGCCTCTGTACCATGGCAGAATTGAACCCCAAATAAGGATGGGCCCGGCTCAGTCCAGCAGTGAACCAGCCTATCTTTGCAAAGGAGGCTTCAAAATAGACCCCCAGGAGGTCACGCAGCCCAGTGCCATCCTCACCGGGAGAGTCAGCAGTTCACAGACTCCTACTGTGTGGGTGGCGCAGGGCCACACTTCCAACGCAGTCTCTCTCTTCCAGGGGTTGCTAGCCTTCGGGGGAATTGTGGTGCACCACCCAAGTCCACCTTCAGGTCCAAGGAGCTCCTTCCCCCGCCCCGTCCCTGGGCACTGGCTACCGAGGCTCACAGCTGCATCCCTCTCCAAGGACTGCCCTTGGCTGAAAGAGGATGGCTCACCCTGCCAATGACCGTCCGTGCAGGGGAATGAAGCCTGGTCCTCTCGCTTCCATTCGGGACATCTGGGAAGGGCCACCCCAGCTTCAGAGCTCTTCCTGGCCTCAGCTGAAGCCTCTGCAATTGCGTCCCCCCAGGCCAACGTCCCCCTGGGCCACGTCTGCTGCTATCGCTCCCTCACAGGTGTTGGCCCAAGAGCACTCCCAACAAATCTCCTCATGTAGAACTCAGAGTCGGAAGGTCTATTTCCTGGAGAATGTCACCTGGAACAGCAGCTGGTGCCAGGTGTGGTCCTGGAGAACCTGCTCTATGAACAGGAACCCCAGGGCTTGCTAACTGCTGGTAAGCGGACTCCCCTGCACCCTGGCAGGCTACAGCGGTGCAGTTGTTAAAACTCTTGTGGGCAGCAAACTGGGATGGGACTCCCGTGGAAAGACAGGGTATCAAGGGGTGGGAGAGCAGTCCTAAGGACTATGGAAGTCCATGGCCGTCCTGAGATGGCAAGAGGCTGTGGGTGATGCGTTGCCGATCAAAGGCCCCGGTATACAAGCTGGCTGTATGGAAAGAAACTCGCCTCCTGAAAACCGAGAAAACAAGAGTGGCAGGGCCCCTGAGGAGGTTGAATTCTCAACCCGAGTGAGTCAGCTGTGCCAAGAAGGATCCCGACTGGGAAGAAGTTTGCCTCTGAGACGTTTGGGGGACATCTGGGTGGCTGCACTCAAAAATCTCGAAGCCTCAGGTTCTCCTTGAGCCTCCTGGACGCTCACAGGTGTGGCCTCTCCAGCCCATTAGTGGTTAGTGACCTCTCTTTGCTCAAAGACGGGGACTCCTCCTTGTAAAATGAGTGTTGCCTTCCACCCACCCTCACCCCAAAGATCTCCTCCACTTCCCTCTTTGTACAGATCAATACCTAGATTTAAGTCACAACATCACCGAGCCGGTGAAGTGCCGGGCCACTGGGCAGAGGAACGGCTGAGCAGGAAGGGCCCGCAGGCCCTCGCCAAACGTGCCGCTGGCCTGGGCGCAGATGGGGCAGGAATCGGATGACACCGGGTCCAGAAGGGCAGCACGTGAAGCTGGAGGTGCAGAGTGTGTGGCTATGGGAACACTTTTCCACCGTACAGGACTCATCACCTTGGTGAGACCCCGGAATGTGGTGCCACCGCAGCCTGCAGACCAGCGGGCTGCGGAGCACTGATCCCCCAGCCCCGGAGGGCGGGGCTGCTGCTGACTCAGAGCTGCCTTCTTCCCTCCGCTGAAGGCAGCTGCCCCGCCTAGGTCTCCGTTTGGACCTGGGCCTGAGGGACTGCGCTTGAAAAGGTAAGTACTTCTGAGTGTGCTGGGGGAGGGGTTCAGAGAAAGAAGCCACTCTCAGAACCACCGAGAAAACGCAAATTGTCACACAAGGGCCCACATGGGAAGCTCCCGGAGGGCCTGGGCCCAGGGGGATGCTGGCTGTCTCGCTGAACCAGGCTCTCTAGGGCGGCTGCAGGCTTGGGTGTATGGAGTGGGGTCAGGAGTCTTCTCCGGCACCCGAACTGGTGGGTCGGCGCGCGACTAACCCACGGCCAGTGCCCTGTTGCCACCTCTGCTCTGTCACCTTAGGCTGTTCCTGTGCCTCTGGCCTCCCCACCCCCTCCCCCTCTCCTGCAGGCGCCAGAGCCTCCTTGTGAGGAGACTCTGAGGTCTCTTCTCCTTTCCTGGCTCCTTGTGACGCTGCTGGTGCCTCGTCCCTGGGGTTCTGGGACACAGCCCGATCCTGGCTCTGCTCAGATCCCTCTCTCTCCCCGTGCGTGGCTCCTTGCCCCGCCCCCAAGAGTGTCCAACTCCCAGCTTCCCTGTGGTGACACTGTGGCCTCAGTTGTCTACTCGACCACAAGGACAGCCACATCTGTGCCCATCGTCCTCACGGCTTTGGGCCATTGGTGGGATGGGGGTCGGTGGTGAGAGGCGAGGCTCTCCTGGCAGAGGGGGAGTCAGGTAACGTGGCCCTCTGGGGGGGTCTCTGTGTGCCCTGGACAACCTGGCCTTGAACTGCCACACGGTGTCCAGAGCTCTGAGGCAGGGGCCCAGTCAGAGCCCACACTTTGCCGGGAACCAGAGAGCCTTGTGGGAGAGAAGTGGAACCCAGTCCCCCGCTGGTATTCAAGGCGCCCAGACCCGTCTGCAGGGCGGGGAGGCCCTGCAGGAGGCCAGGCTGCAGGGAGTGACAGTGGGACCCCTGCGGGGAGCCACCCCAGGCGCAGAAGCATGGCGTGAGGGCAGAACGAGCAGAGTCAGCGCCGGGCAGAGGTGGGTGCAGGACCCTTCATGGGAGCTGGTACTGGAGGGAGACCCCGGTTCCGAGTGAAACTGTGCTTATCTGGGTGTGAGAGAAACACCAGAACCGGTGGTCCCCCCACCAGGACGTGTGAGTACGTATCAAATACACAGCCTCGTCCTCCCGCCTCTGGTTCTGCAGTTAGAGTGCTGCCCACGTCACCTGTGACTGCCTCTCAGCCAGAGCCGCTCTTCGCTTGCCCCCCGACTGAGCCTGGGCAGGGCCTCTGCACCCCTCTGAGCAGCCCTGGGCACGAGACACAAATGTCACAACAAGGAAGGAAATGGGCTTGGGGATGCTGATCCAAGGGGCCTGCAGGGCAGAGGGTGCTCTGGGGCTGCGCCTCTGCGGGAATTCCATTTCCCTCCAGACACCCCCGTGGGGGTCCACACTGTCTCCCACCTTGTGCCACAGGTCCCTCTGAGGACCCTCATGGAGTCTGCCACAGTTCCAGCCAGGCGGCTCTTGCTGTTTTACATTCCAGATCTCGGCCAAAGCCTCCACTTGGAAAAGGGTCTGCGGCCATGGAGGCCTGAGCGCCCCTGGTCTGGGCGCACGGCCGCAGGTGGGGCGCTGGGCTGGTGACGGCACTCTCTCTCCCGAGAGGAAGACACACAGGATTCGAAGTTACAGCCTCCCGGCTGCTTGGAGAACATGCCCTGGAGCAGCGGTTCTCAGCGCCAGGCTGCCCCCCGCCCCCGCCCCCGCCCCCGCCCCCCCCCATGGTCTCTGAGAGCTTTAAAATCAGCATCTCTGAGGGAGACACAGGTGTTAGGGTTTTTTGATGCTCCCAGGTGATCCCAACGCGCAGCCAGATGTCAGAATTGCTGGTTTGAAGCCAGGAGAGCTGAATAGGGGACAGTCATGGCCAGTTGCCTTAAGCCAGGATGCACATTATAGGGGTTTGGAGGCCAAGGGCTCCGGCTCTGCCCAGGGCTCAGACTGTTCCTCTGCCACGCGGCAGCGCACGGTTCTTCCCGCTCTCTCACTGCCCTGGCTCTGGCCCGTGCTGACCATCCCGTCCCCAGACCTCACAGCAGGGTTTCCGGGTGAACTCCAGGACACTGAAGTCGGAACTATGGGTAAACAGCGTTTTAGTGTAAGTATGTCCCAAACATTGCACAGGACACACTTAGAAATTATTTGTCGCTTCCCTGAAATTCAAGTTGCATCAGGCACCCTGCATTTTTATGTGCTCAATCTAGCAGCCTCCCAAAGTGCCCCTCCCGAGGCCCCTCTGTCGGTCAGACAGGTTTGGTGACAGCCCTGTGGTCGGAGGACCCGGTGCCGGAGGAGGGTGGGTGGTCTCGCACGTCTCGGCACATCATCACTCGCAGAGGCTGGGACTAGACACACAGGCCGTTACTCCTGGTGTGGACGCCCTGATGCTCCGCTTCGTTTTCTTGCAGAGGGTATCCTTACCCTGGTCCCCGTCCCCCTCTCTCAGTGGGGGTGTCCTTCCCTTCCTCCCAGGTGACCAGGAGAGGCCCCATGATGGCCCTCCCCTCCCCTCTGCCGCCCCCCCACACGTGTCAGCCATGTCTACTGTGCTGTCTTGTCTTGTTCTCTGGGGTTCCACAGGTCCAGAGGTGTATTCTGAAAAGAACAGGACCGTCTGGTGGTCAATCTAAAGAGAGGCAGACTGAACAGCCTGCTGGCCCTTCTCCGGTGGCCACCAGGGGGTGCAGGGGAGCCACGGGGTCTGAGAAGGACAGAGGAGGCCTTTTCTGGGATCTTGAGGTTGGAGGGGCCCAGCCCAGGTCCTGGGCATGTCTCCCGCACCAGGTGGAGGGCCAGGCCTGAGGAGGTCTTCTGGTCAATTCTGATAGGCCTGCGGTGGGACGAGAGCTGCCCAGTGGCAGTTGGAAGGGGCTGTGGTGAGCTCTGGAGGTTCTGCTGGCCCCAGAGAGCAGAGGGACCCTGGGGGAAAGGGGCGAGTGCGGGGGTGGGGGCATGTGGGGTGGGCCGGGGTCATGAAGTGTCAGGACCATGTAGGCCCAGCAGCACCGGGCAGGGCTGGTGCCAGGGTCTTCTGGGTCATAGGAGAGGGCGGGCTCTCTGGGGTGGGTGTGCCAGGGGTCAGCAGTGCCGCTCAGGTGTACAAGCCAGGCCCCGATGGGGCAGGGGCGCATGTGGCAGGTGGGTGCTGGTGAGGGAAGGGCTAAGGCTGCAGGAGGGGTGGGAGCTAAGG
Organism: Desmodus rotundus; assembly: GCF_022682495.2. Classification (NCBI taxonomy): domain Eukaryota; kingdom Metazoa; phylum Chordata; class Mammalia; order Chiroptera; family Phyllostomidae; genus Desmodus; species Desmodus rotundus. The sequence goes on from NC_071395.1 coordinate 110,626,186, forward strand.
GGGAGAGAGAGGGGCCAGGGCCAGGAATGGGGTGAACCAAGGTCACTGGGCAGTCAAGGAACCTGGGAGTGTGTGGAACCATCTCGGGGAGGTGGCAGGCATGGGAGGTAAGGCATGGTACGTGATTGGCAGCGGGGCGTGAATCTATGAATCCCTAAGGACATTGGCTTGTTCGACTGGTTGTTGTGACAGCTGGCCGGGTGGTGCAGAGCGGAGGGGGGGGCAAGGGGGGGGGGCTGAGGTCTGACCCGTGCCTCTGGATTTGGGAATCTTCCCCACAGTGTCCCTCAGAGAGTCACGCCTGGGGAAGCAGACTTCTGTCACTTGCCTGATGGGAGGGGGGAATGGACCAGGGCAGGACTTGAAAGGTCAAAGCTTTTCAGTGGCTTGCAGTCTCTGCACAGTGCCTCCCCCTGCTCATCAGCCCCACCTGCATGTCCCGGGGCCAGATTTAGGGTTCCCTCCCTCCGCTCTGGAAGTCTCCGACTTGGGGACACTGTCTGGTGGCCAGCAGCAGGACCAGGAAGATGTGAACAGGCCGTGTGGGACATCACTGGGCGAGCGGCTCAGGCGGAAACCGTGTGCAGAGGGGAGGCAGCCCTGGGCGTTCCACTCAGGCCATCTAACCTGAGCTTTTCTTCTCTGTAAAGATGGGTTAATGGGGTCGTGGGGATGAAAGGAGACTGTTTTCTGGGGCTTAGCACTGAGCTAGAGCTATAAATAGTAGCATCCTTGGGCCTCCTGAGCTGGAGGGACCCTCAGAGGGGGCTTGCCCAGGCCTCCAGGGGACAAAGGACAAGCACCTGTTCCTGTCCCTGTGGATGACACAGCAGGGATTAGTACATGATCTTCCCTAAGCCTTCGGCCCTCCTTTGTAATCCCCTCCCTGTGCAGTGTGCCACGGTGACGTTTGACCCTCAGCCCACAGGGACAGGGCCCTGCTGGTGTCCTCCAGCTTGCTGAGATTCGAAGGTGGGGCTGGGGGGATTAGAAATCTCAGAACATCACGTGGGGCTGGGTTGTACCTGCTATAACAGCAGCGCAGCTGGGTGTTTCCCATTTTCCTGCTTCCTGTACCTGTGGATAGCGCCTGGGGTGACTGACTCTGGTGGGGACCTGGGGGCCTTCGTCCTGGTAAGAGGGACCCCCGGCCCCTGGCTATTAGTCTTCAGGAATAGAAATACCCAGCTTGGGTATTCGAGACGTGGGGAGAAAAGGTGGAGGAGGAAGGGCAAATGTGGAAGCCCTGGGGCTTTTTAAGGGGGGTTGGCTGCCTCTAAGGACGGTATATCTGCAGCCCACACGGGCTCCTCCCCACGCCCCCCAGGCTCCCCCAGCTCCTCACCCCACCCTGTGTGCGAATGGCGAAGTTGGAGGCCATCTGCGTAAATGTGGGGATCCCTGAGGACCCACTTTGATCAAGGGGCTTCTCTCTAGGGCCGAGGGCTGAGGCTGCCTGGAAAGCTCTTAGCCACACCACCTTACACCCAAAAGCCTCAACATCTCCTCGGGGAGGTAAGACCAACCACCCCACCCAACCCACAGTTGCATTAGAAGTGATCAGTGGGAGCTCACGGCCCCTCCTCCCTGGTGTCCGGGCCCTGCCCACCCCCACTGGAGGGTAGTGAGGCTAGAATCTGGAGGTTTGGAGGGACTGCTGAGCAGGAAAGTGGGGGAGAGAACACCAGTGTTTACAGTCCCCAAAACAGCCCCGGGGGACCAGGCATTGGGGAATGTGTCCATCTGCTTTGAGGCCAGCCCCTCCCCAGGTTCCGCTACAAAAACAGGAAACCCTGGCCGGCCCCTCTTAGAGGACTGACGGCAGGCCCTTGCTCCCCTCCAACAGGGGCCGGGCGCCGTTCTCTGCTGCAGAGGCCAATCCCTGTGCCGGGGCGCCCAAAGGTGGCACCAAGGGCAAGGATGTCCATGCAGAGCATCCACTACCTGACGCCTGTGGCCCTGCACCTGCCACCCAGGGTACCAGAGCCCCCAAGCTGCCAGCGGCGCCACACACTCCCAGCCAGCGAGTTTCGCTGCCTCACCCCTCAGGATGCTGCTGGTGTGTTTGAGATTGAGCGTGAAGGTGAGCAGCCCACAGGGCCTGGGTGCCCCGATACTGCAGCTGCCCTGAGGGGAGAAGACCTCTGCCCCTCCTGTCCTCGTCCCCGGGACCCTCGAGTATCAGGCTGTGCTTGGGTTTCTGTGTGCGCACTTAGCCCTGAGTCCCCTGCATTCCTGCCGGAAGGGCTGCGGGGTAGGCCTGGGGCGCTGTGACCCAGCCAGCCAACCCCCTGTGCTCCCTGCTGCAGCCTTTGTCTCCACCTTGGGGGTGTACCCCCTGTATCTCCACGAGATCCAGCACTTCCTGACCCTGTGTCCCGAGCTCTCCATGGGCTGGTTCCAGGAGGGCCGCCTCTTGGCCTTCATCATTGGCTCGCTGTGGGACGAGGAGAGGCTCACGCAGGTGAGGGCAGGGCTGGGCTGCCAGGCCTCTGGAGGAGAACCCTGCTGCGTCCCCCCCTCCCAGAGCCAGCCAGATGACGAGGGGAGGGCAGCCTAGAACTGGGGCTGCTTCCTCCGAGCCAGACACCAGCACAGGCCACAAGTCCTCTTTCAGAGCAAGAGGTCCCTGCTCTTTGGGGTCTCAAAGAGCAGGGACCTCTCATGAAGGGTCTGCCATGAGGCTGGGGATGTAAACCCATACCAGGGCTTTCCTTGGGTGGGAGCAAACACTCAGGGGACACCTGCTCTTGGGCCCTGGTGGGGGCGGTGTGGGGGGGGCAGGTGTCAGCAGAGGTGATGGACTCGTGTCTCACTTGCCCCCAGGAGTCACTGATGCTGCACAGGCCCAGGGGCCACATGGCCCACCTGCACGTGCTGGCTGTGCGCCACACCTTCCAGCGGCAAGGCAAGGGCTCCACCCTGCTGTGGCGCTACCTGTGCCACCTGGGCAGCCTGCCGACCGTGCACCGGGCTGTGCTCATGTGCGAGGACCACCTGGTGCCCTTCTACGAGAAGTTTGGCTTCCGCCTCGTGGGCCCTTGTGCGGTCACTTTGAGCTCGCTGACCTTCATGGAGCTCCAGTGCTCCCTGCAGGGCTGGGCTGCCTCGAGGAGGAACAGCTGCTGAGCTGGCTGCCCAGGGCCCTGCGGGAGACTGGGGAGGCAGGCCGGGGTCTCTGCTCTAGCCTTGGCCACTCCCGGCTGGGCTGAGCTTGGGAGGCTGTGATTCCCGGCAGGAGGGAAGGGTAAAATAAAGAGAATATGGCTGGTTCTCCAAGTGGTGTGTCCTGAAGTTTATCCCGCTGGGACCCTCGGGACACCCCCACACTCCAACTGTGCCCCACATGGGGGTGGCTACTGGGGACAGTGGGCGGTGCCCTGCAGCCCTGCTTCAGCTCCAGGGGTCAGGAACCAATGGGGACCTTCCAGGCAGGCAGGCAAGGCTCAGTCCCGGGGTACTGACCTCCTCTTCGCAGGAGCCCGGGCTCGGGGGCCCTTATTCTCCCCAGTCCCAGAGATGGTCCTTCTCAGTCTCAGCCCTGGAGTGGGGCAGGGGTTATCTGGGAGCAGGAAGGCTGCCCCCCCAGCCCAGGCACCCTGGGTCCTCTGCCCACAGTAATAAATGGTTGTGCCTGTTGTCTCCTGGTGGCTGCCGTGAGTGGGGCGAAGGGTTGGCGGAGGCACTGGTCCAGTGAATGGAGCGGTCCAGGGCGGCCTGCCTCCTCACTGCCCCACAAGCAGGTGGGGCTGGGGGATGCCAGAGGTCTAAGAATTTAACTCCAGCCCCTCAACGGACCCCCTGAGGCTTTCCACGTGACCCCAACCAGGGTTCTGTTCCAACCACATTCCCTGAAGTCCCATAAGATTTCCACTGTCCCTTTGGGCCAAGTCCCTGCCCCCAAGTTCCTCCTGGCTGATTCACCCCCAGCCCTCAAAATCAGGTTCCAGCTTTCATCCTTCCTGAGTCCTCAGGTCGAAAGATGACATTCCCTAAAGAGTATCATTTAATATATTTGAGACATCATCCATACAAAGTTAGCGTTCCTTTTAAAAAATTAGGACCAGAATATAAACCAGTGTAAAACTGCCACCTGAGCCAGCCCCGTGAAGCAGAACATTGACTGGGCGGGGGGCGGGGCACAGCCTCCTCTTGCTACAAACAAGCCCACAGCTTCCCTGCATGTGCCCTTCTGCCCCAGACCACAGCCAACTCATCTCCCACTGCATCTGGTCACGTTATGGGCAGACTCAGCAGACCACTGACGACAGGCTTGTAGGGTAGAGAGGGGAGGGGAAATGGAGGGCGGGGGAGGGAGACCTGGCGGGGCTCCCGTCACGTCCCCAGTAAGGGCACAATATGCATAGTAACAGTGGGAGGAGGCAGAGGCTGGGGTGGGAGGGGGCAGCACCCTGAGGACCCTGGGAAGGAAGAAACCCACCCCCAGGAGGTGGTTCCAACAGCAGGGTAAGTCGGGCTGAGCCCTGAGCTGCAGGGGGTGGGGGGGGTGCTCGGAGAGCTCTCCAGCCAGGGCCAGGAGCTCACGAGGAGGGGGACCTCAGTCCCCCGAGGAACCCATGTTGGTGACTGTCTCTGAACCGGGGACCAGGGCTTGGGCACCGTGTCCATGGATGGGCAGCTGGAGTGTGTGGGGGGCACCCCACAGGTGGGCAGCCCGCCCCAGGCAGAGTCCGTGTCCTCGGCAGTGGCCTTGCCTGGCCCCGCCGGGCCAGTGGTCAGTGTAGCACCTGGTCCAGCTCGTACTTCTCGCAGAAGCGGCTGGTGAAGGGGAAGCAGGTGAGGTACTCGATCCAGGGCCAGTGGATGGGGTAGACGTAGAGCCAGATGACCAGCGAGGCGAAGAGGCCGGCGAAGACCAGCAGCGACACCAGGATGAGGGCGCGTTTGCGGTACTTGTCACTGGTGCCGAAGGTGATGTAGGGCAGGAAGGCGAAGGCCAGCAGCAGGCCGCTGAGGAAGCCGAAGATGTGCGCGATGTTGTCGATCCAGGGCAGCAGGCCGCACACGAACAGGAAGCCCGTGATGGCCGCCAGGTTCAGGAAGGCCTTCCAGGGCCGCTCCAGCAGCTGCCAGCTCTGGAAGAGCTCCACGAAGAGGCAGGCGAGGAGGCCGAACTGGGACCCCGCCGGGCCCACCTGGGCAGGGGGAGGGGAGACGGTCACTTCCAGGTACCAGGGGTGCAGGGAGCCCCGGGCACAGCCAGGCTGGAACCCTGGGATCTGACTCATCTAATCTGGGAGCCCCGAGGCACAGCAGGCAGCCTGAGCCGCTGGACCGAGGCTGGGCTGCCTCCACCCACCCCTTCAGCAAAGGTGGGCAGCCCTGGGCCTGCATGCCGGGGGGACGGGGGGGGGGGGGGGGGGGGTCGGACACTCCTGTGGCTCAAGAATGGTCACACCCTGGCAATGTCCTACGTGACATGGTGGCAGGCGGTGACATGGCCATGAAGAAATGAGGCAGAGAAAAGAACAGTGGGGGACAGAGTCCAGAAGGGTTTCTGGAGCTGCCGTCTGGACATGACTCAGGGACTGGCCCCCTCACGCTCAGGATTAAAGGATTGGCCAATAAGCCTCCAGCTTAGCAGTCCATCCTCTGAGCCCAGCTAGGAGGGGCCACACTCCCAGGCAGACCCTGGGCAGGAGGGGTGGGGAGCATTAGAGCCCGCCCTGCCCACCCTCCTGCCCTGCCCGAGCCCCCACCTCTGCCCGGTAGGGGAGGAAGATGGCGCTGGCAAGGTTGCCGGTGATGCCGCTGAGGATGAAGATGATGGAGATGCGGTGCCAGCCGGCCAGCTTCTCCAGGTCCCGCAGGATGGTCATTTGGAAGATCACAGACACGATGCAGTGCACCAGGCTGGGCGGGGGGGGCACACACTGGCATCAGCCTCTCCACGCCTGCCCACAGCCACCAGTCAGGCGCTTCAGGATCGGGGGGGCCTGGGGGGCAGTGACGGCTGTACCCCGGTGCAAGGAACCCTCTGCCGGAGGTCCAGGTAGGTGGCCGCCACTGAGGAGTCTTACCCAGCATGGAGGAACAGAGACAGCCAGAGCCTGTAGAACTGATCCGGGACCTCGGGGTTGAGAAAGGGCAGCAGCCCGCACACCTCGTCCAGGCAGTGCACCTGGGGGCGAGGGCATGGAGGTCAGTGCCCGGGACTTGGCTGGGTGAGCGGCCCTGACATGGGGCACAGGAGGGTACCGGGGAGGCCAGTTCCAGTAGCCGCCACACTGGCTTCTCACATCCAGGGCCCCACCAGGCCCCACCTCACCTGGGAGCAGAGCGTTGCCTCTTCGTGGAAATAGCCATGCATGAACTCGCAGTACTCTCGAGTGGTGATCTCACAGCTGGGGGACAGGGCGTGTGTGTCAGGGCCCCGAGCACCTGTCCCTACCCACCTCGCCAGAGCCATAGCCAGCATTGCTGGTGAGAAGGCGGGGCCCCCCTGCAGAGACCCAGGCTCCGAGGAGGGTGCCCCTTCGTCCTGCTCCCACCGCAGGGGGCCCCAGAGTGGACCAGGGAGGACTGCAGCTGGCGTGGGGAGTGGGGTTAAGGGGTGGAGCTCGGGGTGGAGCTCCGGGCGGAGGGCCCGCAGGCTCACCTGCCCTTGGTGCCGATGCAGCAGGGGCGGCCCTTGATCTGGCAGTCCATGTGCAGCAAGCCCGTGCGGTTGCTCCCGGCTTGCTCCGTGCAGATCTGGAGGGCACCAACGCAGGTGGGCCTGTGTGGCAGGACCCCCTCCCCACCTTCCCAGACCACTCTCTGCCCAGATACTCACTGGCCACTTGGTAATGTCATCGGGCCAGATGTGGGCACCGCTGGAGGCCGGCTCCTCACAGGTTCTGGGGACAGAGGTCAGAGGGGCCAAAATGAGGGGCTGTGGCACCCCTAGCCTGCCACACCCACCTGCCGATGTCCCGTGGGTGGCACCTGGGGTCCTGGCGGCACACAGCCCCTGACGTCCGCTTCAGGCCCAGGTCAGACTTGTCCATGGGGGGCCCCGTGTCATCCTGCCACTTGACAAAAGTAGCCAAAGTTTCCTGGAGGACAGAGGCAGGCTGGTCACGCCAGGACAGGGCCACACCCACTGAAGTGGTTGGGGCCTCCCGGATCAGGGCTTTTCCCAGAGCCCGGGCCCATCTCTCAGACCCCACCCCTGGAGACCTGTCACTTGCTCGGGATGTGGAGGTTGGGATCCTCCCTGCGTGGGGACCCTCCCCCGAGGCCAGGGTGAGTGGCCGTGGCACAGGGCCCCACCGAGCAGTCCTTCCGCTGGGTCTGGATGCAGCCCGAGTGGTCGTTCTGGACACAGCAGCCTGAGTCCCGCTCCAGGTCTCGCTCCCGCAATACCAGCTGCTCAATCTGCTCGTCCTTCCGGATGCAGGGCGAAAACTTGGCTCCCAGGTGGATCAAGTCGATCTGGGGCGGGGCGGGGGGGGGGAGGGAGTGAGCTTGGGCCCACAGGGCCGCTCTCTTGAGTCTCCCCTGAGGAGGGGGCTACTGGGTAGGCCAACCCCCTCCCTGCCCAGTGGGGGAGACAGGGCCCAGGGCCCCTGCTGGGATCCTCTCCTTGGGCCCTCACCGAGCTGGGGCCGATCCAGAAGTTCTCCTGCTGGAGGTGCTTCACACTCTCGTACACGCCTTTGTTCCTGAGTACCTGGTGCCACAGTAGAAGGGAGGGAGGGAGGGAGGGGAGGTCAGGACCCCAGGAGATCCCAGCACACCCTCCCACCTGGGCCAGGTTGCTGCTGTGGGAGGGATTCGCTGGCTCACGATGCTGAGGCCTCTCGGGGGGGCCGGGGCCTCCAGGGCGGAGCCCCACTTCCACAGCCCGACTCACCAGCTGGGTGGTGACGTGCTGGGCGAAGCCCACGGGCGCGATGCCGTACGTGCAGATCACCAGCAGCGTGATGATTATGTGGACGAACGTCAGCCAGTAGGTGAAGTAAGGCCTGTGGCAGGGGCTTGCATCAGCGCCCTGTCGCCCGGCTCACATCTGCTCCCTGCCCCCTGCTTCTGCTTCCTTCCACACCTCGTCTCTCCCCAGGGACTTCTGAAGGCACCAGCTGCTTCCTTTGTCAGGGATGCCCTTCCCATTTCGCTTCAGCCAGCTAACTGCCACTCACCCTGAAGGCATCCCCCCTCTCTGTCCCCCTCAAGACACTCACCACTCATGTTATTACTTTTTTGTAACTTGGGGTGCCACGTCTACTGGGTCCCTGCCAATCGTTCACTCTGCAAGAACTGCCCCTCCCCAACTCTCTGACTTCCTCCGAGGTCTTTGCATATGTCTTCCCTCACAGACTCCTCACTCACGGTCCCAGCTGCTAACTGTCCCTCTGACCCACCCGGACCTCCCTGCTCTGGTCTGCCGGGGCTCTGTCACCAGGCCTGTGACCTGGCACTCAGTGACGGACTGCTGACAGGGAGCCCAAAAGTGAGGAGGGTGGGGAAGAGGCAGCGGGAGCCCCCAGGGCAGCACCCCGCCCGCTCACCGGTGGCTGTCGAAGCTCTCCAGCTGCCGCTGCACCGTGCTGCTGATGCTGCGGCGGTAGCTGCGGTTCAGCCAGTTGCCCACCACGCCCAGGCCGTAATGCCGCTTCTGTCGGTCGAAGGCAAAGTGCTTCACCTTGGAGGCAATGCGCTTGCCACGCTTGGCCGCAGGCACGGGAGTATGGCCAAGCTCCTTCCTGCTGGCGATGGTGGTGGCTCTCAGCCCGATGCCCACCTCACACAACCCAGGCGGGGGCTTGTGGTCTGGGGGGCCCCCGTAGGGTCACTGGGCTCTGGGGAGCCCCTTCCTGGCCACACCACCTTCCGCCTCCTGCAGGAGGGGTTGCCCAGCACTCACAGAGAGACCTGCACCCCGCCGGGGGAGACAGGTGAGGCCGAGCGTGGGACCCCCCGGAAGTATCTGGCGGAGAGCGGGGGGGACTCAAACACATCGTCAGGCATGGAGCTCATTTCTTCCTGGGGTGGTGGAGGAGTCAGGGGCACAAAGAGAGACGGTGTCAGGAGTCACTGCCCCGATACTGCCCCCCGCAGCGCAGTTCAAGGGCAGGAGAAGGCAGGACAGGCAGACACTCTGGGAGGGAAGCGAAAGGTTTGGGTGTGTTGGCTCTGTGGGGGGACTTTCCTGGCTGATGTCCTGCCTCACCCCCAGGTCCTTGCTCTGCCCAAAAGGAGCTCCACAAGGTAGCACATCCCATCCCACCAATGGGCCTTTGGATCTCAGGGGCTCCTGGCAGGGAATGGTCACAGCCAGGCCACCGGTCCTCCCTCCCAGGCCACCCTGTCCCCCTGCCCCGAGGGCCCACACCCCATGCTTGCCTTACTAAAAAACGAGGAATCAAATGTGTCCGCCCCGTCGACCGCATCCTCATCCAGGAAGCTGGGGTAGGCGAAGCTGCGTTTGACCACCCGGCACCTCTGTCCAGCGGCATCCAGCACTGAGCGCCCCTGTGCGCAGGGCAGAGGCACAGGCATCAGGCCCAGGTCAGGCACCCCTGACACGAAAGCAATCGTCCAGCCCACCCACCTGGGGACGGTGCCTCACGAGGTGGGACCCTGCCCTGGGCAGGGAGGGCTGGGAACAAGGCACCAGCTTCTCCAGAGCCGTGACCGAGTCATCCCTTCTCCATGGTTTGCTGCTGCCTTCTCCCTGGCCACCTCCTGCCCTCTGGCTTGGCAGGGGGCACCTGACCACTCATCCTGCCCCGTTCTCAAGACTCGGGCTGTCTCCCCCTAGTCCTGGCCTCGGCAGGGCCCGCCAGGCCCCTGCCCACCTTTCTGAGCCCACCTCCTTCCGCTGTAACTAAGACCAGGAGGAACCGCCTGCTGCTCCTCCAAAGTGCCACGCCCCCTCCTACCTCCCGGCCGTTAATTTTTAAAAATTATAGATCTTAAACAGAGAGAGGGAGGGGAGGGAGAGGGAGAGAAACATTGACCCGCCGTTCTACCATGCATGCATTCACCGGTTGGCCCCTGCCTGTGCCCCGGCCTGGGACTGAACCCACAGCCTTGGTACACTGGGACAACACTCCAGACACCTGAGCTGCGGGACCAGGGCTGCGGCCTTTGCACAGGCTGTCCCCTCTGCTGAGAATGCTGTTTCCTTCTTTCTTTCCCTTATTTTTCTGGGCTCGGCCAAGGTGATTTCTCTGACATCAGCCCTTCTGCTGGGTGAGATGGGGCAGCACCCCCTCTGGAGAAGCCCTGCACTTCTTATTACACTGAATGGTGATGCCCACCCTCATCTGGGCTGGGGGCCCTTCCACGGCAGTGACACTGGCCCACCTTAGCCTGCAGCCCCCTGCCCAGCGAACCTGGGTGATGAGTGACGAGCAGGTGCTTCACTTCTGCTTCCCTAGGCTCTGTGTCGGTGCAAACTGTCTCCCAAACCAGGGAGATGGCAGGGGCGTGGGACGGAACTGAGGCTGGGACATGGGCCCCTCTCTCTGCCCTCAGTCCCAGGCCCTGAGCACAGACGAGGATCTGGGGGGAGGGAGGGAGGCACCTCACCTTGAGGAGGGCGGAGGCTGCTTGGAAGCTCATGTGGGCCACAGATATCCTCTTCCTGCGGGGGAGGTGGGAGTGGCCAGAGCGGACACTGGTGAAGGAGGTGAGGGACAGGACTCCCGGCGTCAGCGGTGGGTGTGGGGCGTGGGGTCGGTCCACCTCGTCGGGGTGGCGGAACGCCCGGCCTCGGGCCAGCGGGTCCACGATCTGGGAGGGAGGGAGGAGGTGAGCAGAGCCGACGGCCCCTGAGCAATGTCGCCTGCCGCCCCCTCAAGACCCGAGGAAGCCCACCTTGGGCATCTTGCAGGGCTTTGGAGACTCGGTGCCCTGGAAGGAAGGTGTGTCCTGGCTGGGGAGCTCCAGCTCGCGCTGGCACGAGGGCTTGAGGCGGCCGTAGCGCACGCTGCAGTGGTGCAGGCTCCTGCGCTGCCAGTGCTGCCGCGCCAGCTCCCAGTCGCCGCTGACCCCAAACCACTGCGCGGTGCCCCTGCAACAGAGGCGGCGGGGGACGTGTGCGCGGGCCAGCTTTCACGTGGGCCCCTGGTTTGGTGCCCAATGGCCAGATAAAGTGCGGAGCATGAGGAGCTGGGTGGGGACAGCCCCTGGGAGCCACTTGGAGCAGCGATGGTCCACCTCCCCTCCCCCCAGCTCCTAGAACCCCCCAGAATCCACCTGTGACTCCAGGCCACGCCCATATCCTCCGGTCTCCACTCCCCCTCCCCCAACATGTTCACCTCGCAAAGAGGGGCTGCTCATTAATGCCCGCCTACACCTTCTACAACGGGGACCCAGGGACATGCCCTGTGAACCTGCAGGGCCGCCGCCAGCGGGTGGCTGGGCGGGGCAGGCGCACGCTCACTTGCGGATGCTCTGAGACAGGGAAGCCTGGCGGCGGAAGCCAGGCCGCTTCTCCGAGCCCTCCTGCCATCCTCCCCGTGGCTCTTGGAGGCTGACGCTCTTCAAGAAGGCTGGATTCCTGGGCCGCTGTGGGGAGGCAGGAGGAAGCAGAGGGTGGGCGTGCGCAGGCGCAGCCACTTCATAGAGCCCAGGTCCCAGGCTAGGTCTTCTCTGGCTCCCAACGTGAAAACCCGAGAACAAACCTCAACACCCATCTACACCCCCGAGCTGCGCTTATTTTGAATGTAAGGTCACCATTGTGTAATGTTTTTCAGAAAGCCCTAGCACGTGTCTCCCTACTCCTTGTTCAGTGCTACCCTGTCACACCGTGGTGTCCTGGCCTGTTTCTGGGCGTCTGAAAGAGCCCCTGGGGTGAGCAGCGGGCACCAACACAGGCCCCTTTATGTAGCAGGCTGCGCAGGAGCCCACGTGGTGTGGAGCCCGTTTTCAATGAGCTCTTTGTGGACCCATGGTCCAGCCCGTCGGACACGTTGATTCATTTCCAATCTCGGAGGAGCAGGCACTGGGAAGTCAGGCTGCTGATGCTGGAGACGCATGAGCCCCGCAGGGGGCTGTGCCCTGCCACAAGTGACAGATGCGCCCAAGGCCCAGATAGCCCACGCCCTTTGGAAGGGCCTGGGCGAGGAGATGGATAACAGCCAGGTCCCAGGTAGGACCGATAAGCCCGTCCTCAGGAGCAGCGTTCCCTTCTTTCCTGGACCCCCATGAGACAGAGTGCTGACCCCCTGTGTGTGATGTTTGGGGCCCAGAGGGAGGGGTCAGGCCTGAGTTGGGGGCCACATGGGCAACCGTGCATAAGTGGAAGGGGCCTCCTCCAGGAAGTGAAACTTCCTGAGACATGTGACATGGGCACATCTGTCACTTGTGGCAGGGCACAGCCCCCAGGCCACCCCTTACCGGGGGTAGCATGCTGGTCTGCTCGTCAGGGGCCGGGGTCTCGAGCGGCGGGATGGTGATGGACAGGTTGGGCGGTTTCCGGCTCTGCAGGCGGCTGCTGGACACAGAGGAGACACTCTCGCCATTCTTGTCTGCAGAGGCCATGGCAGGCAGGGGGGCAGGATGGCTGGAAAAGAGACAGGGGGGCACAGGTGTGTTGAGACCTGGATGGCACATGGGGACGCATGTGCACTGGCTGGGAATCGAACCAGCAACCTTTTGGTTCGCAGGCCAGTGCTCAATCCACTGAGCCACACCAGCCAGGGCCAGAAGTTGTTTCTAACCTAACTCCAGACCCTACACCACGAGGCAGAGACTGAATCTGGCTGAGTGGGTGTGGCAGGAAGGTGTGTGTCTGTCCCCCCTCCCCCTCTCAGGCCATTTCTGGTCTCTGCTCAGGCTGGAAGCCCACCCAGAGAGGGGCGGGGGACAAAGGGAGGGGGCTGCAGAGACCTTGGCTGCCAGGTGGCCAAGCCCTGCCTTTGTCCCTGGGCTGGGAGGGAGGAAGTGGCGGCTCAGATTAGAAAGCCACCTGTCCCTGTTGCTCGTGGCTGCCCGGTTCCTTTTTCAAAGGTAACTGAAACTGCCACGTCTGGTGCTTTTTTTCTTTTCGCGAAGGAAAAATATTCTATCTTAATGGTGCACGTGGTATCACGCACACTTTTTTGCCCAAATTTTTGAGGGAAAAATAAGGATGCGGCAAAATACAGTCCATGTTCATTGAAAGAAAGAAAGAAGACTCGGAAGACTGTGGGAAGCGGACTGTGAACCCTGGGCCACCGTGCTCTGGGAAGGGGCTGTGTGTGCTCGTCCTTCCAGATGCCTCGCTGCACCTGGAACAGACCCAGGTGCCTACTCCACACACACGCACACCTCTTCTCCTGTGGCGTGCACACCTACCTTCCTGCCAACACGTACAGGCACATCACCTCACCTCGCCCGGCGGTGGCGAAGGTCTCCCTGAGTGGACTGGCCCAGGATTTAGTTTACTGGGTTGCAGGGTGGCGGTCACTTGGTTGAGTCCAGCACGCCAGACCTGCACTCCCTGGTCACGGGACCCCGGGACCCCTGCCCGTGCCGTGCGCTTGCCCGGGTGTGACCACAGGCCCAGTTCTGGAAGTGGGACTGCTGGGCTAGAGAGTGAGTGGTCTTGAATTTCAACGACCTCACCAATCGGCCCTGCCAAGAGCGGATGGCAATTTACCTCCATCTGGGTAAATGCACCCCAGGCTCCAGTCCCCTCTTCCCCTTTGATCCCACCGGAGTTAGCACCTCCGCCTACTCTGCTTGTCTCTTCATCTCTCACTCTGCCCTGCAACCTCTTTCTCACTCGAATATTTAGCTTTTCCTCATCCCACCTCCCAAGGCTCCTGGGGTAGGTTTGGTCCCTCCTGGCCTCACACAAGGCCAGACGCTCCACTGCCACCTTTGGAGGAGGGTGCCGACCCTGGGTGTGCACAGGCTAGGGGGAGGGTCACCCGGAGCCACCCGGCCAAGGGATGTGGGGCCAAGATGTGGGACGACAGGGCAGTGCATTGTCCACATGCGTTCCAAATCTGTCCATGTCCTCCGTCTCACCCCGGCCCTTCCATCACTGGGAGCGTCACAGCGACCTCCTGACTCATTGACCTTCGGCCCTTGGGCCCCCCCCACCCCTATGCCCATTCTCCACACGGCAGCGAATCGCCTTTTAAAAGCACAAATCACGCCACGTCACTCCCTGCTCGCACGGCCCCAGGACTTCCTGTTCTCACCTAAACTCAAGTCCAGACTCTCACTAGGAAGGAGCTCAGGGCCCTGCGTAGCTCTGTGTCCTCCTTGCCCACCCACCAGGCTTCTGTGGGCCCCTCACTGTCTCTGCCTGCCCAGCTCTGCGGGAAGTGCTGGGGGGTGCGGTCAAAAGCACAGACTGGCACCTGTGGCCAGGGCCTGACCAGCACACGGGCCTGCAGGTGACTACAGCCACCACATTCTCACCCCAACGAGGGGAGCAAGTTCTTGCCTCCTGAGCCTCGAATGAGTGGACGTGACAGACACACAGGTGGCACGTCCACACGGAGCCTGTTCAGGAACGTCCGCTGCGCCGTCGGTCCGAAGGTGGACACGGCCCACATGTGCGCGCGAGACGCGCGGCCACAGCACCCTGGACGGGCGCTCAGGCACCAGCAGGAGTGGAGCGCCTTGGGGACGTTGTGCCCAGTGACAGAGCCGCACGGCGACCACAAGCTACAGGAGCCCCTTCAGAGAAGAGCCCCTTCAGAGAAAAGCCCGACAGGCCAATCTAGAGACAGAAGGATGAGCCCTTGCTCGGAGCTGGAGGAGGGGAGGGGGGAAGGTGGCAGAGGTGACAGCTGAAGGATGTGGGTTACTTTCTGGGGGGATGAAAATGTCGCGAAGCTGAGCCGACAGGTCTACCCACCCGTGACATGCCAAAACCCCCAGGTGGCACGCTCATTTGAATTTTATGTGAATTACATCTCAGTAACGCTGTTTATAAAATGTCTCCAGCCCTGGCTGGACTGGCTCAGTGGATTGAGCACTGGCCTGCGAACCAAAGGGTCACCGGTTCAATCCCCAGTCAGGGCACATGCCTGGGTTGCGGGCCAGGGCCCCAGGATGGGGCATGCGAGAGGCAACCACACAATGATATTTCTCTCTCTCTCTCTTCCTCCCTTCCCCTCTTTCTAAGAAGTAAATAAATAAAATCTTTAAAACAAAACAAAAAACCCCATAAATGTCGGGCTTCCCCTGAGCTGGTCCCTCCATCCCCAGATCAGACTGTCGCACAACAAAGTAAGTGGCTCCTTTTCATCATTCCAGTCCCAGCTTGAGCGCCACCTCCTCTGAGAAGCCCTCCATAACTGCCTGAAGCAGCTGCCTTGTATTCACAGCTGCCTCCGGAGAGTACTGGCCCACAGGTGTCGGCCCTCAGTAGCCAGTGCCGTGGGCCCAGCCTCCCAGCTGCCAGCTTCCTACCTTCAGGGTCTGGGCTCAGCTCGCAGCTTCCTCGGTCTGCTGCGGAGGTCTTTAGAGCACGCCCCACAGAGGCCTTTCCTCACTGGGCACAGATGCTCTGGGATCAGGCTTCTGCTGTGTGGAGAGGTGGGCACATGCAGAGACAGATGGAAAGATGGGCAGGCGGCTCCCTCGTCCTCACAGCCCACAAGCCTGTACGAAAGGAAGGGCAGATTCAAAGGGTGCGTTAGGACCTCAGCCTCCTCAGCCGTAAAGTGAGGATAATTCCCCAGGCCACAAGGCTAAGGGGTTAAAGGAGGTACGTCCCCCCCTCCCCCAGAGTAAGGGTCCTTGGTGGTGATGAGCTGGGCACCTCAAAGTGCCAGACGGCCAGCAGCTCCAGCCTCAGCGTGTTCACCTACCAAGCCCCACTCCGGGCTGGGAACCCAGAATCAAGAGGGTCTTTTTTGTTTCAACAGCACTTTACTAGAAACATTTAAGTTCCGAGACCCCCACGGGAACTGTTGGCTGTCTTCTGAGATTTCCTTCCCACATGGACAAGCCGGGTATCTGAGGCAGCGTCCAGATGCTCTGCAAGTCGCTGATGTTTTGGGTTGCTAAGTAAGTTATTGAGATGAAATCCATCCGCATAAAATCAAGCATTTAAAAGGGAGGAACTTGGGGGTGTCCCCTTTGTCTTTGAGAAGTCCTGTGCACTTGGCCCTCAGGGTGCACAGCAGGCCGCCCTGGTGCAGAACCCCGAGGGCTGCTGGGGGTAGGGGCAGGTCCTGAGGTGCACCAGGCCTTGCTGGCCCTTCCTGTGCAAACTCGTCCTCAACGCTCCCTTTGGGGCGGCCTTCATCGTGTTTCCTTTTTGTGGGCGGGGAAATGAGGCTCAGAGGCGCTAAGTAACTTGTCCAAGACCACACAGCCAGGAAGGGGAGCAGCCGGGACTGAAGTTCTGGTGCCGGGGCCTGAGGTCTCTGGGGAAACTGCTGCCCCCCAACCCTCTCTAAACCTGGGGTACTCTCAGGGCTGGACGGCCCCCTATCAGGCAGACAGAGCGGAGAGTTCTGCCCCGAGGGAAACTTGGTCAGCATCTGAGCTGTTTGCAAACTGTGTTCTTCACAGGCCTGGACACCCAGAGGTGCCTGAGGAACTGCCACGGGGTGAACCAGAGGCTGGGGGGTGGGTCTGGACCCCCCCCCCCCCCCCCCCGCCACCCGAGTCCACAGGGCAGCTCTCCTTTTGCTTTACATATTGGATCAGGGCCTTTGCTTGCCTAAGTCCTCTGACTACAGGTGAGAGGAATCTTGGGTGTGGAGGGGCCCTGGAGAGCAGCCAAGGCAAAGCTGGGGGCTCAGGGCGCTTCCTGCCTCTCTAGGCCGACAGACACACAAGCACCTGCCTTCTATGCCTTTTACACCAGAGCGCTGGGAGTCCAGACCCCACAAGTCCCAGGGCAAGCGGCTCCTCAAAGCCCCGGGGGCCACGTGGGGAAGCCACACTCTGAGCCCAATCTAGGGGCTGCTCCAAGACAGCAGCCTCACCTGGGCCCTGCATGGGCACCTCCCCCACCTGGCCTCTGGGACCAGGGTGCGGAGAGAGGGCATCGGGCGAGCACTGTCCTGGGAAACTGGCCCCAGGAATGGAGCCTGGGGGTGAGCGTGGCGCTGCCAGGCCCAAGCTCTGGTAAGGTCACCAAACAGGCAGAATCCTTCTGGAAGTGAGATCTGACTACACCCCCTGTGAATCGGCACCCCTTGCTTTTCAAAACCTGTCCACACACCCTAACAGGCACACCTCTTATCTGAGGCCCTGCACCCAGCATGCCCAGCTCCATCTCGGCTGCCCGCTGCTTTAAGGAAAAAATGCCACCTCCTCCAGGAAGTCTTCCCTGGCACCACCAGACAGAATCAACCACTTTCTCACCTGCTCTCTCCTACCATCCTGCAGAGATGAGCCCACATGCACGTGTCCCCACGGCTGCACAGCC
Organism: Desmodus rotundus; assembly: GCF_022682495.2. Taxonomy (NCBI): domain Eukaryota; kingdom Metazoa; phylum Chordata; class Mammalia; order Chiroptera; family Phyllostomidae; genus Desmodus; species Desmodus rotundus. Next base: position 110,643,527 of record NC_071395.1, read on the forward strand.
CCATTCATAGCTCACCGAAGGGAAGGCAGGGGGAGTGCGGGCACACACAGGTGGGCCGTCCACACCCACCCTGGGCCGACACTCTCCCCCCCCAATTCTGCGACCAGCCCTGGAAGCTGGTTGCAGAAGGCCCTGCTAAGTGTTGCCTGTCCCACTCTGGCTCCGTGACCCAGGCTGAGGGTGGAGGGTGCTGTCCCAGGACGGGTCCCCGATGGACCTCCTCTGCCCCAGCCTCCGCACCCATCCCAAGGCCATCCCACCCCTGCTGGGACCCCGGCCCAGGACCCACTGTGCTGCTGGCAGAGGCGCAAGCTGAAGGACTGGGCAAAGCTGGGTGTCCCTAGAAGTGGCCTGGCCCTGGAGAGCAGAGGCAGGGGCGGGGGCACCTTTTCTGGGAAGGGTGTGGTACCCAGGAGAGCCATTTTCCCCATCTTCGTGGGGCAGTGCGAGCCCTGGCCTGGAAGCGCCCCTCCCTACTTGTCTCCTTCTCTGTTAAGCGAGGGAGTTGGGTAAGGTGACGACCCAGCTTCGACACCCAGGAAGCCCAGACGTCTGTTATAAAAACACCACTTCCCCCCAGCCCCTGTCCACGGTGGCAGGGCAGGGGGCACAGGCTGCCCCTGAGAACATGGCCCCGAACCTGTGCACCAGGAGCCCTTAGGGCTCCGGGAGGATGAGGAGGTGTGAGCACAGGGGCGGCTACATACTGAGGGTAGGGCGGGGAGGAGCCCAGGCTGCCGAGACCAGGCAGAAAAAGGGCTGGGGCTCCAGGCCGCCTCCCCAGCACTTATCTCCTGCGCCCCAGAAGTGCTTGCTCACTGCAGGAAGTTGTGACATCCTGGGACCAGGCTTCCTCCCGGCCCACAGTCACATCCGCTGCTCTGGGACTCCCTGGCAGGCCATGGCGTCCAGCCCACCAGTGGGGTTGGGTGGGAATCTGAGGGCCTGCTCCACCTGGCTAAGCCACTGCCTCCCACCTCAGCTGAACCCCTGCCTTGGTAGGGCCTCCCCACAAAAGGGCCCCAGCCCCAGCCTCAGAGTGGTTAGGACACTCCAAAGAGGCCTGGGCAGAGGGCAGGGCCTTAGGGTGGGGTCCAGCAGAGGTGGGGGCAGGGCAGACCCACAGAAAAAGTGAAGTGCAGCATTCAAATGACCCCCAAGTACCTTGGGCCGCGGCGCCCCACTCCACCCAGTCTGCACCCCTGCTACCCTCACACCCAGGACCCTGAGGCCAGTGAGTGGTGGCCAGGACCCAGCACCTGCGACACTGCCGCAGACTTGGAACCCGCCTGCTGATGCAGCGAGAGAAGCCGGTTCTCCCACAAAGGGTGGGGCTGGGCGCTGCCGGGTGTGCCCTGTCCCCACACAGAGCAGGGCACACCAAGTGTCCCCCAGGGAAGTCCCTGACGGCACCACTGCGCCTTCCAGGCAGGGTGCTGAAGGCAGCCCCCCGCCCCCCCCCAGTTCCACCAGCACCAAGAGGACTGGCTCCAGTGCCCTCCCTCTCACTCTACCTGCCGGCCACCAACACCCGCCAGCAGGCTCTGGAAGACTCCCTGGCCTCACCAAAAGTGAGGGGGGGTCTCCAGAGCCCCGAGGACTTTAGGAGCCAGCAGCAGCTCCCAGACAGAAGCAGGCGACAGGAGGGCGCAAAGTGTCTGTGACCACAAATGGGGACCCAAGGGGTATGCTGGCCCTCCCGAGGAGGCAGATCTTTCTTCACCACGAAGTGTGGCCAGGAAGTTTAGGGGACCTCCCGCAGGGATGCAGAAGTCACTTCCAGCTGGCCCCCCACTCCCAGCTGTGAGCAAGTGGGCAGGCCCGAGGGCACGGGGGCTGGGCTGCCTGCCGGTCCCCTGCTGACTCACAGGATGACAGGGGGAGGGGGCGAGGAAGTAGCCGTCTCCCTGCTTCCCTGCCACAGAAACCGAAAGACGATTTTCCCTCCCACAGCCCTTCTGGGAACCAGTCGTTTTTAGAAAGCTGCGAAGGGGAAGCTGGGCCCTCCCCGCTGTACAACCCCCACAAAACTCCTGCTTCTGCTAACCTGTGTGTGGGGGGGTGGCTCCCACCCCCTGCACACCTCCCTGCCCTGGCAAGAGGGCGTGGCTACAGGAACAGAAGTGCAAAGAAGGCTGGTGGAGGCCCAGGGACAGGCCTTGGGAAGACAGAGGGAAGGAAGCACCGTCCCAGCTGGAGGCTGAAGCCCCATCATCAAAGTCAGAGCCGGCACGGGAAGGAAGGGACTCTGTGCCCCTTCCTCCCAGCCAATACCCCTGTCCCCAGAGGTGCCTGTCCGCGGGCACAAGCTGAACACAAAGGGAGCACCCCACAAAGGGACAGGGTCTTCTGCCCGGCTGCCCCCAACGGAGAGGAAAAATGGAACCACCTGCAGTTTGTGCCCCCTATACCCACGGGGAGAGGTCCCACTCACCACTGACACCCTGCCCAGAGAGCCCCTATTTCCCCCACCCGCTTTACGGGCTTTGCTCAAACTCAGTTCAAAAGAGAAAGAACTGGAGGGGCAGGTTCCGGAGCTTGGGGACCCACTGGCTTGTCCCATCAGACCCCAGGTTCTGGGCTCCCCGTGACCCAGTCAGAGTGGCTTGGGTGGCAGGACCGGCCTGGGAAGCAGGTGCTGGGTCCCAGCGTGCTGCCAAGAGCAGAGTGAGCGTGGGGGCTGCGGTGCCCTTAGAGCGGTGCAGACCTCGGGGTTGCGCGGCGCCCCCATCAGGCTCCCTTGGGGTGATGCAGCCGCTGGCAGCCCACAGGGCGGGCACCGTGGGAAGCGACAGTGTTGCCAGGTGTCCCTAGCTGGACACGGAGCTGGGCCCTGCCCACGAGGATGCCCTCCCAGGGGCCTCTCTGGGACTCTAGAAGCTGCTGGTCAACGCAGACAAGTGGGACAGCAGCTGACACAGGTGCCTGGCTGGAGGCCTGGGACAGCCCCCTCCCACACTGGGGCCAGCAGTGGCTCCCAGAGCCTGGGGGCAACCACAGCTCGGGGCCTCAGAGAGAAGAGGGCCCACGGGCCTGGGCCTCCCTCGGGCGGTGGCACGTTCCACCCCAGCCCTGCTGCCCCTGCTCCCCGCCCCCAATCACTGCTGAGAAGGGGAAGAGCCTGGTCCTTTTGGGCCGACACCAGGGAATAGCAGGGTTCCTGGGGCACATACTGGACTCAGCCCTAAACACTCACAGATACCTCTTTCGGGATCTCAGGGCGCCAGGGCATGGGTTTGCACTAGTCCTTGTAACCTCCTGAGGCCTGCACATGCTCAGTGGGTAGGGGAAAGATGGGGTGCCATATGGGGAGGGGGACAGGGGAGGCTCACTTCACTCCTGCTGGGGGGGCCCGACTCCCAGGTGTGACCAGGCTGTGCCCAGACATCAACTGGGGAGACAGTCTTGGGCTCAGCCCTCAATGCTGTGTGATCTTGGACAAGCCACTTGGCATCTCTGAGCCTCAGTGTGTTTATGCTTAAAATGCTGAGTAGCCTCCCAGGGGTCAGAAATCTTGACGCCCCTGTTACCATTAGCCAGGGCTCTCCCTGGAGGCCCACATGGCTGAGGGACGAAGTCTTTTACAGACAGGTGAGCACCTGATCCAGGCCTTCCAGCCAGAAGCCTGGCCCTGAGCTGCCCTGGGCCCTGGACCATCACACACTCAGGGTGCTGGGTGCCCTTCAGCAGGGAGGCAACATGCCAGCCAAACACTTTCCAGCTAGTAAACTGTCATTAAAGAGCTAATAAACCCGACTTTCCAGAACTCTGCCCTGGGGCTTGCTGGTTCCGTTCCGTGGAAGAGGCTGGCCCCAGCCCTTCGCTGGCCGGGCTTCAGGGCACTAGGATGTCCCATCCAGGTCACTCACACCAGAGGGCCTTGCAAAGCTACCTACTCATTGCCCTGGCTGGTGTGGCTCAGTGGGTTGGGCATCATCCTGCAAACTGAAAGGCTGCTGGTTCGATCCCCAGTCAGGGCACATGCCTGGGTTAGTGGTCACATTCACAGCTGGGGCATGTGAGAGGCAAGCGATCCATGTTTCTCTCCCTCCTTCTCTCTCCCTTCCCTTAAAAGTCACCTGTCCGAGGCTCCACAGTTAGGAGGTGGTGGGGCCCACATCCTGCAACCTCCTGTCACCCTCAACTGGTGACACAAAGTGGCCCCAGAACAGGCCTGGAGTTGTGACTGAGAGCAGTCCGGGGAGCTTGGGCCTTTGATTCACCAGCCCGGCCCACACTCTCAAGCAGAACCCACCTCGTGTAGCGCCTGGGTGGAACCTCTCAGTTTATCAAAAGGCTTTCCTATTCTCTCATCTCCTCCCTTATCTCATTATCTTCCTCGGCTGATAATGAACTTTGATTCTAAGTCCCCAGGCCCTCTGGGGCCACACTAGCACACTAGTGGAAAGGCCTGGGGAGAGCCATCTGGATGGGGAGAAGGTGCTTGTTGCTGGGCATCAGAAGCAGGACCACCTAGGGGGCTTGTGGCCCAGGCTCCAGGACCACGTGTGGGAAGCAGTGGAGAACACCAAGGTTCTGGGCAACTGCCCGGCACTGGGCCCCAGGGGCAGAGAGGAGGGCCACCGCCTCCCAGACATCCCTGCCCCCACACAGTGACACCAGAGCTGCAGGCAGGAAAACCCCAGGCGGGGGTGGCAGTTCACTGCCGATCTTGGCTCCCAGGCTGAAACCAGGCCTCCGTTCCCTTGGCCTTCAGGACACTGCAGCCCCACTACCCGCCTGACCACGAGGTGCGGGCTCAGCATCCCCAGTGCCAAGAACACACAGACACGCCCCCTTGCTGTCCACCTTGTGTGGCCAGGCACTGGCCCAAGGCTCTCCGAGAACCCCCACCAGAGGGCTCATAGCAACCCTCCCTCACAGACTGCTATTACCCACTGCACAGCGGTGGAAACTGAGGCACGGACTATTTAAGTGACCCCCATCCTACTGACCGCTCTCCTAGACCGCTGTGCCGTCTGCCTCAGTGGTCGGTGTTGCATGTCACCCCTTCCCACCGCTGCCCCCACCCTCCAGGCCAGCGCCCCAAGCTGGCCCACCGAGCTCCCACCGCTTTCCTAGGGGGCCCAGAGCATCCTTCCTTCCGGCAGCTTTGGAATCGCCGATGACCAGTGTCTGGGCTGGTCCCTGGATAAGTTTCCCGAATGAGGGAATGGGGACATGGTGGCTGTCTGAAATTCCCCGAATTTCTCTTCCTGCCCATCTAACTCCCCCAGGGAGGAGACAGGAACTTTATGGGAAGCCTGGAGGATACCACCTCCTGGCTTGTGTCCTGGGAGCTGCCTCGCCTGGCAGCCTCCCTGCCCTGGTCACCAGGCCAGGTCAGCCTGCACTCTGGGAGGGTGCTGCTGTCCCCGCCACCCCTCCCCCGGCCTGGCGCAGTGGGATAGGAAACTGGGAGCTGACGAGTGAGCTCACCCTGGAAATCCCCATGGGTGGCCAGGGCAACAGCGAGGCCTCCTCCAAAGTGGGTGGCACAGGGACCCACGGGGACATGTGAGGGTAGAGGCAGCGGGAGAGCACATCTCCCCTGACACTGCTCAGTGGGCCGGGGTGGGGCACTGGGGCCACCTCATTCCCCCCTGCTCACCCAGACACCAGGGGAAGCACCCAGTCAGTCACTAGGACGTGAGCGGGTCCGGGCACACACAGACACACCCCACCCTGCCTTCTTCCTGCTCTCGGCTAGGGTCTCGTCTGGGGCAGAGCTTACACAGCAAGTCGGCAGGAGCCCTGCGACAAGGCCACAGCAATGTCCTGGGCTCTGGCCACAGTAAAGACACCACCCCTGGCCCAGAGCCAGACTCAGGCCCCAGTGGCTCCTGTAGTGCATTTGGGGTGTGATTTATCTCCCCTGGTAGAGAAGCATATGAGACACCAGGTATAGGCAGCTGAGAAATGAGCGTGCCAGATAGGAGTCACCTGGTGGTCGGTTCACGGGCAGGTGGCACAAGGACCTAGGGCTGGGCCTGGGAAAGGGTGGCCCAAGTTCAACACTGGGCTCTGCCATTTACTTCCAGAGCAGCCCCGTGCAAGCCCGGGTGCTGCCTTGTGTCCCAAGAGGCACAGCACCGATGGGGGCCACCACTGTGGCTTCTTGTTTTACTGAAAAGATGGGAGTCTCACTCCGGCCTTTTAAAGTTAAAAGACGAAAACAGCCCTGGCTGGTGTGGCTCAGGGGACTGAGCGCCAGCCTGGGAACCTAAGGGTTGTTGGTTCGATTCCCAGTCAGGACACATGCCTGGGTTGCAGGCCAGGTCCCGGGTAGGGGGTGTGCAAGAGGCAACCACACATTGATGTTTCTCTCCCTCTTTCTCCCTTCCTTCCTCTCTCTCTAAAAGTAAATAAATAAAATCTTAAAAAAAAAAAAGACAAAAACAAACACACAAAATGCAACAGTCAAACCAGAAACGGCCACCTGCCTTCTTGCCCTGCCAGGGTTCCAGGGTCCAGAAGCGAACATGACAAGGGGCAGTGGGTCCTGCCAGGAATCGGGAAGGAGGGCGGTGGCGTAGAGTGTGGCCTGGCACCCTGCCCTCATGCGGGCCACCTGCCCCATCCCCCCAAACTGGGAGCACATTCCTTGAGCCACTAATTCAGAGTCCTCCCTACCAGGGTCCCCCTGCCCTGTGGCTCAGCTAACACCACGAGCAAGCGGGGCGCCTTGCTCTCCCAGCCCTGGCTCTGGTCTGACCACACTGGAACTTTTTATTGCAGGAGGGGAGCGGTTGGGGAGCCACGAGGAATTAGAAACTTTGCTATATCCCTTGGGTGTGATTTTCCTGGTACAAATACCGGAGAGGTTAGGTGTGAGTTTAGAAGGGAAAATTCCGGCGGGTCACATGGCATCAGGCGACCATGTCTGCATCAGCAATCCAGCTCTGGGAGAATCTATGAGAACAGAGCTCATTTCCAGGGGACATCCGGACTCCTGTGCAGGAGGCTGCCCAAGGGGTGAAGTACCCCCGGACTGTCCCCTGCCCCTGGTCTCAGCTCCTCCCCAAGGCCCCCAGACCTACTTCCTGTGGGGCCCATGGTTTGAGCAGGAAGAGGCAAGCCTGTGCCACCAAAGGCAGTCTCTCGCCGGGGGAATAACTGCCCTCATGACTCCTTACCTCTTACCTCGTGTAGGTGTGTTCCAAATTCCTCTCCAACCCCCTGGGGAAACTGAGGCAGGGAGGGGAAGTCAGTAAGTACAGGGATACCTTGGAGATACTGTGGGTTTGGATCCAGGCTACTGCAATAAAGCAAGTCATAATGTATTTTACGGGCGGAGGGTCTTGCCTTCAATTTATTAAAAAAAAAAAAAAACACCCCGAAAAACCACAAGATCAGTGAAGCACATTAAAGTGAAACACAACAAAATGAGAAATGCCTGTTTCTTGATGGGGCCAGATGCTGCGAAACAGCACTTCTGACATTTTGAGGTGATGACTCTTTGTGGTGGGGGTTGTCTCGTGCACTGGAGGTGCTTAGCAGCACCCCTGGGCTCTACCCACTGGATGTGAAATAGCAGCAACACTCAACCCCCCCCCCCCTCCCGGAGCTGGACCGAGCAGAGCATGTTTAGACCTCTGGCCAATAAAGTCGCCCCCTTGGTCAAGAGCCACAGGCTTCACTTGTCACTTCTCCCTATAGAGAGTGACAGAAACACACCATAGATGCTGGGGTATTTCACCAGCAAATGTCACAGACAGGGGTCCTGATCTAGCTAGCCATTTGGGAAACAGCAGGCAGTCCACATGTGGGGTCAAGCCCTCAGCCACGCCCACCCTAGTCTGCTCCCTTAGTCTTCACCCACTTAGGCAGAGGATGAGACCTGGGCTCCTCCTCGGCCCTGGGGTGAGGGGCCTTGCCCGCTAGGGGATGTACCCCTCTAATCCAAAATCAAGCGGCCAAGCTTTCCACGGCCGTCAGTCCATAAGTCAAGACGCCTGTGTCCGATTTCCGAGCTCCGATCCAGAATCCCACACCTGTTTCCACCTTGGCAAGGGCTGCTTAGCCCAGAGAGAGGGGAGGGAAGGATCTGAATTCCAAGCCCTACTGGGACCAAGGCGGGACTGCGCGGTGCTGCCCTGCAGCAGTCCCTTCTCTTCCTCCCCGGGCTTCAAACTTCTGCCCAATCGTCTTGCCACCGCATCGGGTGACCCTTGGCCCAGGGACCCCTTAGGCGTCTAGTGCGAGCTGAGCCCCGGGCGCCGTCAGACCGGGTCCCGCAGCCCCGTCCGAGTCTAGCCCCGACCTCTGGCGTCCGACTTGCCCACGTGGGGCCCGAGAGTTCCGCAGGGCGGGCACCCTTGCCAGCCTCGCACTACCGCCCCAGGGCGGGCTCGGGCGCGACCCCTCGCACCCTCCTGGCACCTGAGGCCCTGTGACGAAGAGCCCCGCCCCGCTGGTCGCCCGAGCTCACCTCCCAGCGGCTCTAAGTCCCCCAGACGCGGCTGAGAGCCACGCAGCCGGCCGTGGCTCCTGGGGGCGGGACCCCGACGCCCCGCCTCTTCCCTACCTGCGTGCAGGCGGAGGGGGCGGGGCCGGGCCCCTGGGGGCGGGGCCGCGGGCCTCCCGTCGGCCCCCGCAGTCCAGCGGGGCGCGCTGTGGCTCAGTGGGCTGGCACAGCCCCACCACGCTCCGCCCAGTGGGGGTCCTACCGGGGCAGAGCCCTGTTTTCCGCCGGAGCTGGTGTCTTCCGGGCGCCGTTTTCTCCTAGTAATCTCACACGGCGCGTAGTCTAGGTCTGAACTGCCATCATCGCGTCACTCCCAGGAAAACCCACTCCAGGAACAGCCACCTCCCGTTCCCCTCCGTCCAGCGCCCTCATTCTCAGGCCAGATGGGCCTGCCCCCGCGAATCTGTTATTCCTCACCCTTTCTTGGAAAGGCATTTGCAGAATCCTGGCTACTCCAAATCCTGCGGCAGCTCCCGCCTCCGGGAAGCCTTCTGTGACCTCGGCCACCGCGGCTCTGCCCCACTACATCCAGCCGCCACCCTCCTCCGCATGCTCCTGGGCGGAGGCCCCTTCCCAGGCCGGGTCTTGCTCAACTTCCCTCGCCCTCCGCCTTCCCCGGCTCCCTGCCCGAAGCAGGCGAGCAGGCGCTGACAACGGCGTGCCTGAGTGTCTGCCGCAGGAACAAGGTCGCAGCCCTCGCTGGGTGCTGTGTTGGCAGAACCTTAATTCCCACGGGCGCCTACAGTGGATGCGGACCGGAGGTTCAGCGATGACAGCGGGGTCAGCCTCCGAGGCAGGGAGGCCTGGGCCTAGCCCCTCCGAGGCGGTTATTAATTTGCAAAGGAGCTAAGCCTGCCTGGCCTTCTCAAGGGGTGTGAAAACCACTTGTGAAACAGGCCTAGTGTTGTTAGCTAATGGGATTCCTACCGGAGGCAGTGTGGGCTCTGGAGCCAGAAGTCGGGAGTTCAGATCCCCACCCGGCCACTTACCACCTGTGTGGCCTTGGACAACTCCTTCACCTTCCCAGGCCTCTGCTTCCTATTCTGTGAAATGAGCCTAATAGGCCTAGCCTCTTAAGAAGCCCTTTGAAGGATAAGTAGCTGGAGCTCCTAACTGTTAGCACCTGCTATTGCTACTGTAATCGTTGCTATTGTTGAGGCAATCTTTCCTGCTGTCTGCCCTAGGGAAGCTGGCTGGGCTCCTGACCTCCTCCCCTGCTGCCCCTCTGGGCTTGGGGCCTGGTGCTGGCTGTCTCCTCCACCACCCCAACCCCACCCCTGGGGCATCCCTCCTGGGTACCTCCCACATCTGCCCAGCAGCAGGGCCAAAATTGGTGAACCACTCTCCCAGAGGCAGGGACTGGACCCACCCAACTCCCCCCCCCACCCCCACCCCCGCCCTCCCCCCCCACCGCGTAGGTCTGCATGGGAGGGGGCGGGGGTGCAGAGTGTGTTTGTCTAGCCCTTGACCAGGGCCTGCAGGCTAGACAAACAAGAGTGTTGGAATGCCCCTTTCTCAGGAAAGGAGGGAAAAAGAGAGGGAGGAGAACATCGATGTGAGAGACAAACATCCATCGGTTGCTTTCACATGCTCCCAGACAAGGAGGAAGCTCAAACCCAGGCATGTGCCAACTTGCAACCTTTCACTTTGTGGGGCACGCCCTATCACCGCACCCTTCCCTGGAGGAGCAGAGCTTCAGGGAAGACTCAGGCCTGGAAGAAGGGGGTCTGGGCCTGGGGAGACCTGTTGGTCTCAGAGGCGGGTCAAAACCCTGGCTCTGCACAGAACTTCTGAGACCCCTTCCCCCTGTTTATCACTGATTGGAGAGGAATGGAAGGTTAAGAAATGGAGAGGGGGGACTGTCCAGAGAAAGGCATGTCTCCTCCTCCCCATCCCCCGGGCCGTGGGGAGGGCCAGAGCAAATGTGGGGGCAGGGGTGGGGGCGCAGTGGGACCTGCGTGCAAAGTGCTGGCACTCTGTAGGGGAGATGGAAGCACACAGGCCCCATAGCAGGAAGGAGACAGGTGGCCAGCCACTCAGGCCCTTCTGCCGTAACATTCTAGGAGTGAGAGACCTGGGGCCCAGGTACCACCGGGAGGAGCTGAGGTCTGAACCCCGTCACAGTCTGACTTTAGACCCCAGCAAATGCTCCAGGTGCCTGCACTGTGCGGTCGCCCCTGGAGCTCCCTGGAGACGAGGGGTTCGTGCTGGCGGTCCACGGCAGGGCTCTGTCCCACAGAAACATGGCACCCCTGCTCAGCAGTGCAGCGGCATGGGAGCTTGTCACAGCCTTGGCTGCAATGACAAGAGCCTGTCCAGCGGGAGGGGAAGGTGTCCAACGGACCAGGGGAGTGGTTTGTGGTGGTGTCGCAGAGCTGTTAAAAGCAGGGAGGCTACACTCTGTGCTGCATGGAACACATCCAAGGGACACGAAGTGAAAAGAGCAAGGTGAATGTTTACTATAATTGCATTTACCTGCGTTCAAAGGAACATATGTATATGTGCTGGTAGCCCCACAGAAACCTTCTGGAGGTGTGTTCATGGAGTAACCCTGCGTGGTGGGGAGGGGAGTTGTGGGGTGGAGAGAGGGAGACAGAGACCTACTTTATTTATTTATTTATTTTGTAGAGAGAGAGGGAAAGGGAGAGAGAAGGAGAGAAACACTAATGCGTGGTTGCCTCTCGTGCGACCCCTACTGGGGACCTGGCCTGCAACCCAGGCATGTGCCCTGACTGGGAATTGAACCGGTGACGTTCCAGTTCACAAGTTGGTGCTCAATCCACTGAGCCACACCAGCCAGGGCCAGAGACCTACTTTTTATATCACAAAATGTGTGTGTACTACTTTCCTAACTTACAGAAAAACACAGTCTAAGCTTTTTGTTTTTTATTGGGCGTAAAGCTATAGGGAGGATCTTGACAAGTGAGGCTGAGGAATTGGGTTCAGGTGGAAAAAAAGATCAGAGACACAGAGGAGCAAGGTTAAGGTAGGGAAGATTCTGGGCCCCGGGTTTGGCTGCGTCACAGAAGGTGTTGGAAAGATGATGGGCAACAAGCCTGGGAAGGCAGGTGGGCTCGTGCTGGAGGCTCGCGCTCTCAGAATAAGGTGTTTCTGTTAATATTTTATCGTGTGAGCAATGGGGCGTTTTCACACTGCAAAATTACACCTGAGATTTTACACTTGTGAAAAAGTGCATTCTCAGATGTGATTACAAGAGTCAATCTTGGTAGCAAACCTGCAGAGGTAGACAGGGCCGGCATTGCAGGTGAGGAGAAGGGCTGTGGAGGACCGAAGACCACACACAGCCCCACTGTGCAGGAAGGCGGGAGAGGGAGTAGCGCCGGCCAGTTCCCCAACGCGGCAATCCCGTGACACTCAGATCAAGAAGAGGAGACACCAGGACCCTCGGGAGAAAAGGTGAAAGGGAACTTAAGTCATAAGTTAGGGGGGAAAAAAAGAGGTTTCTGCTAACAGACCTGGGAAGCAGGTCCCTGTGTTTGTCCAGGGGAGTCAAGTATGAGGGGTCCTGTGTTAGTTGTGTTAGCTGAAATTTTAAAATTTGAGAACATGGCCCTGGTTGGTGTAGCTCAGTGGATTGAGCACGGGCTGCGAACCAAAGATGTTGGGAACCGCCCTGCCTGGTTTCAGAAGCTGTAATCTCTCCTGGCTAAGGCTGAGTAAAAAGACCTTGGGACCAGAAGCCACTTAGGAGACAAAGCTTATTTTCCTTGTAGGGGCACCACCTCTGCCCCCTTTCACCTCACCCTGCTTCGCCCCGGGCAGATGACCAGTTAGCCAATGACACGTAAGTTACCTTAAAGGAGGACGACCTAAGACAGGCACGGTCACAAATGGGCCCTCAGGGAAGGACTTGGGGGGCTACACAAAAAGGGGGTGATGGGCCCTCGCCCCTCGGCTTTGACATAATCTGAGTCCTCATTCTGTCTGTGAGAAGTCTCCTACTCTCTTGGCTGCCTTACTTCCCCTGCCTGACTTAAGCCTGAAACAATGCTGGAGGTGGGTGGAGCCCTGTGCTGGAAAGGGCAGGTTCCCTGGGGCGATCAGGCCTAAGAAAGAATGCATAAAATCCTGTGAAACCTGCTTTGCTAAGAATGCCCTCAATTTAAATGATAAGGGTCCAAGCATGAAATGAGTTTGTTCCCCAAAGTTTTATGGCCCTTTAGCTATCTGATTCTGACTCAGAATAAGCCCTCGGAGTTCTTTGAATGTTATCTGTTGTTTGGTCATTTCTGCCTGACAATGATTGATGAGCTTTATGTATATGCACCCTGTATTCCTATGCAAATTAAACCCAATAAAAGCCTGTCCAGGCAAGGGACAGGGCTGGACCTCTCTTTTCCTCCACAGGATTTCTGTAGTCTGTGTCTCGTCTCATCCATAACGCCGCAGTCACTGTGGGCGGGTGTCCGCATCACAAAGGGTCACTGGTTCAATTCCCAATCAGGGGACACGCCTGGGTTGCCGGTCAGGTCCTCAGTGGGGGCCACATGAGAGGCAACCACATATTGATGTTTCTCTCCTTCTCTTTCTCCCCTCCTTCCCCTCTCTCTAAAAATAAATAAATATATAAAATCTTTTAAAAAATAAAATAAAATTTGAGAACATGTAATGATGTTCCACTGAGTGAAGGGATGGCTGGTGTACTTGGCGAGCCTCAGGTTCAGGGCTGTGGCCGAGACCGCACGGCTGGGCCCACGCTCTCCCCAGGTTTTGAGGACCCTGCCCAATTTCAGAAGGGCCATTCTGGCTGTGTTTAGGACAGATTGGTTTGGGCAAAGGTGGGGAGGCCAGCGAAGAGGCTACTCTGAGGGTCCGGGGGAGTGGGACAAGGGGTGAGGGGCAGCGGAGCAGCGTGGAAGGGACAGGTGAGGAAGGCATCCTTTGTCTCTAGAATTTGGCCAACACAAGCCTCCGGATGTCCTCTTCACCTATGCTCTGGGGGGTTGGTCCCTCACTCACGGGCTCCAGGGGGCAAAGGCGGGAAAGAGTCGGGCAAGATTGAGGGGTTTTCAGGAGTATCTATCTTCAGAAGTAACCAGTATCTGTCTCTTGCTTGTCGGAGCTGGTATTGATGGTGCAGAGTCGCCACCTCGTGGCTAAAAGGGGTACTGCAATGAGGAACCCCACCTGGGGTCAGAGGAGACCTGGAAAAGCCACAATTCCTCCCGCTCCCTCTCTGCCCGCTTTCTCACCGGAAAACCTGGCTGGCCTGCCCAAAGGTTACTGTGCAAGGCCGTGAGCCCACACGTCAGAGGGCTTGTGAGTGTGGGAAATGAGATGCCAAAGCCTATGCTACTCTTGTCCCTGCCATCCTGCCTGCCTTTCAGGACAAGGTGCCCAGGAAGGGGCACCAGTGAGCCTCTATTTGGATGCTCCTAGACCCCAGGCACCCTAAGAACTGCCTGCCACCCAAGGAAAATGCCAGGGGCAGTGTCCAGGCTGATGTGGTCAGACCCCTGGGGCTCAGGATATATATACTTTTGAGCTCTGTCTTCTGTGCCGTCCTCCCCTCCATGGTGGCCTTGAAATCCCTGCCTGCCTCCCTCCCAGCAGCCTGCTCCCCACACACGGGCTGCTCTCAGACCTGTATCACCCTTCCTCTGGGTCACCCTAGTCTTAGCCAGGGCTTGGTCATTCCGACTGGCCTTTGGGAGTAGACTTGGAATGCCATACCTGAGCCCATGTCCCCTCCCACTTCCCAGCTGTGGTTATCCTGCCCACCCCAGACTGCTGCTGCATCTTGCCTCCCCCTTCCCGGGGAGGATCAGGTGGCCTGGGGGAAGGGGCACTGGCTTTGGTGGCAAACACCCAAGTATCCCGCACTCACCTCTCATTGGCTGTCTGAAGTGCGACAGTAGGCAATTTACCTCATCTCGAGGCGTCAGAGCCTCCCCAGGAACACACCCCACCCTGGAGGCCCCACCCAGAAGCCATAAGCAAAAGGTGAATAGCCTCCATGACACCCAGGTTGCAGAGGTCTGTACCATCCTGGGCGCCCCAGACCAAGAGGACAGCTGAGTAAATTTCCAGTCAATGCCACCAAAGGGTCGAGAGCTAGAAACTGAACACGAGGCCCTGCGGTTCCATTTAAAACTACAAACTAATCTAAGGGAACGCTGGACCAAGGCTTGGAACAGATAACTCACAGGAAAATACACGAAAATAGTCCGTGGACCTAGGAGAAGATGAATATGGAGAAATAGAGCAGTTAGGGGAAGGGAAGGTAAAACTTGGACAGCCCCGGTGTCCAGACCTCACTGCAGGAGCCGGGCTCCCTGGAGAAGCGGCTGGCTCCAGGCCCGGGCCAGGCAAAGTGCTTGGGGAGCCTGGGGCATCTTGTTTGTGGCAGAAAGCAGGGAGGCTTTTAAAGATTAATGGGGTCATCTCAAAAAGATGCAGGAACCATCTGGAAAGGACTCCCACTGGCCTAATGGAACAATTTGAGCATCGAAAAGAAAAATGATTGTAGGTGATGGAAAAACATTGGAATCCTCAAAAGTCATGTGTTCCTGAGAAAATCAAGCAGGAGAAACCCAGAGGAACTTGTGGGACCCCCTTGAGTCGTTTATTAAACCAATATCTTACTTTGAAAATTGATGAATGAGCCCTGGCTGGTGTGGCTCAGTGGATTGAGTGCCAGACTGCGAACCAAAGGGTCACCAGTTCAATTCCCAGTCAGGGCACATGCCTGGGTTGTGGGCAGGGTCCCTAGTGGGAGACTCACAACAGGCAACCACACACTGATGTTTCTCTCCCTCTCTCTCCCTCCCTTCCCTTCTTTCTAAAAATAAATAAAAGAAAAAAAAAAGAAAATCGGTGAATGAAGGGAGTGAATCAAGCATTGTGCGCATTAAGCAAAGGATTATTATTCCCCGTTATTGTATCCATGCTCTGTAATCATTATATCCATGTATAATGAGCATCCTTATTTTCCCCTCAAAAATTTGGGCAAAAAAATGTGCATTATACACAGCAGAACACGGCAGTTATTTACGGCTGTCCAACAAATTACCCCAAAGCTCGGCTGCTTGAAACAACGGTTTATTTATTATCTCACAGTTTCTGTGGGTCAGGAATCCGGGCGGGGCTTAGTTGGGTCTATAATCGAGCTGTTGGCGGGGCCTGTGGTTGATATCTCAAGGCCTGGTGAGAGGAGGATCCACTTCCAAGTTCATTGGCAGGTTCCTTTGCTGACTGTTGTCCAGAGGCAGGGCCTGCTTCGTGGGCGTGGGACCTGGACAGGAGTGTGGGGCCCGCTCTCAGAAGGACTGTACTGGATTTAATGCTCGCTGTCTGTGATACCTCCATCTCTGCGCTTGTGTTCTGTAAGCGAAGCCCAGTGGGACAATGGAGAGCGCACGTGAGCAGAGAGGTGCGCCACTGACGTGTCTGCCATCATTCCTCGGGGCTCCACTGTCGTGGGGCTTTTGAGGGCCTGTGAGTGCTGAGTTCTGGGCAACCCACGCTGGGTGGGAGTTCAGCGAGATTCAAGGTGAGTACCAGGCTTCCACATAGGTCACAGGTGGCAAACACAAGGCCCGTGGGCCGAATCCGGCCCAGCACCTTGTTTCTACCTGGCGGCAGGGCCGAGCTCCTTGCCCCTAGTTAAGGAGTAGTTACACTTACACAGTCCTAAAATGACATTCAGCCCTTTGAAAGCAACTGCAAAGCTGATGTGCGCCGCCCCCCCCCCCCCCCCCCCCCCCCCGGTGAAAATCAGTTTGATACCCCTGATCTAGGGTCTTCTAGGATCAAAAAGTGAATTAGAAACAGCTGAGTAGCCCGCAGCGGGGCCCCGCCAAGAGGGAGTAAGAACGCCCACGCTGTGAGACACCCATGCTGCAAGTGTAACCATTCTGCCGGTGAGCTAAGTGTTTTCACATTAGCCTTTAAAATCTGGCACCGCCCAACGTAAACAGTGAAATTCGCGCTAATAACTTAACATTCCCTTTCAAAGTCCATGACGTTAACAAATGAAATTAAATGGCAAAGAGAAAAACACCAGTGAGGACTCACAGGGGACCAGAGAGGAAAGGAAAAGGTTTGTAATAGGACAAAAGCCACCTCCGCAGGCCTTCTTCCCCAGAGCTGGCTGGAGCCCAGAAGGCAAGACTGACCTTACTCGTTTTATGGGCCTTTACCCTTAGGCCTGGAAAATTACTGGAAGCACCCTGAAGGTGCAGAGGCTCCGGGAACTTGCGAAACGGGACGTGCCAGACCACAGACGACCACCGGACCCTGCACCCAAAGAGAAGATCCAAACAAGCTGCAGCCTGACCGGAACACCCTGCTCTACGACCGCCCCATCGCCCCATAAAACACTCACAGCCCCCACCCGGGGCTGGCGCCAGGGAGAGGTGTATATCGGCACCCAGCCCTTTCCCTCCCTTGGGAAAGCAAAAATAAAACCTTTACTCTCTGCACTTCCTCCTCTTTGTGAATTCTTCCACAGCCCGCAGCACCGACCACCCTCACAGTTTGTGTTTGGTGCCTTTGATGACACCCTTTCCCTAGTTTTGAAACCAGAGCCCACACCTCTGTTTGCATTGGCCCCTCCTCCCTCCTTCATTTCCTGCCTGTGCCGACTCTGCACCATGCAGCTCCTGCACACGCTGGTCCGGCAGAGGCTCGGGGAATTTTTATTTTTTCTTTATGTTTTTCTTCCCCCCCCAATTGCCTGCAATGATCATGTATTGCTTTTGCAATTGTACAAAATCCCTATGCTATTTTTAAAGCCATGTATAAAAATGTAAAGCATTATACAATTTTTAATGCGTACAAAATACATCTGGAAGACTGGGAGAGAGTGATGGATTACAAGTGACTTCTCTCCTAAATGTTATGAAATGCAGCTGAAAAAGATTTTTTTTACATCACAAAATTGTTTTTAACAATTAACAGTATTGCACGTTCTGTCTGTGGACATAGACAAAGTCAAGGGCACCCTTTCCCACCTGCCCTGGGAGGACCCTCCCCTCCACCTGTGCCCATCCTCTGTTCCCACAGCCCCCCGTCCCCACCAGCTGCAGGGAGCATGCCCCCCCCCCCGGCCATGTGGCCCATCCGTATGGAGGACCCAGGGCCAGGCCTGCAGTTATTCAGGACCCCCCTCCAGGGACTTGCTGCCCCCCAGCACCCCAAGGGAGAAAGGGTCAAAGACTCTCCAGTTCTATTGCGGCTCCCCTGATGTCCGCTAGGCCGGGCTTTTGGACTTCTTTGTCTGTTCACGTGCATTGCCCAGTTTTAGCTGGTTTAGCTAGAATCCCCCATTGCATTCTTTTGTTTTTCTTTTTAAGATTTTTATTTATTATTGCTGCACTGTGGAGCTGCATGTGGGGGAGGGGTCTGAGAGAGAACAACGCCACTTGCTCAGCTCTCTGCCGGCTTTCAGTCGCTTCCCTGACTACCCACAAGCAAAGTGGGCCCTTCTGGTGCTGATTCCTGGGTAGGTGGGCTTGTGTATGTTCTAGGCCCCTGTGGGTCTCTCCAACGAACTCTTCTGTGAGGCTGGGAGTTTCTCCCGCTGCTGCCGCAACCTCCACAGGTGTTTGCAGTCAGAGGTTTGAGGTTTGATTTCCCTGCACGGGGACCCTGAGTGGTCTGTCTCGCTCCCCAGTTGTGCCTCCTGATTTATCCATAAGCAAATGTGGGGCCACACACTCTGCCAGCCGCTGTCATGCCTTGTCTGCCAGCCAGGGCCTTGCCTCTCCACACGGCTGCCCATCTCCATCCTTCCTACCTGTCTGGATGAATGTGTCTTCTTTAACTCCTTGGTTGTCGGACTTCTGTACAGTTTGATTTTCTGTCAGTTCTAGTTGTTTCTGTTTTTAAATTTGTTGTCCTTATTTTGGTTGTGCGAGGAGGCACTGTGTGTCTACCTATGCCTCCATCTTGGCTGACACATTATTCTTTATTTTAATGTGTTTTTTTAATGTTTTATTGTTTATGCTGTTAAGTTGTCCAATTTTTCCCCCTTGTTCTCTCTACCTAATCTGCCCTCCACTTCCATAGTCAATACCTACACTGGAAAAAAAAAAATTTTTATTTATTTATTTTTAGAGAGAGGGGAAGGGAGGGAGAAAGAGGGAGAGAAACGTCAGTGTGTTGTTGCTTCTCGTGCGCCCCCTACTGGGGACCTGTGCCCTGAGTTAGCAGGCAGGCACTCAGTCCACTGAGCCGCACCAGCCAGAGCCCCCGCCCCAGCCCAACCGGGTTCTGTATCTGCCCTCCAAGGTGACGTCTGACCCACACCTGGCCAGCCTTCAGCAGGAATCCTGTCAGGTCGGTTTAGGCAGAATCCCCTGTCCCCTGGTGTTTCCAGGGAGTAACCTTCCACCCACAGCCCACTCCAGCTCCTTAGCTGCAAGTACAGCCCCCACCGCCACACCTCACTCTGGGCAGGCTGTGTCAGAGTTGAGCCCGCTTCTGTGCTGAGGTCTCCTTTCCCCCGTTGCCACAGTCCTGAGTAAAAATGGCTCTTACGCTGTAACTACTGTCTGACTCTAGTTTGTCTTTAACCAAAGTCGCTCTAGGCAGGTATTGGCTGCTCTCACTTCAAGTTCATGGCACACATCTCAGGAATCCCAGTCCTTTCCCTTCCCTTAGGAAACCCACCCCCACCTCATGCCAAACCCCCTTGTTCCCCCACCACCACCCACGGGCTTCTCAGGCAAGCCCTCGACTCACACGGCACAGGGCAGCAGTCAGCCAGGGCACTCCTGTGCCAAGTCCTCTCAGGCCTCCAGGGAATGCTCCCCTGGCAGCTTCCAGGGTTTGTCCCTGCTTCTGACCCCCTGCCCCTTGTGGGATCTTCCCTTGACCCCTGGCCTCAGGGTCAAAATCTCCAGGGCTCCGGACTGCCCCTCCTCCGATCCCACACAGTCTCTGCCCAGCGACCTCATCCAGTCCCAAGTTCAAGTTCCAGCTCTGACGGCATCACCACGCATTTCAGGTGGACAAGGAAGAACTCTTGGTATTTTCCTGCCCTAACCTGCCCTTCCCCAGCTATTTCCACATAGCACAGGGCCACTCCGGCTGCCAAGCAAAGCAGACAGAACGAAACCCTTGCAGGCATCCCCAACTGTCCTCTCTGTCACTCCGGCCCCCAACCCACCGGTAAGTCCTGTTGAAACAACTTCAGAAAGAAATCCTGACCCCAGCCTCCCCCCCCTCCCCCGCCACTCTGCCCCTACTGCCACCACCCACGCAGCCACGGAGCCGGGCTTGTAAAACTGGTGGATCCCCTCTCGACTCTCCCAGCAAGACTCACAAATCAAAATTTTTAAACAAAGGCTGTTGTTTGTTTTAATGAGCTTCCGTGGCTGTTGTGTGCCCAGCTGAGTTTGTTCATAAGTATTGACAAAAGCAAGCCAGCAGCCTGGGCGTGGTGGGGTTTTATGCATGGACTTTTTACTAGAACATTTATTAAATTTTTCCACTTGGCTCAAAATACAGTAGGCCAATTTCACAAGTATGTATGGGGTTCACATTTTTTTCTTTCGGCCTCAGGCTCAGGTATGGTGCTACCTCCTCTCCGGGAAGGAGGCGGAGGGCCCCACCTCATCCCCGAGTTAGGGAAGTGGGGAAGGCAGGTGACCTGGCTTGGCTGCGGTTTCCCGGGTGAGGGCCTCAGCACGGCCGGCAGGGGGCGCTGTGGGACCGCCGGGTTGGGAAGGAGCCGCAGACTCTGCTCTCGCATCCCCGACACCCCCTCGCTCACAGCCTGAGCACGCCAGGGGGAGCTGACCCAGTTGCTCGGCTCAAGAGCACAAAACAAAACCCCAGGCAGCGAGTGCTCCCTACGCTGTAGCCCCAGCACCCAGCGTGCAGCCCACTCTGGGGCACCTGGGCCCTGGCCAGCACCAACACTGGACCTAGGGTGCCCCTCCTTGCAAGCCTCACGCCTCGCTCAGGTCTGGGGTGAATCATTAGTGGCTAGTGTGCTCTCCGCAGAGGGGGGGAGTGGGGAGAACATTTCTCAAGGGCTACATTCTTGAATGATCCCAGTTTGCGCTGGTTCAGAGGCCCCTCCCCACTCTGAAGTGAACCAAAGTGAAACTGGGGAGGGGATGTTTCTTCCCAGAGACTGTCCCCCACCCCGACTGCTGATGCCCCTCTGTCCCAGTCCCCTAGCCCGGCCCCCACCCCATCTGGCTCTGGTTCAGCCTCCGCTCCCCCGCCCCCAGGACCTGGCCCGGCTCCTGGGTTAGGCTCCTGCGTTGCTTCCACTTCCCTTCCCTTGCCCTCTGCCCCCTGACATCACGCTGTTCGTTGGCCTCCCTTCCTCCTCTGTCAGCGCTCCTGGCTCATCTCAGTCCAGGGCGCCCTTTTCCCCTCTTTCCATCTGCTGCCTCCGGTGGCCGGGCAGTCAATTGCTCTGCTGAGCACTCCCAGGTCCCCAGAGCAGGGGCCCCTGCCTTGCAAGGCAGGCCTTGTGTTCGCTCCCACTTTCAATCACAGGGGACTGCGGCTCAAGAAGCCATCTGAGTGACCTGCCCAAGGTCATGCAGCAACAGGAGGCAGTCTGACCCGGAGCCTGGCGCTCAGTCCTGCGGCGGCGTGGCCTCCCTGGAAAGGCTTTGCCTGAGCCGTCCTCCCCCTCCACGCTGGAGTCTCAGCTCAGGCAGCTCGCTCTTGGCCCACGTGCTGGTTTTGCTTTCTAAGACTGGTGTTTATCTGTTCTTTGCATTTCTGTCGCATACCTCCGCTGTGCCAGGCCAGGGAGGTGAAGGCGCAGGACTGCATGCACGGAGTTCCTGGCCTGGGAGATGAGTCTTTTTCCCTGTGTATCCACAGAGCCTTCCCAGGCAGCCGGCGGCCCTCCCAAGGGGCAGAGGCTGCTTCCTGCCCCGCCTGCAGCACCCCCAGGGGTGGTGACCTCCTAGTCCCTCCTCTGAGGGTTGGTGCTGCTGACCATTGCCTCCATCCTGCGTGGGGGTGGGGCAGGCCCAGCCTGAGACTGTGGGGTGCAGGAGAGAGGGCTTGGGAAGGGGGTCTGGTTGCTGAGAGCCCAGGGGAGGTGCTGGGATTTAAGACGAGGAGTTCACTTCCTTCCTCCAACGCCCAAGGGCCCACCCGCCACAGGAAACTTGAGCAGCGGGCCTGCCTGCGGCTCTAGGAGAGAGAGGTGCTCCCCAGAACAGCGAAACGGCAGGGCCCTTCTTTCTGGGCGTCTTTCCCTGGATTCCCCCCTTACTTATCCTATCCTTGCTGGGGAGGAGATTCCAGAGCAGAAGATCAAAGCCCCCTGACTTTTTTAAACAAGCGCAGACAACCTTCCTTGCACCCCCCCCAAAAAAAATCCAGCTCCCAATCGCCTGCCCAGTGCTCCCTGTTAAGCAGTCCAGGGCCCCAACTCGGAGAGGTCCACGACCAGCCAAGGCTGACACACAGTTTGGGGGGGCTTCTAAGACGAAGTCCAGCGCCCTGAAGTAAGACTCGGAGACAGAAGCGAGGGGCAGATGGCAGGAAGAGAGCGAACACACACAGACACAGGAAGAGGAGCCTGTTTAATGGCACGGCTGGGTCCGAGTACAGACGTCAGGAGCTACAAAAGGAGGGCAGGCAGTTACACGGACGGCTGCACAAGGATGGGACAGGAGGGGACACAGGCACAACAGTCACAGCAGCAACACATCCTTGAGGACGATACGCTTGACCAAGGGGCACACACCGGGAGCCGTCCCCAGCCTCTCGGACCCAGCCCTCAGCCAGGAGGCCAGGCGAGGGTGGCCCTGGGCCCCCAGAGCTCCAGGCTGAGGTGGAGGCATCTGGTCCTGTCATCATCGGCCATCCTCCCTCTGGGGCTGTCTTCGTGACAGAAGCAGATGGGGCTGGCATTAGAGGTTTTTGTTTTTTTTACCATGGCCCCTCCCCCAGCACAGCCATCCTGTCCAGAACTTCTGGCCCTCTGCCTGCCCTTGCCCGTTTTGGATCGAGGCAGGGAGCCACACTCATCCTCGAGTGCGGCGGGAAGGTGGGGAGAACCGAACCCTTCTCTTCTAGGAGTGGAGGGCGGGGATGCAGGGAGCTGGTCAGAGAAGGGGCTGCAGCACCCCTACCCTGCCTGTGCAGGCCCTTGGGTCACCCCTACACTGCCCACAGGCCCAGATCCTCTCTGTGCGGATGTGGCACCCCCCTGTCCGCCAGAACACTCTGTTCTCTGCCCAGAAGCCTGACCAGGACCTCCCCCCGCCGGCCCCACTTGCAGATAGATGGGCAGAGCCGAGGCTTCCCGTGTGCCTGCGGCCCCCCCCAGATACACGTTATAGATATGTCTTTATAGATTTATATAGGCTGTATATAGAATATATCTGTGTATATGGTGGGTACGTGTGCGCGATAGTCTAGAGAGGCGATGTGGAGACCCGCATGCTGGCCGGGCAGATAGAAACAGGGCAGGCGCCTGCCTGCCAGGGCTCGCAGACCTGGCCCTGCTTCCTGCCAGCTGCTCAGCTAGGTCTCTAACGGTTAGTAGAAAAGCTAAGAAGAGTGGGCCTGGCTCTTCAAGGAGGAGGGGTTCCCCACCCCCACAGGCCACCCGCCGCCCAGTGGGTCAGCATCCAGTGCCACCTCCCGGCGGCTCCATGCGCGCTGTGACTGAGGCAGAGGCCTCTTTCCAGGAAGATGAGTCAGGGGTTCCTCCAGCTTCCTTGGCACCCAGAAATGGAGGGTCAAGGAGGGTCTTCAGAACTCAGCCTTCTGCTCGAGGTGCTGCCAGGGAGGGGGGAGGGCGGAAGGGACCCTACGGCCCCGAAGAGGGCAGCGTGGCCGGTGGGCTGTGGACGAGAGACAGGAGATGGGGGCAACAGGTCACAATGGCACAGGCTGGGACCGGGGGCCACGGGAGGTAGGGAAGAGGGGTCAGGGGATGCAGGGCAGGACGCTGCTGAGACCCTGCGTGCCACAGGTGAAAGCAGCCCAGGAGACCTGAGTTCCCATCCCCCTTCCACTGGGAACCTGCTGTGACCCTCGGGGCCCAGACCCTCTTCTCTACTGCGGGTGTGCCTGCCTCGCCTGGCTCATGACCATGGAGAGCCATTAGCTGTGGGAAAGTGCTTCACAGACCGCAAAGACCACAAATGTGTGCTCTCTGCTGTGGACGGGGAGCTCGCCGCTCGGCCACCCCAGCTCCTCCGGCCACCCATCTGCACTCGCCACCCCGCCCCCCGCCTCCGCACCCACAAACACGCACACACACCCTTGAGTGGAGACAGCTCAGTAAACAGTGGCGTCTGGCCCACCCCTGGTCCCTGATAAGGGGAATTGGATGGAGCCTTCTAGAACTCTGCCCTGTCCCTCCCTCCCACACTCCAACTCACTGGGGTCTTGGCAGAGGTTGAGTTTGAGTGTGCAGGCCCCGGCCAGGGAGACATGCCTTCTTGGGGGGTCAGAGGTGGGGGAGGGTGTGCAAAGGGACGAGGGGACAATCCCCACGACTCCACAGCTGGGGAGGGGGTAGCCTGAAGGCAAGGGGCTCCGCCCCATTGGGAGCAGGGCCTGGCCCCTCTCTCCACAGCCATTCCCACTCAGTCTACGAGGAGAAGTGGGCAGATGAGGATATTCTGGCGGTTTCCTAATTCTTGGGGTTTGGTGAGATTTAAGTCCCAGGGGTCCAGTTGGGGCAAGAGAGGGAACGGGCCAGGGCCCAGTGTCGGGAACCTCGTCCACGTGTTTCTGATTCACTGGGGCTTGTGCGGGCCAGCTCTCTCTCTCTCTCCAGCCCCTCTAGGCCCCAGGAAAAAAGCCCTTTTCTCTAGAAGCAGGAAGTCTTGTCTCCTGGCTGTAAACAAACTCATCTCAAGGAGCCGCAGAGCCTGCCTGGGGAGAGGCGTAGGAGGGCAAGCCCCCTCCCCCACTGACCTCCTGGGGGGGGCCCCTCTGGCTGCCCCCATAGCAGCCCTGGACCTGCACGTGCCTCCCAGGGCAGGTAAAACCCTGCCAGCCCCCATCCACCCAGGGGTCTGGGGCAGACCAGGGCCCAGCTGTGCGCATCTGGAGCAGCTGCCTGGCTGTAGCCAGCAGTTCAGAGGGCTCTGCTCTCCTGGGTGGTGTGATGCGGGCGGGGGAAGGAGGCAGGAGAAGGTGGGGGCCAGTGTGGTCAGTGGAGGCTGTTGGAGGCCTGGCCTCCCAAGATGCCCCGGGGGACCTTCTCTGCCGAGCTGCGCCCACCAGGAGGCCTATGAGCAAGAAGTCTGGAGGCCCGAAGTCCAGCTCGGATGGAGCCCAAGGAGCAGACGCTGCCTTTTCCATGGGAAACTGCTGGGAATGTTTCTCTGCAATGCGTGTCCTGAGCTGCTGGCTGACCCCTGCTTCCCATTCCCGCCTCTGCTCCTGCCTCCGCCTCTGCATGGGGCTCCCAGAACCGGCCGCCCCTGGGGGCCCGGGGAGGCCAGAGTGTTCCCAGCCACCACGTCTGGGGGCCAGCCCTCCCCTTGTGCTCCACGTCATCTGGAGTCACGGAGGCCGGCCACCCTCCTTGGGCCACCTCCTGGGCCCTCACCCCAGAACCCGGAACCTGGCCTCCAGGGCCAGGCCAGAAGTAAACACCCTGCTGGTGTGTTCGCAGGAGAGTGACACCCACACGGCCGGGCCCGGCCCTGCAGGCTGCTGTGCACGGGGCCGCGTGACTCTCTTGGCTCTAACCTTGTGGAGCTAGAGGTGGGAGAAAGTGCTGGTCAGCCTTACGTGGAAACAGCCCCATGTGACTGGTGCTTAGGGAGGAAGTGGCCAGAGCCACCTGGCAGCCTCTGGGCTCCACGAGCCAGCCTTCCTGCCAGAAACCCTCAGCCTCTGTCTTGGGGTACTCTGAGAACACCCCTGCTCCGGCAGGGGCGGGGTTGTTGGGGGCTTGCAGCTCTGCGCAGGCAGGGGTAAGGACCTGGGCTTGAGAGGCCTTTTCCTATCGTGCCTGTCCCCAGACCCAGCCTTCTGGAAGCGCTCCTGCCCAGCGGTCAGCCCTGGGCCCCGAGAAAGAGGGGAGACCAGGGGACGGGGGAAGACGTGGCAGGGAGGTGGCGTGTCTCACGTGGTGGCGTTGGGGACCTGCTGTACCCAGCCCACTTCCTTGTAGGCAGCTGTCACGTGGCTGTAGATGAGGCCACGCAGCTTGGCCCAGGCTCTCTGCGTCTCGGCTGGGAAGTCGTTGGCAAATTCCTCGGCGATCACCTCCAGAATGACTCCAGAGAGGATCTGGGGGCAAAGGGAGGAAGGGAGGTAAACGCCTGGGTGACCTGCCCTCCCCGCAGCCCCTGGCGCCCTTTCTTCCTGGTGTGGGTGGTTGTTTATAGCCCAATAGCCGGCAGCTTGGGAGCCAGACGCCCCAAGACCCGGCCTGGCATCCTGCTGCCCCTCCCTGTCACAGCCCACTGGGGATGATGGGGGGAAGCCTGCAGGTGGCTCTGGAGCAAGCAGGGCGGGTGGGGGGCCAACACACCTTGAAGTACACCGGCTCCACCTTGTGCTTGAGGGCGTGGGCTTTGCCCACCAGGGCGAGCACGGAGGACACCTTCTCGGGGTCGTGCAGGTTCTCCACAACGGTGTTGAGGGCCCCCATGACCCGGCCGGCGTGCTTCCGTAGCTGGGGGCTGCGCTCCATCTCCAGCGGCTCCTCCATGTGCCTGAACTGGCTGAAGTACTGCTTGGCTGATGGGAAGTTCACGAAGAACCTGGTGGGAGAGAGGGGTGGGCTCTGAAGCAGGGCTGCCCTGGGTCGCCCCTGCAAAGTGGCCAGGACATGGGGGCTGCGGGCCAGGAGGGGCATGACCCACCCCAATATTTATGCCACCACCCAGTGAGCCGTCCCTCAAATGCAGGCCCTCCTCTGGCCCAGCTGGCTTCATGCAGCCCCGCCCCTTTTCTGTCCCAGTCATTTCTGTCGGCCAGACTTGCTCGGGCTGGCAGCTTTGCCTCTGCCTTCTTTGCTTCTCGCCTCCTTTCCAAACCTTACACACCCTTCAAGGCCTGCTCCAGTCACAGCGGAGAGGGTGAGAGGTTTAAGTTTGCAATCACCGGCCAGGCCCGTGTGACCTCAGGCAAGCGATTTTCTGAGCCTCGGTTTCTTCGTCTGTGAAATGGGCATCATGGTTCCGGTCTTGTGCGTTGCGGTGGGGACGAAGTGAGAAGCTGCGTGTGGAGCCCGCAGCAGAGTGTGGGCACTGGGGACTCGGCAGAGGCTGGCCTACAGGGCGACCAAGCTGGAGCACCCTCTGCAGACAGAGTAGAGTGGGCTGATGGGGCCCAGGCCTCCCAGATGACGAGGGATGAACTGAGACTCCGGCTTTCTCCACGCAGCTCCGTCTCTTCCCTCCCTCCTCTGCCCGAAGTGAATATCGACGGGCTGAAGTGATCAGAGAGAGCGATTGACTTTACCTGCCTGGCACTGTTCTGTGATGGCTTCTCGCCTGGATGTCTTGCCGCCCCAGCAAGCCGTGCCCCTCCTGGAGCAGACCCCAGGTCTTCCCGGCCGCGGCCCCTCACCTTTCCGGTTTATCTCAAATCATATCTCACTTTCCTCACCTCACTCTCGGGCTCCGACATAGTCGGCAGCTTCCCACTGTTTACCAGACAAAGTCAAAAGTCCCTAACCTGCCATTCCGGCCTTCCCACAAACTGACCACCCATGGACGTGTCCACTCCTGCTCCTCCACCACCACGTGCACACTTCCCTGCGTCTGAGCCGTCTCCCCCCAGCCCAGCAGCCCCACTCGGCGTGGGCAGAAATCCTGGGGCATGCTAGCTCCCTTCCCACACAGGGAGCGCCTCCCATGCCAGGCTTTCCTCTGCCTGGGGGGGCCCCGGTGGCCCACTGCCTTCCCCTCCAGGCCACAAGCGGGCTCCCTGCCACCTGTTACTGGGTGCCGCCGCCCACGGGCAGAGCCCAGGTGTCCCATACCCGGGGCCTGTTGCCCTGGCCCAGGGTCCTGGGGCCCGCAGGAGGACGCTGGCAACCGGGGCGGACGTCACGGGAGGGATGTCACAACCTCAGTCAGAACTTACATAACAGAACCGCAGCCTCAGAAAGCACACGGAATGTCTTGGGTGTGCGTTTTCAGGTTGTTTCACCTTTTGGAGTGGCCCCTTTGTGATCGGAGGTCTGATAATTTGCCACACCAGCCCTTAGGCCGGAGGTGAAGTCTCAGACCTGGGAGCTGGAACAGATGCAGGAAGGGCAGCTGGCCCAGGTCATCCCCGCAGGGGAAGCTGCTGATGGCGGGGGAGTGACTGGGACACGTCTGCAAAAGTGGGTGAGGGGTCCCTCCCTGCTCCCTACTACAGACATGCCGGTGAGGGCAATGGAGGCCAGGAGTCCGCAAGTGCGTTCCAGGTTCTCTGGAGAAGCATTGTACTGAGGGATGAATGGGAACGACCCCATCCCTACGTGAGGGCCTTGGACTCTGGGGCTTTAGATCGCGAAGCAATAGCGGTTTCTATGTGCCTGGCGGATGCAACGTGCAAAGCATCTCCGCCTGTTGTTTCACTTAATTACCACAACTGCACAGTTATTACATCCATTTTACTGAGGGGGAGCTACCAGGGAATGTTTATCGAGCATTTACTATCTGATCTCATCAATCTCAGCGATACCCTCCTGAGCTTCGGCACTGTTATATCCCCACTGTCTGGGTTAGGAGCTGATGCCCACGGTTGCCCAGTGAGGCTGGTGATAGGGCTGGGAGGGGGCCTGGCAGCCCCTGCTGCAACAGCTTCCCCCACTGCAGTGTGGTGGTGGTGGGAGGGGGTGGCCTGGGACCCCGGTTTGTCTTTTGCCTCAACACCTAGCTCCAGATTATGACTCTGAGGAATACAGTCAGGGAGCCCCTCTTCTGCATCAGGGGAGTCTAGGGGCCTCGGGCTCTGTCCCTTCATCCTGCCTTCACTCCCCAGCCTCTCCGCCTTTTCTCCCAGCCTCCCCACCCAGGCCTGTGCTGCTGGGAGCAGCCAGCCCTGGGGAGTTGCTCAGCTCTCAGGGGCGGCAAGCCTTCCAGGAGAGCCTGCAGGAGGCTGGTCTGAGTGTGAGGGGAAGGTGCCAGGGTGCCTACCAGCAGGGCGCCCACCGGGAGGGCAGCCTTCCTGGGGCGTGGGTGTTCCCTCTCTGCCCCCTGTCTCCTCCCCAGCAGGAAGGGGAGGTGTGGGGTCTGGCTCAGACCCCCAGGTGGCTCCTCCACTGCTGTGGCTGCTAACTCCTGGGGTGCAGTGTGGGGGTTCAGGGGCACCTCTGGCCTCAGCCCAGTGGGGACAGAGAGGGTGAGAGCAACGGTCAGAGGGCTGGTGTCTCAGGCATGCACTGGGGCCTGTCCTGGTGGATTTTTGTGGGAAGATGGGAGGGGTTGGGACAAAACCAAGGGGCACAGGATCTGGAAGGAGTGCTTTGGGCCCCCTCGAAGCTTATCAGTCTTGCCCTTACCCCCCTTTAGCCAGCCCCCACCCCACACTGGCCGGATCCTGGGACAGAGAGAAGGAGAAAACAGAACGGAAGGCCTGTGGGACTTGGGCTGGCAGGGCTGAGCTGGGCTGGCCTGGGGTGGGCTCCCGTGGAGCGTGGCAGGGGTGAGGGCAGGCCAGGTGGTGACCACCATCTCGGGCCTCCCTCTGAGTACGGGCACTTCGGTGAATGCCCCCCAGCCCAGCTCCGGCCCTCTGAGAGTGGGGAATGGGGCGCTGGAAGGGTTCGGAGACAGAAAGAAGCCTTTCCGACGGCTCAACTCTCAGGGTTCAGTTCCTTCCTCTGCATGCCCCCATTTCTGGGGAGGCTGGGTGGTACCCCAGGAGCTGGATCTGGGACCCATCTCCACATGTTCTCACTGGCAAATGGCAGGAGGTGGCACAAAGAATTTCCAAGGTCTGTCGTGGGGACTCTGTCTCATTTCCTCTTGGTGGCCCCTGGGTGCGTGGCGCGTCCCGAGGCCTGGTGGGCCCTGCGCTTGCACAAGGCCAAGGGCGGCCCTCCTGGAGGCAGTCTGTGCACCCGGGACACCTCCGCCCACCGTGTGCCTGTGTGGGTGCTCCCACAAGCGATTTGTGTCTCTGAACGTCTGATGGCTTTGGGGGTCTGGAATCCCCTCCTAGCTTCCCCGCCACCCCCAGGAGATGCCAAAATAGCTGCCCCTTCCCTGCCTCAGGAATCCTCCTCCAACTCCTCAAGAGTGTTTCTTGCTCTTTTTCCTCCAAAATGTTTCTTCGTTGGAATCAGGGCATATCAATATGGAGCTGGGTAGGTCCCAGGTTTGGGGGAGGCAGGAGGGAGAGAGTGGAGGAGCAAGAGGAGCCAGAGATGGGGCCAGGACTGGGAGCCAGGTGTGCACTTGGGCTGTCCTTCCCGGAACCAGGTTTCACCCTGTTTTCACATAGTAAGACTGCCCTGCTCTGTCCTAGACTTGGTAGCTCCCCCTGCCAAGGACCAGTTGCCGCCCGGTGCATGTGGTCTGGGGCCCTCCCTGCTGCCGGCGCCCCAGGGACCCGCACTTGTGGGAAGTGAGCACAGATCTGTCGCTGCAGGCTGTTACCAGCTCGTGGGGCTTGGGGACACTTGCTCTTTCGGAATGGTGTAAGCCCTAGCGTGTGTGTGGGCATGGGGTGCCTGAATGGCCCCTGAGCCCCAGACACATGGTCCTTCCTCCCCAGGTCTCGCGTTCAGGGTGGGGGCCCTGTCTCCTGTAGCTTCTCCCCTTCCCTGCACAGAAACTCAGCAGCAACAGTATCCTAGGGGACTCTGCTTCTCCACTCACCTGTGCCTCACCTGGGAGCTTACCGCTGGCCCACTCCCTGGGGGCAGGAAGGGGCTGCGGGGAAACTCGCTGCAGCCTCTGCTCCTTCTGACCTCTATTTTCTTGCCCTTTGCTCTGTTCTTCCATGAGGCTCTGAATTCTTTTGAGGGGTTGAGTGGATCGAGGGCTCTGCTCCTCTTTGTCCTCCTCACGGGCTGAGCCTCAGTTCTCCCTTCTCTAAAATGGGGAGCCCCCACTGAAGCCCCCCTTCAAGGGCTGGTGGAACGTGTGTCTATAGCAGCTGGGCTGGGAGGCGGGGGCTGCGGGCGAGGGGGGCACGGCTGGCTGAGCCTGGAGTTCTGCGGCCAGGGAGAAGAGGGGGACCGGGTGCCCTCCTTCTGCATCTGCTCCCTAGTTCCCGGCAAGCCCCGAGCCCAGGGCCAGGGGGGGCTCACTCAGAGCTTTGCCCACCCAAGGCGCCCCACGCTGCCGGCACCCGCCCGCCCGACCCCAATCGCATCTGGGGAGCTGGCGCCGGAGCTCGGACCCGGGCCGAGCCTGCCCCTGCCCGGAGCCGCTGCCGATTTCCCTCCCCCGGGCCCGGCAGGGCTGGGGCGACACCTACCTCACCAGGATGGCCACCCCCACGTCCTCGCAGTTGGCATAGAGCCGGGCCCACGTAGCCTGCACCGCCTTCCTCTCCGCCTCGGACAGCTCCTCGCTCCGCTCCCTGCGCTCAATCTCCATCTCGCCCGGCACTTTCTCCATGGGCAGCACCAAGCCCAGCCCGGCTTCGCTCGGCGGCGGCGGGGCGCGGGGCGCGGGGAGCCGGGGCCGGCTGCGTGCGCGGCGGGAGGGCGAGGGGTAGAGCGCGCCGGAGGGAGGGAGCGTGTCTGTGCGCGCCGCGTGTGTGTGTGTGTGTGTGTGTGTGTGTGTCTGTCTGCGCGCAGGGTATATGTGCGGGGGGCGGGGGACCGCGAGCCGGGGGCGGGGATGTGGTCTGATAGAAAAATGTGGAAAAAAAACCCCAAAACAAATCCGCTCCAAACCCCCAACCCCGTGTGCTTGAGCCAATTTTTGCAAGGTGAGGGCTGGACAGGGTGGGGGCAACGGGCCGGCGCTCGCCCACCCTCCCGCGGGGACCCCACGGAGTTTGACCGCGGGGCGGGGCTGAGCCGTGGGTGTGGCGGCTGAGCTGGGGGGTCCCGGGAGGAGGGGCGGTCATGCGGCGCGCGGGGCGGTGCGGGCGCTCGGGAGTGCGCCCCGGCGGGTGCAGGTTAGGGGGCCCCGCGGCCCCGCTCGCGCTGCGGTCGGTGTCCGGACGCGTGCGTGTGTGCACCCTTCACGCTGCAGGGAACTGCCTCAAAGTCTTAGACTTCCAGGCGTTTGCGGTGTGGTCGCCCGCCAAAGTGGGGGGACGCGAGTCTCTCCCGTGGCGCCGTGGTCCGATCTGAGCTCCCGCTGGCTCCTGGCCTCTCCCGAGCGGGCGTCTGGGGGCCGTGGCGCCACACCCCGAGGTCTAGACCCCGGGCCATGGACGGTTAGGACTGGGTCGTCTCCCTGCCCCAGTGCCTGATGAGGGGATAGGGGACTGCTGTCAAACTTGAGTGCCAGAGGCCAGTGTCCCCTTGCCTTCTGTCCAGCACCCCCTGCCCCTATGTAAATAAATACCCATGTCCTCGGAAAGAGGTCCCTGGTGGCTTATTAATGACACAGTCAGGCAACAACCAGGCACTGTCCTGAATTCTGGCCCTGGCCGGGCAAAGTCCGGAGGAGAAGCAGCAGGGCTGGACAAAGCAGCTGGGGGAGGGTCAGGAAGTCTTAGCCACCAAGGCCCCTGTTACAGAGGGGTTCTGGGGTGGACGAGACCAATTCTTGTCCTGGTGGCCCTGCTCAGGGAGATGTGAGTGCTGGTGGACCAGAGGTGGGGACTGTGCCTCTGAGAGCCCCAGGATTCCCACCCTGCAAGCAGCTGCTCAGCCCTGGGACAGCCAGGTCCCACCTCTGACTCCCAGCGGAAGCCCGAGGACGCCAGACCGGGCCAGAGCTGCGGCTCCTCTGAACCATGTGACTGCACATTCCGGGTGTGTCCAGTTCCCCAAGGCTCCCTGGTGACCCTGCTCTTCTCGAGACTTCGTATCCCACTGCTCGAGGATTGCAAGAGGTCGAGGTCGGCCCTCCTCGTCAATTTGGTTTATGTGTCTATTTCAAAATTCCCATTTCAAAGTAGCAAGCCCAAGGGCCGCCCCAGGTCTGGCCGCTCCAGGTCCGGCCCCTCTTGGGCCCTGAGGTTTAGGGGCGTCCCTTGGAATCCTGGGCTGGAGGCCCGTGGACAAGCCTCATCTCAGCGGAAGGAAGGAAAATCTAGCCTTCACGTCGGGGTCTGGGAGGGCCGTGGAGGAGAGAGGGGGCTTCAGTTTCTTAGGTCCCTCACTTTGGTCCCCATTGCCTTGCCTCCTGCCTCGCACCTGCCTCGGCCGAGGCCCTCCCAGCGGCGGCCCAAGCCCTTTCACGGGGATGTGGAAAGAAAGCAGAAGAAATCTTGTTTGGGTTTATTCCCATCTCATCCTTTACAAGTTCTCCGTGTGCCTGCGGGGCAGGACAGAATTTTTAAGTGGATGTGTAGATCTGTTTCTCCAGTGCTCGCTTCGGCTCTGCCTTTTGCTGCTGAGGGGACACACTCAGAGGTGTTTGGGGAGGACGGTCCAGAGGGTGGAACGGAACGCTTGGCCAGGCCTTCACTCATCATCCTTCTGGCTTCATCATCTGCTGCGCCTCCCCTGGGACATCTCCACCCTGCCGCCCCTCAGCTTCCAGGTGCTGGAACGTGCCCTGTGCTTTCACACCCTGCCGCCCTGGCCACATCTTCTGAGGGCCACCCTTCCTCCAGCACCTGCAAATTCACATGTCCCCAGCTCCTCTTCGAAGCTTCCCCTGATGCTTACAACTCCCAAGTGCCCCGTGGGTGCCTTTACTGCCCGTGCCATTCTACTGTGGCCACTGTTTGGCTTGCCAGTCAGGGCCTTTGTCTGGGCTGGTCACCTCTGGAGGGCCAGGCCCACGTCTCAGTCTGTCTACACCCAGAATAGACTGAGGTCAACTGACTCTGCCCTGGGGGGGACAACCCGGGCCCAGGGAGGTTAGTTGGTCTCCACAAGGTCAGGTCTGCTGATCCCAGTAATCAGCTTGAGGCTTCTAATCCATCGCCGGCAGGAATCTCAGATGCACGGCATTGGCTCAGGAGGGCTGGCAGGGGCCATCTTGGCCTTCTCCTGCGGACTCCGTCTGGGAGGGGATGGGGCGGCCGAGCCATGTGTACCACCCTCCTCCTGCTTGGCACCTTGGCTGTGCTCTGTCGCCGGCGATTCGCCAACCGGGTCCAACCGTGAGAAACTGACTGGGCTGCCGGTGGGGTGGGGGAAACTGCCTGGCTGAGCTGAAGGTGGGAGGGGGCTGCCTGGGTCTCCAGGGAGGCTGGAAGGATTTGCAAGGACTCCCCTCAGAGTAGGGCATCTGGAGCTCTTCAAAGACAGTGGCCGCCGCCTCTGTCCCACAGCCTGATGAGGCCGGGCCCTGCCGAGAAGCAGGAGAGGGGTCTGGGGTCTGGCCCACAGCTCTTCCTGCCTGTTCTTCCCTCCCACAGAGAGCCCAGCGAAGTCCAGGTTGATGGGGCAGTTGCAGGCAGCAGCGTGGACCCAGACCCCCAGTCCTCCGGCAGGTAAGGCAGAGGAGAGTCTGGGTGAAGGAGGGAGGGTGCAGCCAAGGCAGCTGCCGCTGTCCCCTGCTCCAGGGGACCTACGTGGATGTGCGTGCTCGCCCTGTCTGATGGCCCCTGGCCCCCCCTGTACGCCTGGTGGGCAGGCTCAGTGTCTGTGTGGTCCCGTCGGGAATGGGAGCCCCCAGCCTCTCCCCTGGACCAGAGCTGCTTGGCTTTTCTTGTCCGAGAGTGCAGGCTGGTTCCCAGGGTCCCTTCTGTTGCAGGCTCAGGGGGACTGGAGAGGGGGATGAGGCAGAAGCAGCTCTGCCGGCTTTGCCTGCCTTCCCTTCCCCTTCCCTTCCCCTCCCTCTCCCGCTGCCCCCGCCCAGCTTCAGCGGCTCCACTGTCTGAGCCTCCAGCAGGATTCGCTGTCCAGTCCCCAATAAAAGGCGCAGGAGGAGCATGACATCATCGGCACTGGGTGTCATTGGCTGGGCAGCCCCCGCGGGCAGGCGGCTGTCTCCAGTGGCCAGAAACTTAACTCTTCCCTAGGCAGAAGCCATGTGGCCCTTGCAGGGGGTGAAGTTCGGGGCACTTCCGGACTTTCCCTTCCCTGGGTGACCAGTGTCCTTTGATGGTAGGGGCTCCCAGGTCCATCAAAACACAGAAAAATCAACAGATGTTAGTGCAGAACATGCTGTTTGAAAGGTTCCTTTGCTTCTATGGGCCCACCTGGTGAGGGAGGCCTATCCGAAGAGTGGCATTCTCTCCTGCAGAAGCGTCTACTGACCCCTGGCACTGCTCCTCTCCCGCCCAGTGACACAGGGAGCATGGTGCCTGTGGGCTCCCGGGTGCCTGGAAGAAGAGTGTCTCCCCATGGGGCTCAGGTGGCCGAGAGTCAGCAGGCACACACCCCTGCACACCCCCACGTCTCTGCGGCCTCGTGTGCCCCTTGGTGGCAGTGGGGCCTGGCAAGCCCAGAGGACTTGGGTCTATATGTCTTGGCCCTGTCCCCTGGTTCCGATGTCGGAAGGTCCACTGTGAAGTGCTAGGCATGTGTGGGCAAAAGAGGCATTTCTGTGGCACCCTGCTGGACACAGGCTGGCTGAGATGGCCACAGCAGTGCCTGATTAGCGTGGTGGCTGGGTCGTGCTGCCGTGGATGAAGTGACCGTCACCGCGCCTCACACGTGGAGGCCCTCAGATGCCAACCAGTCCTTGCTGCGGAGTCCGGGTCTGGTGTTGGGCAGAGTTGGCACGCCAGCTCCTCTGCCACTGCCCGAGAGCCTGGGCAAGCTGCGGAGTCTCTGCCTTCTTCAGTAAGCCGGCAGCAAGACCCACTCCGCGAATGCCGCTCGCCTCCCGTCCCTGTCTTTACCTCATGCTTGACAGTGACTCTGCCCTTCCCCCCGCAGGGGTCTCTCGTCAGGGCCTCCCTGGCGTCTCTGTATCCACCTCCATAGTAGCGGCCGAGGGCTGGCAGGACAAGGGCGCTGTCTGATGGATGGCGGAGGGAAGGAGAGACAGGGACACCCAAGTCACTTGCTCAAGGTCCTCCATCCAATCTGTGGCTGACTGCGGCCGACAGGCCCCTCCCATCGGGCGGTCTCTCTCCCTTCTGTGAAATGGGCCTGGGCCTCCTGTTGGGAGAGGAAAGGCCCACCTGGAACCGCCTGTCCAGGCCTGGCCCTGCTTCTGCTGATGGCGGCTGCCATGGACAGCTGGCCCAGGGTGGTGGGAGGGGCAAACTTTCTGCTCTCCAATTCCAGAGTCGTCAGTTCCAGCTGGTTCCTTGGGTGTCCTGCCCCTCAACGTGGGGTGGGACAAACCCCAGACTCTCCCCACGCAGCTCTAGTCCCATCCGCCCTCCATCCGCCAAGGCCCGGGGTGAGACCAGGCGCACTGCCTCCTTGGAGCAGGCTGATGCCCCGTGCTCACGGGTGACTTGGCGCCATGGTATGGGTGGCAAGGGCCCTGCTGTCGGCTGTCACACACTCGCTCATCCTGGAGGACGTGTCGGATGTCACGAGACTTTGATCTCACCTGAAGATTGTAACTGAGGAGCACAGAGACACTCAGCAGAACTTGCTTGGGAGTTTTCCTCGGCGTTTTCTCAGACAGCAGTCCTTCCCTCCCATCCCCTGACTCCTGTGCTTCTCTCTGTTCAGGAAGACAGCGCCTCTGGGGGAAGCCCTTACCTCTCCGGGCTGAGCTCAGTCCCAGGAACCGGGGTTAGCCGGCTGAGGCAGGTAGGCCGGTGCACGCCCTGGAGGGCCGGGGAGGGG
This sequence comes from Desmodus rotundus, assembly GCF_022682495.2. NCBI lineage: Eukaryota > Metazoa > Chordata > Mammalia > Chiroptera > Phyllostomidae > Desmodus > Desmodus rotundus. The sequence continues at coordinate 110,679,700 of NC_071395.1, forward strand.
CTGGGGCCAGGGAAGGAAGGGGGTACAGGCCTGGCCATGTGGGAGCAAAGCAGGCCACGTTATCCTTGTGGCCGCCGCCGGGGCTGAAGGCAGGCAGGTGGACCCCCTTCACCAACTCCCCCTGGAACCCATCCGTTCCCCGCCAGGGGGCGAGGGTCAGTGTCAAGAGTGCCACGTGGGATCTTGACAGCGTTTTCTAGGCTCGGGGACAAGGCAGTGCTGGGGCACTTCTAAGGGAGAGGGGCGCTCTGGAATGTCCACTCAGCAATGCAAGCCCCTGCCCTGGCGTGGGAGAAAGTGCTGTCCAGTTTGGTTTCCCGTGTCAGCTCGGGTCCTGGTTTGCCCCTGGCCAGGCCTGGCATGGGTGGGGGTGGGGGTGCAGCGATGCTCACTGCTCTGGGACAGGCCCCCTCCCTGTGGTCCCTGGGGCCTTCTGAGGCAGGCCCAGGAGTGGGGCTCAGTGGGGTCCCCTCAGGGAGCTCTGCAGCCTGCAGCCCAGGTTGGGGCAGGACCAGGGGGAGACTCCTGTTTACCAAGGAAGGGCTTCCCATTGGGGCTCTAACTTAATCCTCACGGTGCCACAGAGACCGACCGCTCATGCTGTCAGCTGCAGTTTAGAAAGGAGGAAACACACAGAGAGGCCGACTGATTAGCCCAGCGACGGCTAGCGTGTGAGTGGGGGCCCCGGGGCGCCCACAGAGGCCTCCCTGCGGGCACCTTGGAGTCCGCAGCCACTCCGTGCGGGAAGGGGTTTCCCAGCCTGGCCGCCTCGCTGGCAGCTCGGGAGCCGCACTGTTAGAGGGCCGCCGTGGTCCAGGGCTGTGTGGTGTCAGTTTGCTGTGGCGGCACTCACTTCCTGTGGCGTTTGCTTCTCCCCGGGCCCAGAGCTCACCCGGTCACACTGGCTGCTCTGCTGAAACGATCAATAAGACATGCAGCTGGGACTGTGACTCGTGTGCCTGCAGCTAGATGGAAGCCACCCCCAGCTGTCCTCCGGGAGTTTTCTGAGCGTGTATGCATGCGTGTGTGTGCGTGTTCTGAACGGGCAGTAGAGTGTGGGAAGGGAAAAGGCGTGACACTTGTTTTCATCAGCCTGCTGACTGCTCAGGAGCTGTGGAGGCCTCCTTTGCCCCCAGCTGCTCTGCCGTTTCTCTCTTCACAGTCGTGCCCGATGCGGAGCGGAGATAAAAGCAGATTTCCGCTTCTGCTCCCTGGGATCCAGGCACAGACCCTGCAGGCAGCTGCTCCCGACTGTCTCCCGCAGCCATTCATCTTCCAAAGCTCCCCCCGCCCCACGGGTGTGCATCTCGCCTCCCCCCCCCCCCCCGCCCCCAGCTGCCAGGTCTCTGCCTGGCTGGCCTCTGCCCGTGACTCTGTGGAAGCAGGAGACGGAGGAGCTCTCCAGACAGCAGCGCCTCCCCTCTGAAGGGAAGGGGGAGAGAGCCAGGGGGCCTGCTGAAGCCACGGGGGAGGGGCTGCTGGTCCTGCAGGGAGCTTGGCAGTTCTGTGGGAGCCTCCAAAGTAGGGCAGGTGGAGGCAGGGAGGAGTCACGCCAGGGGGAGGAGCTCTGTGCTGGGGCCGCGTCAGAACCCCACTGCCCACCCGACAGGGCCCCTGAGTCCGAGCCACCTGTCTCTGCTCCTGTCAGCCTGTCTCTCTCCTGGGAGGCGCCGGCCTTCCTGGTGACGGGCTGTCAGGCGGAGGGCCAGAGGGCACCGTTCCCAGACTGTCTGTGTTCCCTGATCGCATCTTCGCATCCAGCCTCTGATCTACTGGCCGGGTTCCTGTCACTTCAGCCTGGCCTCTGCTCTCTGCCATTTCCAAGTTGCCTGTCTCCTTCCACTGGTCGGAAGAACTGTCAGGCCAAGGTCAGCTAGCTCACCGGGGCTGGCTCCCAGCCCAGACACAGAGCCACAAGGTGATGCCCCTTTGCAGCAGAGTTCTAAGAACCAGCTGGGGAGATGGTGGCTCCTCCAGGGACCCATTCGGGATTAAGCGAGGGAAGGCGAGGCAGGGACTTGGGGCGATGGGGGGTGTGCCTGCCCAGGCTGGGAGGCTGCGGCACTGACAGCGGGCCTTGTGGGCTGGGAGGGAGGGGTGCTCTCCTCCTGGGTGCAGGCCGCTGGGTGGGAGAGGGTTGTTTACCCCTTTCCCCCACACCCAGCCCATGCTCGCCTCTCATGCTGGGCCCGCCAGCCCTGCCCTGTCTGCACTGTCTGCAGAGCAGGTGGCCTCGCTCGGCCCAGAACTCCTCTAGAAGGCTGCCCAGGACCGAGTGCCCCTCCTCAGCCCGCTGTCTCCTGTCACGGGTTGGTGTGAAGCCCATGGCGGGGGGGGGGGGGGGGGGGGGGCGGGGGGGCGGTGGACACAATGTCCCCAAAGGGCTGAGTCCCTCTATCCTCCCATTGCCTTGGAAAGAGCCACTGCTTGGAAATGGGAGCAGGAAAGCCCAGGTGATGATAGACGGACCGAAACGGGGAGGGAACGAGGGCACGTGGGGAGACAGCTGGGGCGGAGAGTGGGGTCGCCCCGGTCCGTCTCATAGAGGCGTCGTATGGGTTAAATTAGGTGACACATGTGAAGTGCACGGCATGCGAAGTGTTCAACACATGTGAGCTAGTGGGACTGTCTGTGCCCCATCAGTTGCTGAGCGATCAGTAATCATGACAATCCGCAGGCTCCGAACAGCTGGAGCCACTCACCCCTCACCCCATAGCCCTTCCTGCCCAACAGCTGGGCAGGGGGAAATTCTGAAGCAAATTAGAGGACAGCAAAGGGTGCAGCTGCTGGGGGGGAGGCCCCTCGGAAGAGCCCAGACCCCCGTCCCAACCTGCAGCGGGGGCTCTCGGCCTGGACACTTCCCCAGCACCTGGCTCTGCTTCCGGGCACGACTCGGAGCTCCCAGAGAAGGCAGGAGGCGGCTGCCCTGGCACTCCCATCCTCCTCTGAACGCTACCTCGCCGCCGTTCAGGGAGCCTCAGGGACAGGGAGAAGGCTGCTCGGAGCTGCAGGGTGGCCGAGGGCGGCAGCCCGGGCCAGGGAGGTGCTGCTCTCGGCTGCTTCTGTGCCTGGGACTCAGGGTCGCTGCCAATCTCCCCCGGAGACTGGAACGTGACCAGAGAGCTGAGGAGGTGGCAGGAAGAGTAGGGGACAAGGGAAGCAGCCGTAGCAGCTGCTGCTGTCCTGTGTCGCCCTAGGGTGCAGATGCCACCTCGGGGAGTCCCTGCCCTTCCCAGACGGAGGGTAGGTAGCTGAGGCCCTGGTCTGAGATGGGATGGGCATGTGCCTGACCTGAGGCCGTCACGAGGGCATGGGAGCAGGGCACCCCGCTGGTCCTGCAGGCTCCCAGCGTCCCTCGGCAGGTTCCTCACTGTTGGGAAGAAGCCCGAGACTCTGAGCTAGGGGAAAGTGACGCTTCCTTGGGAGCCTCGAAAGGAGAATGGCCAAGTGGTTTACACTGTGGTTTACATTAATATAACGATAATGATTACTACTAATTTTAGCAATAATGGCTGACATGTCTCAAACGCTTATGAGGTGCCAGGCACGGTGCCAGGGCTTTACTTCTAAGCACCGTTCTGTTTATGGGGCAGGAACCACTGTCTTTCTCCTTTACCCGGGAAGGGCAGTGAAGTTCACAGGGTTTGCTCAAGGTCACTCACAGCTAGTGGTGAGGCCAGGACCACCGGCTTTGTGGCAATATGACGCCAAAGCTTGTGAAGCTGTTGGGACACAAAGGACCTGATTCTAGAGTTGGGTGTGACCCGTCCCCCAGGGCCCAGGAGAGAGAGCTGGGGCCCCACCTTAGGCGGCACCGCTTCAGGTGGGCTGGGCAGGGCTGGCAGGTTATGCCCACGGCTCTGCCTTTGGGGGCTCATCATTCGAGGGCAGACCGGACTCGGGGGCCATGAAGGACTGTCCTTGCCGGCCAGTGTGGGCAGAGAGGCAGCTGCAGCTCCAGGACCTGTCATGCCCCTCAGGGAGGAAGCAGTGGCCAGGCGGGGATGACAATGAGGTCATCACTCTCAGGCATTCTGTTGTCTCCTTCAGCTCCAGGGAGGCAGGGGGTGGGGCGGGGTGGGGGGAAGGAGCTTGAGAGAAAGGCTTTGTGTTGCAGGGGAAGCAGGGCATGGGGATCGAGGGGGCAGCTTCAGAGGGACCCTCTGCCTTACACTGGAAACAAGGCCTTGCACCCAGGGACAGGAGACTCTCTCTGTGGGGTACACATGCCCCCTAGTCGGGGTTAAGCCCGGGGAGGAATGGTCAGTCCCAGCTCTACAAGGACACACACACACACACACACACACACACGCCTAATACCATAAGTAGGAGTCAGTTGACCTAAGCATCAAAAAGTTATTTAGTTTCTTTATCCCACTGTCATTTACTTAACAAGCACATGTTAGGAGCCACAGTGTAGGCTGCAGGGAGTGCGTTGGGGCGTGGGGTGACAGCGATGGAAGAGGCAGTGCCTGCCCTCCAGGAAGTCCAGCAGAAAGATGCGCACGTAGGAAGCCCAGTTCTGCCCGCTCAGCCGCTGCCTGGTCCCGTGACCATCCTCTGGACCTCGGTTTCCCCATCTAACTTAATGTGTTGAACCCAGGTGGGCTGGTGCTGAGGACGGAGAGAGCCGACGGCTGTCTTCTGGAAGAGAACCGCCTGGTAAAACGAAGGGGGTGGGCCCCACAGAGTCACCCCATCAAAAGGGACTTTAGTGGACTGTCTGGGGGTGCTGGGACCTGCTCACTCGGCCAGCACTTGGAGTGCCTGGGTGCCAGCGCCTGGGGGTGCAGAGTGACTTCCGTCCACAGACAACCAGAATCCTGGGCAAAGTGCAAGAAACAGACCTGACAACAGGCAGCCACGGGGACGGTCATGACGGTGGCCCGGGACTGCTCAGTGTCTGCCTGGGACAGCTCCTGCCTGTGGCTTGGGGGCTGGGGGGGCACCCAAGGGCCCACAGGGGCGCCGAGGTCAGGAGAGGACATCAGACGGCGCGGCCTTCCTAAGGATGCGCACAGCTCGATGGGGCCGGAAAACCAGATGCCGCGAAGGGGACTCGGTGCAGAGGAAAGTCCTCTCCACGGGCCACAAAATGCAACAACCGTAAAAGGAAAGTGATTAATTGGACTTTGTCAAAATTCTTGGTTGGAAAGACTGGGAGAAAACACTTGTCAAGCAAATATCTGAGGAAAGAGCTGCATCCAGAATATATAAATAACTTCTACAACTGAGTATCTAAAACATAGCCCGCAGAAAGGGGGAGGGCTTTAATAGTTCACAGAAAAGTGTACACGTGGCCAACAAACAGGGCGAGACGCTGGCGGCGGCCAGTCACCAGGGAGCTGTGCAGACGGGGCGCCGGGCACTGCCCCCCCTCCCCCCCCCCCCCCCCGCCCCCCAGAAGGGCTGCAGGTAAGGACGGCCCCACCTGCGGGCAAGGGGGCGGGGCAGCGCGGCCGCCACACGCGTTGCTGGGGGAGCGCTCCGTGTGACTTTACCCAGGGGGAATGAAAATCCGTGTTCACAAAAAGATGTGTACAAAGATGTTCACAGCGGCTTCATCAATAACAGCTCTAACCTGGAAACAACCCAAATATGCAGCAACGTGCGCGCGGATAAACAAACTGCGGTCCGTTCATATAATGGAATAAAAGTCAGAAATAAAAAGGGAATGAACCACTGATGTAAGCCATCACGCGGATAATTGAGAAAAGCCAGACACGGGAGAAGACCCACTGCATGAGTCCGTTTCTGTGAAATTCCGGCACAGGCCGAACTAATCCACAGTGAGGGAGAGCAGATCCTGGTTGCCTGGGCCGCGGCTGGAGGTGGGGACTGGCTGTAGCTCGGTAGGAAGGCTCTCTCTGGAGTGATGACATGTCCTAAATTGTGACTCCGGTTGTGGTTACACGGGTGAATACATGTATTGGACCACTGGACTGTACATTGATTTTTTTAAAAAGATTTTATTTACTTATTTTTAGAGAGAGGGAGGGAGGGAGAAAGAGAGGGAAAGAAACATCAGTGTGTGGTTGCCCCTCGTGCGCCCCCTACTGGGGACCTGGCCCACAACCCAGGCAAGTGCCCTGACTAGGAATTGAACCTGTAACCCTTTGATTCACAGGCCAGCGCTCAATCCACTGAGCCACACCAGCCAGGGCTCTTTTTTTAACTTTTTAAGTCATCTTTATTGAGGTATAATTTACACACAGTAGAGTGCATCCACTTACAATGTACAGCCCAGCTCTGGCTGGTGACAGATAAGAAAGGGAGGCTGAGAGGGGCAGTCACTTGCCCAGGTTTGCTCGGCTGGGATCACCAGGGCTGGGCCTGATCCCCGGCCCGCCTGGCTGCAGAGCATGTGGTAGGTTGACCTGCCGCAGAACACTGAGGGCGGAGCCTGGGGCTGTCACAGTGCGCAGGTGAGACTTTGCGGGGGAGGCACGGAAGTGTGAGTTGGGATTTGCTAAGCAGAGAAGAGGACGAGGGGAAATTTCAAGGTCGAGGGAACTGACTACAGGGCAAAGGCCGTGCAAGAGCTGCGAGAAAGCAGTCCAGAAAACAGCAGAGGTCAATAGAATGTGACACAGTCTTGAAGTCCACTTATTTTTTTAAAAAATCCATTAACAAAACACATTCCAGTGTCACAGTGCATTTTTTCAGGAAACGCAGCTTAGTGATTAAGGCCACGGGTTTTGGGGCTGGATTGTCTGAGTTTGGCTCTCCTTCCTTCGACTCACTAACTACTTTCCCCGTGTTCACTTTGGCTTCCTCGGGTACAAAATGGGAGGGAAATAACAGGGCAGGCGTGACAGTCAAATGAAGCCCACATAAAAGGTGCTTAGAGTCATCAAGTTTATACACTGAACATGCATAGCTTTTGTATGCCAACCAGATCGCAATAAAGAGGTTTCAAAAACAGGTGCTTCGGGGGTGCCTGGCTGGGAGCAAACCTTTAATATACATTTGCTGCTGAAATGTGAAAATATGTGTCTCTGAATTGAAACAATAGGTCTGAAGGCAGAGGGCTTCAGGACCGGTTATTTCAGCAGTTCCAAAGCATCATCAGGGACTCAGGTTCTCTCTCCACTCTGCCATCCCAGACCTTCGGCTCCTGCTTTGAAGCAAGCCTCATGACGCAATATGGCTGCTGCAGTCTCGGCATCACATCTTCACCATGGTCCAAAGCCAGAAGATGGGATTGGTAAAAAAGATTTTATTTATTTTTAGAGAGGCAAGGGAGGGAGAAAGAGAGGGAGAGAAACATCAGAGTATGGTTGCCTCTCATGCACCCCATACTGGGGACCTGGCCTGCATCCCAGGCATGTGCCCTGACTGGGAATTGAACCAGAGACCCTTTGGTTCCCAGGCCCACACTCAATCCACTGAGCTACACCAGCCATGGCAATTTTTTTTTTTTTTAAGAAAACTTCCCCATACTTGGCAGACCTGCATCACAGACCTTTTCCTAAAACAATTACTGGCCAAAGAAACAGATTTATCCTTGGGTCTGGTGCAGGCTACTCGAGATTCACCCCTTCCAGCTGGGGAGGAGCGTGCCTCCCCTGAAGCATTTGGCCTGTTCAGTTTGTGAGGAGGGGGAAGAACAGCTGCAGGACTGTCAACTCACAGTGCCTGCCACACAGATGTCACTGTCCCCGGTGGAAGGAGCCAACTGCTTGGGATATACCTGCCTTCCTTCACGTTCTGATAAAATTAAAGATTCCTTTCCGGGTTGAGAAATTAACCACAACATGCCGGAGACTCTGCCTTCTCTTACTGTGGGTCTGGGATGCTGCGTCGTAAGCCCCGGCAGGGAGGGGCACTGGACGAGCGGACCGCCAGAGCACAGCAGCCTGCGGGCTGGGCTCTCCCTCGCGCTCTGGCTCCTGCCCTGTGACCTGCTGCTGTCACCGATCACTGCGCAGCTCTTCCCATGCCACCACCCATCTACACACAGTTGAGTAACAGCTATGTCACAGCTCCACCAGATGTAAAACTCAAATGTCCTAGGCCACACCAGCAGCTGAGCGTGGCAGATGAATCGCCGCCACCTTAACACGCGGCCTCAGGCTCTGAGCCCTTGGTGCTCATTGGGGAACCCTGATGCATTCTTCGAGGCGTCCCCAGGTCATTCCTGGATTGTCTCCGCAGTGTGCCCAACAGGTGCTCCGGCACAAGGCCTCTCATTGCACTTCACTGTGGCCTCTCAGCCACTGCCCAGCAGCCTGTGACACCCGCATTGGCTGTGGGCCTGCTGCTCTCCCACTAGGTGCCCTGCCAGGGGAGTGAGCTACACGGTGGCCCTTCTCGAGCTGTGAAGGATGGCCCTCACTGCACAGTGGCAACTAATCTGGGGCCCAAGGCAGCCCTGCTTGGGAACGCCCAGAGTCGAACAGGCGTCCAGCCTCAGCTCCGGCAGCCCCTCACCCTCACTCTTCCTGCCAGAAAGTGACTCAGAACACAGAAAGACGTGTCCATCCTCCCCCCTCAAGGCTAGCTCTCATCCCATTCCTAACCATGGCGGCACACACACAAAGACCTTCTTCCCTCCCCTTCCCACGTCCCCCAGACCAAAATCCCTTATACAGAAGATCAATTTACATACAGCACCCGGCACAAATAACGCCCCTGGTATATTACATAAAGATCTTGTATTACAAAATCATAAGCACGGAGTTCTGTAACATAACAATATCACCCTCCAGCACACCGCACGACATTTTAGGTGAGAAGTTCAAATGCAAACTAAATTATTACACCCGTGTGATTACCCTGCCGACCACGCTAGAGCAGGCGTTACTTCTGCCGCACCCCGTGTAAACACGGTGCAGCACAACTTCGTGGTAAAAGCACAGACTTTGCAGGCTGAGCTCGCAGCCTGCCTCCAGGCCCCCATCTGTAAAGTGGGGGTGGTGACAGCGCGGGTCACAGCGCCGTGGGGAGGATTAAGCGAACACACCAAGTGCTCACGTGGTGGGTGAGTGGTGCCTAGTGAGCGCTATGGGATCAGCTGCCATCACCGTTTCGCCTGCCCAGGCTCCTTGCCTCTGACATGAAAGCGGCCGAGTTGGCATGGAGAGAGAACCCATTCTTTCTCCCTATACGGTAACAAAAGTCACCCCTTCAAGGGTAAGACAGAGACATCCGGTGACCCATTCACAAGATGGAAGTGACTGCTAAGTGAGCTAATGATTATCTGTGGAGTTCTCCTCGTGAGCAGAGAGGCAGCGGAATATCAAGCAGGCACTGGGAGGAAATTAAAAAGAAAAATTGTGATAATTAAAAGAGGCTTCTCCTGCCTTGAAGTGTTCACAATCCAATTAAGGGAGTCGAATGTAAACAAATGCGGTCACTTGGAAATAAGCACCTGCTCGGTGGGAGCGTGTGCAGCCCGATCCAGACTAAATACCCCGCGAGCGTTGCTGAAGAGCGGCGTGGGGAGAAGGTAATGCCGAAGAGGCTTTGGGGTCTTGCAGACTGAACCGATTTCCAGAAAGGTGCACGTTCTGGCCCTGGCTCTGGTTGTTTTGCCCTATTGTTGTTTCCAAAACGAAGCCAGGGTCGCTGCCTGAAGAAGAGCACTCAGAAGTACCCGTGGGTGTTACATTACTCTGTTCTTTTTCATAACGTAATTATTTTTCCTCCCAGCATCAGAGGCACACACAGGCCTGGGGGCCTGCGGCGCGAGGCTCGCCCCCGGGTTCAGGGGAATTCGGGCCAGCGGGCTCCGCGCTCTCGGGCGCCCCCTGCCGCCCGGGCCTCGCCACTCGCTCCGACCTGCACAGCGGCTGAGCGGGACGTGCAACGACTCTCCGGGAACCTCGCTCCCCGTCAATAAAGCAACCAACCACCCCGGAGGACCCCGCCCCACCCCGCATGGAACCCACAGAGCAACTGAGAAGAAATCCAGCCATGCCTCAGTTTCCTCACGGGCCCCCCTCGAACTTTCTGCGCTCCCCTTTTCCCCCCAGTCCCGGCCAGGGACAGTCTGTGCCCTCGGTAGCTAAAGCGACAGTCCACCTTCATTTTCTAACGGCCGCGGCCCTTCACAGAGCAGACCCCCCAGCCCCGGCCCTCTGCTGCCCCTCGTGGTGGCCACCACCTTACTCGGTTCCCGAGTCGCGCCGAAAGTGCGGCTACCCCCAGCGACCCTTCTGTAGACTACATTTCCCATCAGCCTTTTCTTATCATCTCGAGAGTTCCAGCGAGGCTGCAGGGAAGACTTGCGCACTGGCGAGGCTTGGTTCTCTCTCCGAGGCCGGCCGCGTGGTTGGGAGCCATGGTGCCTTCTATCCCCGTCCAGCGCGGCGAGCAACTTCAGGCCTTGGGCAGGTGGGAAAATGGGGTCTCCTTTGGGCGCTAGTACATTGGCTTCTTCTTTTACACAGGCGAAATGGTGACGATGAACCGATAACCCAGTTTATAGGGTGGTTGGGAGAAGTAGCCACAGTACTGGGCGAGAAAACGCTTTGCAAACGGCGCGAGCTTTTAGGATTGAAGGGAGGGATCTCAAGCCCACCTTTGGCGTCGCAGGGCCCCTCCTGGGGGAGAGAGATCCTCAGCACCTACACAACTCCCTACGCCGCACAGCCATCTGTGGGCTGACCTTGCAGCCCCAGCAGCCTTGAGGGTCTCCTGGTGCCGCCTCCCGAGGCGGGCTGATAGTGGCAGTTCTGAATTCACATCTCGAGAGTGTTAACGTCTCAATACTTGACTTTCTCCTGGAGTACCTTACTCCTACACTGCTTGGGAACGGCCCCAATCAGTTTTTATTTAGTTCCACATAGTAATCAGTGAGACTGTAGACTGAAAAGCCGCCTTTTTACAACGAACCTTACATGCTCATTTTTTCCTTCCTCACAGGCCTGTGCATATAGTACGTGGCATGTGCAGAGATAGAAGCAGACCTGCAGGTTGAAGCTTCAAAGTAATGAACGGGGCCCCAAGATGAGTAAGAATGGGCGGGTGGAGGCAGGATCTGGGTGGGCACCACCACCGAGAAAGCCGAGATGGTGTGCAGGCCTGTCACATACAGCGGCCTGATAACTTCGTTCTGAAGTTGAGTTCAATTCTGTGAACACGTGTTGGCATAAATGTGGAATCCGGAAATGAGGGTCTGCTAGTGTGATCTGGGGGCCACTAGGGGTCACTGTTTGAAACCAAAATGGATACCCCTGCATACAGGGTGAAAGGGAACCTTGGAAAATGAGTTTTGGTTGCCTGGGATTTAGAAACGTTACGGGTTGAGCTGAGGATGATTTAAAGTTATCCCTGTCTGAAAGGACATCTTTTTGTGAAGAGTCCTGACTTGCTGAGGCTCAGCTTTTTAAATCCTAGTCTTGAGAGTAAATACCAGATTGTTTCTGTTAGAGTGAAAAGTATGTTTTGCATGATTCTCTTTCAGGGTAAAGATGTTGGCTGTGAGCTTTGGGAAAAGTCACGTGAAAACTGTCATCCTAAAATGTTGAGTGGAAGGGTCCTCGTGGTGAGATTTCTGTAAATGGTAAGATTTTAGCTCCTTCACAGACTTGCGTTGCGTGTGACCTCTAGTCTGTGAGATTTTGGAGGTGTGTGGGTGCTTCGGGGCCATTCCTGCCCAGACCGGGGAAGTAGTAAGGAACTCTGTTTGCTGGGCTCCTTGCCAAGCAGTATTTCTTACAATTGCTGGATTAGATTAGACCAGCAGTCCTCAGCGGGGGGCAGAGGGTGTTACTGGGATCTAGTGGAGGCTGCTGAGCGTCCCGCCGTGCACACGCCAGCTCCCACGACAAAGTACTATGCATCGGAAATGCCAGGAGAGCTGAGGTTGGACCCTTTGTTAGACTAACAAGTGAGTGGACTCTCTGCATCCAGTAACCTTATCAGAGCCTTATTTTTAATGCCATTTTATTTATTTATTTATTTAATTTTTCTTACACTCACCTGAGGGCATGCTCATTGATCTTGGGGCGGGGGAGGAAGGAGAGAGAGCAGAGAAACATTGATTGGTTGCCTCTTGTATGCACCCCGGCCAGGAATCGAACCTGCAACCTTTCGGTTTATGAGACAATGCTCCAACCCACTGAGCCATACAGCTGGGGCGATCAGATCTATTTTTAGCTTGGCTTTTTATTGCAGCAAGATTATAGTACTGGCTATTTTTAAGTAGCTCTCAGGGTGGATCCATAATCCTTTATCTTAAAAAACTGGAAGCCACGTGCTTGTTCTGCAGGGTCATTTTGTACAGGGACACGTGAAAGGGAAACAACCTAGTGTGTCGTTGCCTCTCAGCATCAGGTGCCCTTGTGCGCTGGCCTTCGGCATGCTGCTGAAAGGCGGAGTCACACTGCACGGATGCTAGAGACACTGGAGTGTGTACCCGGCAGTCAGCCGTACCCCACGCGGTGCCCGGGAGACCCTGCTTTAAAAAGGGCGGGAACGGTCCGTGCGTCCGGGCTGGGGCGCTGGGTACATCTAGCACTAGATACGGTGAGTTTTTGCCCTTGAGGGAAAGTACACTCTAATAAGTAGACAAGGTAGAAATAGAATGAGAGTTCTCACGAGGGAAGCAAAGCAGAATTTGGTAAAAACAGAAACCAACCCAGTGGTCTGCGGGAGCTGCGGACGCGGCGCTGGGGGCTGAGGCTTGGTGGGAGCTGAGTCTGTGATGATGTGAAGTTATCCCTGTCTGAAGGCAAAGAAAGGCCTTCCGGTGTGGAATTTGGATGTCTGAGACTCAGTTTCCCGAGTTTGCTCCCAAACAGAAGATGTAGGCTTGATTTGAAAGTGAGTAACTTGAGAGATACCTGCACGTTATCTTGAGTAGATTTTTTCTTTTGTGATCTCTCCTTGCCAGGGACAGTCCCAGCCTTGGTTTCTGAGGCTGAAGCAGACCCTCCGGAAGAAGACACCAGCCAGCAGAGAGTAGCGCTGTGGCGGCTGCCCTGCACCTGGGATGGGGTTTTCCCATGTAGGCAACAAGACTCCCCTCAGGCTTGGGCGGGGTGTGTGTTTGGCCTCCCTGCCCTGGGCTGAGAGGGCTATGCTAAATGGAGAGGAGACTTTAATACTTTTGTTTTCTTCGTTAGATTTCTGCGGCAAGGCACAGGACTGAGCTGCTTTGCCTGAAGCGAGTGAAACAGTCCCTCTCCCATCGCCTGTAAGTTTTCTGTTTCCATCTTGCATGTCCCTAAGAAGCCCCACCATCCTGTGATGGTTAGTTATCCCCATCTGGAAACCGCGCTGAGGGAGAACCACCAGTTCCAAGGCTTTGGCCCTGTGCTCTTAAAAGAAGTTCAGGCTTCATGAGGGATCCAGGTGAATGGACTCCAAAGGGAGCTGGGAGCACCCCGCTGAGACCCCAGGCTAGTGCATCCCTCTGCAACTTGGAAACCAGTGGTGTGGATGCCCTGTTGATTGTCTCTGAGGGTACAGACTATGAGAGGAGGCAGAAATGGGCAAGTGGCCCGGGTTTAGTGTAGGCTCTTACTGTGGAATGAAAGAGTGCTTGTCACATATTTCAGAAGATGAGTGTGCCCTTTGAGACAGACGGGAGTGTAGAGTGGGCGCCGGCTGTGGCAGAGCGAGAATACTCAGGGCCTCTGGGAGGTTGCCTTTGCCCATGTGCTGACCTTCGGGAAGAAGGAGGGCAGCCCCTGGCACTAGCAGAGCGGTTTGGTTTCCACAGGCTTTGTTAGCCCCAGGGAGCTCTCCTGGGGTTGGTGGGGAGCTTGTCTGAATGGTATGACTGGCCTGGGGCTTCTTGGGCAGCAGAGGGCTGGGTTGCCTGGCATGTGGGCAAGAGAACAAGAAAGTGGTGAAGTGGCTCTGAACAGGGTGGGCATCTGGCTTTGTTCCTGTTTAAATGCCAGGCTCGAGGTGGGCACAGATTGCCACTTCGATCTGGGAGGTGTGTGGGCTCTTTACATTTAAGGTCACCTATTTGTTGGGTCACTGAGGAAGTTGTACTTGGGGTGAGATTTGATGAGCCTGAAAACTGGCCCCAGCAGCTTACAGTCCAACAAACTGAAAGGGCGTGTTAGCAGGTGGGGGAGTTTACAGAAGTGTAACATCCAGGGCGGGGTGAATATAGATGTCCCCAGAGGTTCGTGGTTGGTCTTTACTTAGGAACCACGGCCACGCCTTCCCTCCCCCCACAAGCAGTGTCAGGAAAACAACCTTCCTGGTCACCTGGGCGCCTCGCCAGCCCACATGGAACTCGTTGAATTGCACTTGCTGTGCCCTCAACACACGGATGCACATGGGGTACCACGAGTGCTTCTGGTCGCCTTTTCTCTGAATCAGCTGATGCACTGTTTAGCCTTTGGGTTGAGGCACCTCGTGGGCTGTTCCGTCAGGCGTTTCTCCTTTGCTTTTAGGTGCTCTTCTTTGGCGCTGGATGGGGTCAGCACAGCCTCTGGACCAAGAGTTCGTGCCTCCAAAGTGATCCCCCCAAAGGAGAAGCATTTCAGAGTTCTTTGGACTTCATCTTCAAAAGTAGCCAAATAGCCCTGGCTGGTACGGGTCAGTGGATTGAGTGCTGGCCTGCAAACCAAAGGGTTGCTGGTTCGATTCCCACTCAGGGCACATGCCTGGGTTGTGGGCCAGGTCCCCAGTAGGGGGCATATGAGTGGGAACCACACACTGATGTTTCTCTTCCTCTTTCTCCCTCCTCTTCTCTTTCAAAAGATAAATAAAATCTTAAAAAATAAAAAGAAAGCCACATTTGGGTGACGGTGAGTTTGTTCTGAAAAATCTTGGGCAGCTAGTGAAATTGAGGTCTGAGACCCTGAGGGACCGCAACCTGGGTGACCTGGGTCTTGCTCAGGCACTGCAGGGCTTCAGTGACGGCGGGGTGCGGGCAGGTGGCGAGGTTGCTCCCGTAAGGACAGGTGCTGAGCCTCGAGCTCGGTTCTTGGTGTGTTCCTGTTTAAGTCGGTGTGCCTTGGGCTTAAATTTTGAAGCACAAATAAATCATTTTTTAAATGACTAGCGTGGATTTCAGATCGAGACCCACATAAAAGCACTATTTTATACTGTGATTCAGCAGACATCTTTAGATAAGCGGAAGTTTCGCCGAATAAGAACTGGGCTGAACACGTGCACGAGGCACACTCAGGTGTTAGGGGTTTTTGTGTAAGTTTCCCACTGAGCTGGTGTTATGCTCCTTCGATGGGCTGCCACCGACAAATAGAACTAGCACTTCTCAAACCTGGACTGACAGGTCCCGATAACCACAGAGCGATGGAAGGGGAATGGTCAGGTATTGTGGACAAAAAGGGTCCGGGCAGCAGGAAGCTGTGGCTTCCTTTGGTAGCTGCTTGAGTGTTAAAGCCCAGGATGTCCGTTCTGTTCAGCACGTCTCCGAATTTCTCAAGTAGCAGCATTTTGATGCTAGTGGGTTCTGTCACTGCTGATAGGATCAGCCTCCTGTCCCGGGGGGGCAGGTCCTGGGCCCTGGAGAAGTGAACGGTGTGGATGGATCCCACCCCAGGGGAGGCTCCTGGCCAGCCCTGTGGAGACAACCGTGCCCCCAGCCCCCCTCCCGCCCTTGCAAAAGCTACTCCACATCAAGACAGTGACTCCCAGGGTTCAAGGGCTGTACGATGCTGGCTTGGCTTCCAGTAGAAGCCCGTGTAGTGTCTGAAGTGAAGCTGCCTGTCAATCAACTTCAAATCACTGCAGCCATGAGGTTTAGTACCTGATAATGAGGGTTCCTCACCTGGTGACAGGGTGGCACTGTACCAACTAAGGAAATGCCCCCAGGGGTGGGCAGCCTTCCCTGCTGTTGGCCCCAGCCAAACACCAGAACTCCCCCATGGTTCCTGAATTCTCAGAATGATCTCCCTGCTGTGCCCCTGCATGGCATACCACCTCCTCCAACACACAGAAAAATGAAATGGTTGTCCATCATTTATGCAATTGCCTAGTTTCCAATTACATTCTGCCTTTGGTGCTTCATCATGGGGCGGGTGTGAGTCAGCCAGGTCCTCGGGAAGGTCTTCACGTGTCCTTGAGTTGCCTTGTGGTTAGCTTGGGGTCCTGCGTGCTAGAGGGAGGGTTTGGGCTGGGGAGTGTGCGTTCATCTGTAATGTTTGGTCTCGGTCGAGTCCTCCACTTAAGTCGCTCAGGCCTGCCTGCTGGCCTTGAGGCTTGGCTCTGAGGTATGCCTGTCCCTTTCTGATGAGGGTGACGGTCACATCTTGGGAGTGTTGTCTTCAGTTTTAAGCAAATCCAGTGGAGTAGCCCATTTTCCCTTGCCCCAGGCTGGAGTGCCTGTCTCGGAGCCGGAGGGGAGTTTTCTTGGATGAGCCAAGGACAAGATGGGGCACTTCACAATGAACAGGCCTCGGTGACGGTCACGAATCCACCTCTAAGTGTCATCGGCAGGGGAGGAGTGGGTCTAGGGTTGGGGCCCCTCTCACGCTGAAAGGACAAGGTGGCAGGCACTTCGGCTTCTTTGAAGGGGACTTGGCCCCCAGCTCTGCTAGGACAGAGGGCTCGGTGACCCAGGGTCAGCGCTGGTACAGCCGAAGGATGCCAGCTGCATGCAGGTCCCTCCACAGGGCCGCTTCCAGGGACAGGTCGTGGTTTGCATAGAATATCAGTGGCTTCTTTACTCGTTCAAAGTAGTGGTCAGAAAATTTCCAGTAGTTGCTTGTGATGAATCCATAGGCACTAACCTGGACAGAGATTGCCGCTGAGTCAGCATTTACTGCGTGTGGACTCACATACAGTGACAGGAATTCAGGGAGGTACACCCCCCCCCATTCATCCACGTGAAGGGCAGGTGCACAACGGCTGTAGCTCATGAACATCCAGCCCTGTGTGCTCTTTGCACTTATTTTCTCACCCAGCTGTACAACCATTATGTCCATTTTACAGACAGAGGACCAGGCTCAGGTCACCAAATGTGCTCTGAGCGGCAGGCTGAGTTCGAACCCACATCCGGGACTCTAAAGACCTGGTCACCACAGAGCTCAAGACGGCGGCGGAGGCCAGCGTTGTGGAGTGGCTGGCTCTAGGGTGGGTCACTGCCTTTTTGGGAAACTGCTTCTCAACCTTGCCCTGTGGCAAGTGTGGGCAGCTTCCCATCGGGACCGTCTCTTATACTGACCAGGCATTGTGTGCGGAAGGCTAACCCTGCTGTCCCACCCCACTTCTAGAATGTCCTCATAAAAGGGTGTCCTTGCCCAGTTCTGATGAGAAGGTTGTGCTTTCGGAAGAGCCATTTGACAATGTGAGCCTTAAATATCATAGAGAGCGGCCTTCCTGGGTACCATGGAGTGAAGGAAGGAAGTGCTGGGGCAGGTGGCATCTGGAGGAAAGGCTGGTCCGGGGGCTGTCCTATAAAGGACCCCTGGATATTGGGCGCGGTTGTCCCTCCAGCAGCTGAGGGATCCTTTCTCCACAGGACGGAGGCCCAGGCAGGTCTGGGGGGGGGGGGACAGGCCTGTAGGGATCTCAGGAATCAAATCCAATTCCATTCACACCTGTCCTCTGCTGTTTTGGATCCCTGAGAGAGAAGCCCTCTTACCTGGTCACAGGTGTGTAAAGCTGTCAACAGCATAAGGGCCCCAGTACTAGGCATATATAGGTCTCCAAAATTTGTGTTCATCAGCCTAGATTTCAAAAACCTGGAAGCAAAAAGGCATTAGCGCTCATTGAGGTCTCGCAACTAGTTCGATGGTCAGGCCGTTACGCTTTACAGTGACCAGTTCAAAAAGGTTGCAAAGTCTCTGGCCCTTCTGCCCCAATCAAATCCTTAACTTGGGGGAAAAACCAAATGAGCTCTGACATGAAACAGTCTTCAGTTGAGAGCCGTCCAGGAGAACCAGAGGGAGGATCCTGCCTTCTCTGCCTCTCTCGCAGCCCGAATCCAGCCTGACTCTGCTGAAGCTGCTCGCGCTCAGCCCTGGGCTAGTGAGTGCCTTGTGGTCACTTGAGACCCAAGTTTCTCTCTGTCTGCAGACTTGGCCAAACAGGAACCAGGTATGAGGGGCAGGGCTCACAGGTCCCGTGGCTGGAGCCACTGGGGAGGGGTGCCTGTGTGCACACACACGGGGAGTCCAGAAGTGAGGCCGCAGTGTGGTGGCCACGGGCCCTGGCTTCAGTCCTGGACTCGTGTCCAAGCTTCTTGGGCAAACCTGGCCTCAGCCTGTGTCTTCCTTTGTTGTCTGGGGCTCCCCTTCTCCCCAGGGCCACCTGCACCCTTCACCTGCTCTTGGGATGCTGGCCTCTGGGCTGCAGCAGGGTTTCCCTGCCGACCTGGCACTGTGGGCATTTGAAAGGGTCAGGTCATGCAGGACCCTCTGCCCTGCCCTGGAGAACCACTGGCTGGAGGGACAGGGAAGTGGGGTCAGACTCTGTTCTCCCCGCTCCTCCTGCACATCAGCCCCCTCGCCCACTGAGGTGGGCCGGCTGTGTTTGGGCCTAAAGATGAGGGCAAGTCTGCTTCCAGCTCCGTTACTGCCCTGTACCTTGTGCCACCTCCACGCCTGGCTGGCGGGGGCCTTTGTAAACGTCCCTGGTGAATAAATCCCCACTCTCCCGAGGGCCCTGTCTCTTTTGCAGGGCCACCTCCACGGAGATACTCAGGTAGTAAACAGGCGGATAACAAGGGCCTGGAGCCCTGCCTGGCACGCAGCCCGGGTCCTGGGTGCAGTGCGTGGGCACGGAGAGACTATCTGCAGTGCTGGGGGCTCGGGGCTGTGCTTCCCGGGACACCCCCCCCCCCCACCGCCCCAACCCCGACCGCCTACCTCTCGGTCAGGTAGCTGATGAAGTCTGGATGGAGTAGCTTGAATTTACGGGCAGAGGCTTCCGGTCCAAAATAGGTCTGCGGCCTATTTGGAGAAGAAGTGCACAGAGCGGGGGTCGTAGTGGCCGTGGGGGGACGAGGCGAAGGAGAAGCCGCTGGGCCGGCGGCGGGGCACGTTGCGGTAGACGCGCGGCTGCGAGTAGTAGCGCGAGAAGGGCGTGTAGAAGGTGGCCGGTAGCACGGTGGGCACCACGGGAGGCTTGCCGCCCACCAGCACCTCGGTGGGCGGCGTGTAGGTGAGCGAGGAGGGCGGAGCGAGCAGGGCGGGCGGGGTCTTGTAGGAGCAGTTGAGCGGCGGGAGGGGGGGCGGGGGCGGCAGGAGGGGGAAGTAGAGGGACTCGGGGGGCGCCGGGCGCTCGCGCTCGCGATCGTAGGCCGTCCACAGGGGCAGTGGCGCTGTGGGGGGCTGGAAGAAGGGGGGCTCCTTCATGAAGCGGGGCACATAGGGGGTGATGTAGGCTGGGATGCCCGGGATGCACCCGATGTAGGAGGACGAGGTGGCGGGGCTCTGGGAGGGGGACTTGGTGACCGGCGTGGCCGGCGACTGGGGAGAGTTTCGAGAGACGGATTTCAAGCCGGATTGGGAGGGAGATTTGGAGGCGGGCGGCGTGGGGTTTTGGGCAGGCCCTCGAGGCACCTGTTGGACGTGAGGGCTGGGGGACAGGGAGGAAGCCCGGGAGGAGGGCTGTGAGGTGGTGGGGGTGGGAGGGTGAGAGGGGGGGCGGGAGGTGGACCCCCGACTGGGGGGTGGGGAAGGGGCGGAGCCACCCGAGTTGGACTGGGGCTGCTGGTTGGCAGGGCTGCTGTTGTGGTTGGTTCGGGACTGGGAGGGGGACTGGGTAGGGGACGGATTAGGGGTCTGGGAAGGGGAGCTCATTGGTGTCGGCAGGCTTTTCTGCACCGGATGTCTCTAAGCCAGCCCCCTCAAGAGCCCAGCCCTGGGCCATGTCACAAAGCCCACCCTCATAACCATCTGCCGCATTGGGAACAATTGTTGGGTGATCACAGGTGGGGTGGGGCACAGGGCTGGGCTGTGGGTGCGGGCCTGGCCTTTGAGGGGTTAACCCCCAAGGACCCTCTGAGAGGCTGTTCTTACAAGAGACTGGCAGGGAGCAGTGAGAGAGGAGGGCTGGTCATTGTGTGGTCAGGGGTGGTGGAGATTTCTAAGGGCCTGACTCAGGGACACCAAATTGTCTCAGCACCACTGGGAGAACTATGGGCTGAGGGCCAGGACGTGGTGCAAGAGAGCTGGACACAGGCCTGCTGCCCGGGAAGGTGGGGACCAAGACAGAGTGCCCTTTGTTCTCTCCACACAGGATGCTGGGCCCACATTGCCTGCTCTCCAATTTCATGCGCGTGGTCTGGGGTGGGCACTCGCCAGGGGAGTGGCATGGACACAGGACAGCAGACCCAGCTGGGGACAGGCTGGGTTGGTCCTGGGGACAGCAGCATGAAGCTGAGGAGCCAGGCATGCCTGCTCCATTCAGAAAAGTGGCCCCTCGAGCCCCCTGCCGAACTGATCAGGAGGGTTCCTGGGGCTTCCTGGAGGCGGCAGCAGGGAGTACCCTCCCCCAAAGCTCCTGGGCACTGGGAGATTTTCTTGCTGCCCTCACCCACCTTTCCCACCTGACAAGGGGTCTCAGGAGCAAGGGGAGGTGCCCCGCCCCTGCTTGGCTGCTCACCTGTCCCCTCCATCAGGGCCCTTGTGGACAGGCTCACCCAGAACAGCTGCCCTCAGCATCATGTAGTCTCGGAGGTCTGAGGGGATGAAGATATAGCGCAGGTCCTGCTGGGGCAACAGAGACCCTGAGCCCCAGGGGGAACAGGATCACATCCGTCTCCAGCTTGGCAGGGACAACCTCCACCCAGTCCAGCCATCCTCCTGACGGGAGAATTTCCCGCCCATGCCTGTAATTGCCATTCTCAGGTACAGCGGTGGCTTCAGGACCTGCTCGAAAATTCTTTGGTGTTCTTCCCCTCCGGAGGGGAAGCTTACCCACCATGCCCTTGAGTACGGGCCAGACTAGGACTAATAGTTTTTCTAAGGAACAGGAAAGCCAATGACAGGGTGTGACTTCACCTCCTTGCTCCCTGGGATCGATCACTCTGGGTGAAGTCAGCTGCCATGGCCTGAGGGCACTAGTGGCCCCTAGAGGGGCCCATGTGACGAGGGCCTTCCCACAACCGCGAGCCAAAACCACTCTGCTAAGCTGCTTCCAAATTCCTGACACATCGAAACTGTAAGATGGTGAAGTGACCAAGTTTGGAGGTGTTTCGCAACATAGCTCATACAGACGCTGTGGCTGCACCAGAAATAAAGCTGCTCCGTCCGGAGCCAAGAGAGGTTCTTCTGCAAGGCCTGGGTGCCCAGGCTCTCTGGCTAGGACACTCCTTCATTCCCTTTTCAGAGGAGGAAGCTTCTAGAAACCCAGCCCTGTTGAGCATCATGCAACCCCTTATCAGAGGATTTCCCTGACCCTGCACGCAGCACCCAGACCTCCTTAAGGGGAAGCTCCTGATAGCGACTGGGTGTGGCTGAAGGAGGCTGGAGGCGGCCTTGATTCCCAGCAGGCTCCTCAGTCTCTGGGCCTCGGCCTCCTGCACAGGCTGCTGGGAGAGGTTGGGAGGCACACACCACTATTCTGGTGGGCCGTGTGGGAGACTAGAAAGAACCCCAGGTCTTCCGCCTGAGGGACCCAGCTTTTATTGATTATAGCTGGGTGGTGGCCTCGGATACACTGCCATCTGGAAATGGGCAGCTCTGGGAAAACGGGGCAATGCTGGGAACAGGCAGAGCCCTCAGCAAATGCCCTTCCCTTGTGTGCAGCTCCCGCGTCGTGGTGTAAATGTGAACCCCGGCCCTACTGCTGCTTTGCAGGGAATGGAGTATGGAGCCCTGGCCTCCGTGCCAGTACAGCGGAGCTGACCTGGCACCTGGAGATCGCCCGGCACCCCATAAGCTCTCAGTAAACATTAGCCATTCACACTCCCATGCCGAGTGGTGCGGGGCTGCCTGAAACAGTGGGGCATCCCTGCCCAGACCCCGCTCCTCAAAGGCCCACCCCTGCACCCACTGGACCAGGGCTTGGGAGCCCTGTGGCTCCCCACACGGGGGTGCTCCGGGACCAGTGTGGGTGCCCATCAGAGGCCTCACCTGTCCTTGCGGCACAGAGGTGAAGCCCAGCTTCTTGTAGGAGATGAGCGAGTTCTTCATTGTGTTCACGGTGAAGCCGTAGAAGGAGGTCTTTGTGCCCACATCCTCCTCGAAGCCTTTGATCACAGCACCATTGAGCCTGGCCCAGACGGAGGCTGGTCAGCCTCCGGGAGGTCACACCGCGCTGTGCGTGCACTTCCATCCCCCGGGACTGCTCCGGCGTGCCTTCCCATGCCTCTGTGGACTGCTCCCTCCACCCACAGCCGCATCAGCACCCACTCCTCCAGACCTCAGGGGGCCGGCTGTGAAATGGGCACATCTGGAGCCCTGCTGTCCCCCCCTCCTAGGTCCCCGTGGCATGCATGTTTGCGCGTGCCTTCTTCCATGACTGTCAGCCCATTCTAACTGCGGAGCTGCCTGGCCCCTGCCCCGCGTACCTGAACACGTAGTCATGGGCATCGATGTTCAGACCCTGGCGGGAACCGTTCAGAATGCCTCCGTTACCCACCACGGCACACCGGATGCAGTCCTGGTGCAGCTTCCCAGAACCAAACAGCTGGGTGCTCTCGGAGCCGTTCAGAAGGCTCAGGGTGGAGACAATGTCTGTGGGTGCAGGGCAAGTGGGCGTTATGCAGAGGCTGCTGGGGGTCATTGGGGACCTTCCCAAGACCTTCCGGTGCCCACCTCGCCTGAGGCTTGACCCCAGCCCCTCCCAAGAGGCACAGGGGGTGGGAGGGGAATGCAGTGTCAGTGGGGCCATGAGAACCGAAAGGGGGACGGGGTTTGGCTGTGCCTTCAGGGACTCAAGGACTTGAATAACTGGTCCTCTGGAGACTATTCCAAAAGGAAATAACCGGAGCCATGGGGGGGAAGGGGTAAAGTTAACAGGGAGGGGGGTCGGGGTGGTTCCCACAGCAGCGAAGTTCAGAGGGCAGCCTGGGGTGCTGCAGCCCCTGTCTTCGGCCACCTTTGGACACTAGCACCTTAGTCTTTGATGGTAGGGAGGCCCCAGGAGGGTGAGAGCTCTGGGGAAGGAGGGCAGCCAAGCCCTCTTGCTGACCCCGTGGCGCTGTGGGGGCAGGAAAGTAAGGCAGGAGACGCACAGCTTGGGGGTCTTCCTGGGAGGAATGGAACACAGGGTTCCGACACCATGGCACTGTGAGGGTCAAAAGCAGGAGGAAAGGACAGGCTGAGGCTGAGGGCTGACCGAGAGGCCGTGGCTGTGCGTTACCTTGGCGGGAGAGTCCCTGCCAGCCATAGGGGGCTTTGCGCTGGCTCAGGCTGTCCCACAGCGCCCAGGTGTAGAGGCCCCCGGAGAGCAGCACTGGCTTGGAGAAGTCAAACAGGTCCCGGAAGCGTGGGTGCTGCTGAGCGGCCAGAGCCAGAGGGTGTCCGCACGGCCGGCCCTGTGGGTGAGCGGAGGAGAGGGGCTGAGCCTCCCAGGGGCTGCTCGGCCTTGCGGTAGGGCTGGGAGGGAAGAGCTTCCCTTCTCCCTCCAGACTTGGGGAGCAGAGGGCTTTCTGGGCCTTCTCCTGGGCACCACACCTCTGCAGCCTGAGGGCCCTAGTCCTGCACCTCACTTTTAGGGAAACCTGGGGGCATTTTCCCACAGATGGGTGAGGCCAGCCTGCCCTTCAGTGGAGGCGGTCCAGCTGGGGCTCTGGAATCGGCGGGCCTGCATCCGACTGCTTGCTCTGGAGGTCCTGGCTGTGGGGTTCGTGGGGACAGGGCTGCCAGGAGAGAGTGACCGTCTTTCTTCTAGGCGGTGCCTAGACTGGGTTCAGTGGTGTCTTCCCAAAATTCACGTCCGCCCAGCACCTGGGAACGTGACCTTGGAAGGGCCTTGCAGGTGTGAGTGGTTAAGATGAGGGCATACTGTGTTCAGGTTGGCCCTAAGTTCAGTGTCCTCCTGAGGAGGCCACATGATGGCAGAGGCAGAGGCTGGGTGCGCAGCCACGAGCCAAGGACTGCCTGCAGCACCGGAAGGTGGCAGAGCCCAGGGAGGTCCCCCAGGCCACCCTGCCTGCGCCTTGATTTCAGACCTGTGGCCTACGGAACTGTGCGAGAACAAATGTTCCTTTTTTTAAGGCCCCCCCCCCCCCCAGTGGTTAGCGATTTGTTTCAGCAGCCCTAGGAAACTACCTGCAGAGCCTCTTGGGGCGCAGGGACCTTGAAGGAGGGCGTGTGCTGAACAAGCCCCGGCCCCGCCCCCTGCGGCTGCCACAGGCCTCGGCCTGGGCGGGGCCACTCTTATCACTGCAGGGGCTCTTGGTGAAGGCCCAGGTTTGACAATGCAGGACAATGCAGGACAATGCAGGAAAGAGCTGTGTGTAGTCGTGTCTGCTATTGTGTGACAGAGCAGCAGAACTGTGCAATCAAAGCCACAGGGCACAACGCTCAAAGACTGGGTCAGTGACGCAAGAAACACGGGGGAACCGAAGGAGGATGGAAGCGCACTTCTACCCATTCAGTGGTTGGATACACAGGCACTACTACTAAGGATGGCAAGTGACCTTGGAAAAGACGTGCCCTGCACCGTGGAAGTGACTGGGAAGCGGTGGAAAGGGGGTTCTAACACGCGATGGAGCAGGTGGAGTGCGCGCATGTGCACGTGTGCGTGCCTGTGCGCATTTTGCGTTTTCCTGCGCGGCTCCCTTCGGCGGGGTGTGGTTTTTGGCTGTATGCAACCCAGTGTTCTCACTGACAAGTGGCTCAGCAGCAAACACGAAATTTGTGTGATTCTCCCACTGTTTCCTAAGATATCAGCCTTGTTGGGACTGATGCTGCAACTTCGAAAACGGTTGGAACTTGGAAAATTCGTGCTTTCAAAGCAAGCGCTGGAGCAGGGCTGGCCGTTGTAGTTTCAGGGCCACTCGGTATCATCACGACGTTTTCCAGGGCCTTCTCTAGGAGGTGCCAGGGGAAGAATGTCCAGGTCTCCCTATTCAGAAAGGTTGCTTCCCTTGGGCATGTGGCTGGCTTTTATCTCACGGGCCTGGTGGTGAAGTTTCCTGCTTCACTGTGGCCACCAGGAAGCTCAGAGACAGATATAGGGCCTGCCTTACGCCTTGTGGCACACTTTTCACACACTTGTCTGACATCTTGTTTTCCTTCACCCATTTATTTTATTCTACTTTATGTTTTTGCCTCGTGAAATGTATCTAAAAGCTACCTCAAATCTTCCTTTTAGACCAGTGGGGGTCTGTCATGGAGCATCGAGCAGCACCGGAGGGGAAAGGAGTTGAGGCGCGAGAAGATGACCTGGGCGAGCACGCGTGTGACGCCAGCGGCCTCTCTTCCGCCTGCCGCCCAAGGGTCCTCCTGGCCTGTGGTGCTCAGTGGTTCAGAGCCCGGCGCTGGGGTCAGACCAGAGGCTCAAACCCCAGCACTGCCTCTCTTCCCTGAGTGACCCTGAGCGGGGTACCCAGCCCCTCTGCGCTGCGGCAGCCCACAGTCCCCGCCAACTGCTAGTTACGGGGCAGGGCCTGGAAGGTTCTTAACCCCTCAGGGCAAACCTGGGTCATCTTACCAGGGTTTAGTGTTTACTCTATGGCCAGCAGCTTAAATGTGACTCTCATAGTAAAATGACATTTGGAAGAGCAGAATGTCAAATTCACGGGTCTTTTAAAGGGGCCGTGGCTGGTGTGTCTCAGTGAATTGAGTGCCGGACTGTGAACTAAAAGGTTGCTGGTTTGATTCCCAGTCAGGGCACGTGCCTGGACTGCGGGCCGGTCCCCAGCTGGGGTGCTGGAGAGGCAACCACACATTGATGTTTCTCTCCCTCTCTTTTTCCCTCCCTTCCCTTCTGTCTAAAAATAAATAAATAAAATCTAATACATATATGTAAATCACAGGACCTCCAAGGAATGTTCAGCTGGCTACACCCCAGGGACCCTACTGGTTCCCCCTCCTCCACTGGGGTGCAGGGAGCCCTAGCGGCCAGGGCTGAGGAGCCCTGCTGTTTGCTTCACTCTGGGGGGGGGGGGCGGGGGAGGCTTCCGAAGAGCCCAGCAATCTCATGAGAACGTTCTCCTGAGTTTGCTCTGCTCCTTCCCCTCCTCCCTGCTAACTTGGGGATGCTCCAAAGTGCTGAGTGGCCAATCACCGTACCTTTCTTGTCCCCGAATTCGCAGCCTTGGGTCCAGAGAACGCCCGAGGTGCCGTGGTGCTCCTGGGGGAGAAGGCACAGGTCAGGCAGGGGTCGGACCGCCCTGCGGAGGGTTAGCTTCCGCCGGACCCGTCCGCTCCTTTGATCCGCCCGTTTCTAGGCTCTGATTCTTGCCCATGTCTGTCTTTCTTGGGCGCACAAAATACTGCCACATAATTATGTTCTGACAAGCTGTATAAACCTAGAAATCAAGAGACCCTTTGGCAAGCGGCAGAAATGTGGAGTTTATAGGAACAGTGGTTAAAAGATGAAAATATAAAATAGGGAAGCTTGCCAGCTCCTTGTGAGCATACAAGGGGTTTCCCTGCCAAGGCCGCCAAGCAGGCACTGTGGCCGGCTCAGATGACTTGGGCCCCTTCACCCAGGGCTGGGCTGGCCTGGGCTGGCTCCTGCCCTGAGGGTCCTGGGAAAGGGCCTGGGTCTGAGGTCTGACTCCCTGGGTTTGGATCCCGTGACCTCAGGAAGTTACTGAACTTCTCAGGACCCGAGTCCCTGCATCCGGATAGCAGGGAAAGTCACATTACGTGTCATCCAGTGGTGAGATTCAGAGGATCTCTGTTATTTCCTATAAAAAGCGTCCTCTGACTAAACGTTTGCTACGGCTACCTAAAGAAGGAAAGGACTTCTTGGAGATAGCCTCTAGGACTGTGTCCCTTCTGCCGGGAGGTAAGGGGCTAATGTTACTGCCCCACCCCTACCTCCCAGGTGCGCCCCCTCCGCCCCTCTGGCAAGTGAAAGGAAGGAAGAGGGGCCCTCGCCCACCGCAAAGGAATCAGGTTTCTCCCAGACTCCTGTCCTCTCCCCAGCAGCCACAAGGGAGAAGAAGGTGGGGAGGTTAGGGAAGGGCAGTTTGCACGGGAAACAAAGGCCTTTGTTGTTTGCTCCTCGGAGATGAGTCAGGAGTCCCTTCAGGTTTCTGTCAGCAGAGAGAGCAGGGGCGATCCTTTCCCCTCGGACTGGCCGGTGTCCACCCACAGAATCCTGTAGACCCTGTCCTTGAGCACACAGAGCCCCTCTGAGGAGGGGCTCAGAAACACCGCTCAGCCTGGAAACCCCCCTGTGAGTCCTCGAAAAACACCCAGGCCCAGGCCCCACCCCAGGATTCTGATCTGATTAGCCTGGGCTTCTCTCAGGTGATGCCAACCTGCGGCCAAACAGGAACCTGACAAGGACCTGCTCAGCAGGGCCGGATGCAGACCGGAGGGATAGAGTCGCCAGGGAGGTGATGGGGGCCCCCCATTCAGTTTTGCTACCCTGAACTCCCCCCGTTTCAGGGAAGCCAGCTCACCTATAGGGTATCCTCAGTCCTCAGGGACTCCTCCCAGAGCGTCCAGACACGTGTCTGGAGAGGCAGAAGGAGTGAGGGCAGAGCCAGCTCACCTAAGCCCCTCTGGGAAGTTCCCCCAGCCCAGGACAAATCAGGAAGGACAATGCCGTGCGTTTTTCGTAAAATGAAATTTACTCAACTTAGATCAAATTCTTAGGAATCTTGGCTCTAAAATACCCTTTCTTTTACAAAATAACGTTGACAGTAGTTAGTGACTGGCACCCTGTATCTGTCTCTACCCTTCTTCTACCAAAAAACACAACACTTATTTTTTTACAAGTCCAGAAATCCCCTTGTCTGGGTACTACTGATCCAGATCCTTCTGTGAGTAAAAATCTGCAATTAGAGACCCCGTGTCTTGGGCCAGAGACCTGGCCCCAGTGCGCTTGTCCCCTGGCCCCTCTAGGTGGCCAGGCAAGCCCATTTCCAGTCCCAGGTTGGGGAGGTCCCACAACCTGCTCTCCCTTCCCAGAATGCCAGCTCCCCCTTTGCTCCCCACCCCCAACAGGCCAAGTCCTGACCTGCTTCCTGGGATTTAGCGGTAGATCAAAAGTCAGGGAAACACCAAGGAAATGGATAGGTTCTTGGGCTCTACTAGACTTTTTTAAAAAATAAAGATCTAAAAAAGCTTTGTTGAGGTATAATGGATGTTCAACAAACCATATACTTAAAGTTGTATTCGATACTTTCAAAGGATGTTTAACTGTGTGTTAAAACATTGTTACATAGAATTGACAAGGATCCCTTTTCTTAATACACTCATTCCTTCCCAGCCCTTCTCCTTCTGAGTACAGGGAGATTCCATAGCTTCAGGTTATCACCTGCTAGACAGAGTACCCTTTATTCTAAAGGGATAGGACTCAATCGCTTGCAAGATTATATGTTTTGCAATTTTGGGTGCCCTTTGACCTTGTTCCCTGAGAGCAGACACTCATTTTGCTCTCATTCCCTTATACCTAGAGCAAGGTTTAATGAGGAAGGGACGGGTGGGAAGGCCTGGGCCCAGAGGCACTGTGCATGCCCTTGCAGCCTCCCAGATCCAGACTGTGGGCCCGTCTCTGTCCACCTTCCCCAGGTAAAGCTAAATCCTCGGGAGGCTTCTTCAGTAAGGGAACCACCACCGACCAAAGGCAGACTCTCAGGTTTCTCCTTGTGGGGCATGCAGGAGAGGAAGGTGCCCAGGGTGAGTGGGAGGGAGCGGAGCGCAGAGCAGACTGGGCGGGGAACACTTGTTTGGAGCTCTGAATCCACCCCTGTTCCCGGGGCGGCCGCCTCTTTATCGGTCGGCGCCCAGACAGTGCTTATCAAATAAACAGAGCAAACAGCTCCGGGGAGAGGGAGCCGGGCGCGGTAGGGCAGGGACGGGAGCGAGTGGGAAAAGGCAACCTGTTGCAGCCGAGCTGGGGATCCCGGCAAAGTTGGAACTGGGAGACTTGGGTCCCTGCCCCAAAAGTAGAGTATGAAAAGGCGGCGTTATCAAGGGAGAGTTCCCCACAAAAACAGGGCTGGTTTTTTTTATCAGACTCAGAGGAGTCAGCCAAATCTGGACTACACGAAGTGTTTCTAATCAGGGCCCGAGGGAATTAACCCACAAGGCTGTCTCCAGCGGCTCCTCCCTCCTGCGTGCGCAAGGGGCGAGGTTCTTCCCCGGCTGGACCAGCCGAGGCTGGAGCATCCAGGGCAGCGAGAGTTTAGTGCCGGAGTGGAGGTTCAAAGGGCAGAGGGCCGCAGCCAGAGTCTCCCCAAAGAGTCCGGCACGGAAGGCAGCCCGAGGGCCCTGGGCTGGGCGCTCTGCCCATCTCCTGGGCCCTCCCGATTAGGTCTCTTGAGGCAGCCCCTACCTGGCTCTGGACCGGGGCCCCGGGTGCGGCTCCCCCTCCGAGGAGAACAGAGCGAAGAGGATCCCCGAGCAGGAGGCCACGAGCAGGAGAAGCAGCCAGAAGAGCGGGTCTCGCGGGAGCCCCATGCAGCCCTGCCGGCGGGCGCCCTGTCTCCCACGGTCCTGGGGCGCAGGGGACAGGCCCAGGGGAGCGGGACGGCCTCCTGGAAGCGGCTGATCTGCCCAGTCGGGCCCGCCCAGTCCTGCCCCAGCCCAGTCCTGCCCTCCCCTACCCACACACCCCACCCCTCTGGTGTTTCCCCGCCCGGCTGCAGCCGGGCAGCGGAAGCCACAACACCATCGGGTGCACTGGGCGCAGCAGTGTCGCCTGCAGCCTCGGAGCTGCCTGCGCCCGTCGGGCGCTGCCATCTGCCTGGGGACACTGGCGTAGCCCGCACCCTCCATGGAGCTCCCGCCCGTGTCCAGCCCCGGAAAGTCCAGGAAAGGCACGTGCTGTCCGGCGGCCCGTGAGGGCTGGGGGGGGGGGCGCCGATGACACCTGCCTTGAAGGCAGAGCATTGTGTCCTCCGAGGCCCCGCCCAAGGCTCCCAGACGCTTGAGACTGGTGGGGCGGCCCAAGACTTGTCGGGGCGGCACCTCGGGGCCCTTTCAGAATTCGGGTGTCATGAGAGACTGGTTCACCACGACAGCTGAGGAGCGGGGGTGGGGGGGGATGGAGCAGCCCTGAGGCTCAACGGGGGCGGGGTGGGGAGGGCTGCGGGAGGGCGCCTGCACAATGGCATGGGTGGGAGAACTGAGACTGTGCTCCCACTCACTGGTCACTGCCCAGGGCAGCCAGGGCCCCCAACACATTGCATTCTGTTTGCCAAACAAGGGCAACCTGGAGACTGCGCAGCGGAGAGACCATCTGAGAGGTCTAGCAGGGGCTCCCGTGTTGCTGGGAAGGGCAGGGAAGCCCCAGCACCTGTACTTTTGAAGGGGAGCCCTCCCAGGTGGTGATGCGCAGGTGGGACGGTATCTTCTCCGCTGGGCAGTGCTCCTGGACTCAGACCTCAAAAGCCTGTGAAATGTGCCCCCAACTGCCAGGAACTGCAGGGGCCAGCAGGCCCGGGCCCCTTCCACCAGCTTTCTGCTCTCCCCAGGTGTGGGAGCCAGTCTGCCATCTGTCCAGTCGGGATACTTCCCCAAAAGCTCCCTGGATCCTGCGCCGATGGTCACCAATGTGTTGTTCCAGTCTCAGCTCCCATAATTTAAAAAAATGTCTCACTGTGCTACCCTGCTGGTGAGCACTACTTAGAATTGGTGGTTTCAAGTTTTGTTTTTTTAATTTCAATCCTCCTGATTGTGAGTGGTCAAAATCCCCTTACTTGTTACTTATCCCTGATCAGTGCCTTCTCCCACTTCCTCAGTGGTTAGTAAAACATCAGACGTTCTCTCTGAGCCCCCATGTCCCATGCCTACCCCTCACTCTCAGCAGATGCCCCACCTACAAACTTGGTGCCCACCACAGCCCAGCCTCCACCTGCCTGGCCAGATTCGAGCCTCAAGTGCGCTCCAGTCCACCTCGGACCAAAGCTCTTGTCCACCCACCTGCAGTTCTCGTCCCTGCTCTGCAGCCTCATGGGCCCTCAGGTCTCTCCAGCCCTCTGCTGTCTCCCAGCATGTCAGACCTGCCCCTGAGCTTTCTTCCTACCCAGGCAGGGCCCCGTGGGCCAGAATCTGAGCTTCTGGCTCATTATCCAGATTCTTTTGTGTCTCTGGCTTTCTGCTGGGCAAATGCCACCCTGGATTCCTGCTGGGATCTGCCTGCGTGGTGTACCCTCCCCGGTGTGGCCTGACTGAGCACAGCGGGCAAGACCCAGGTCCAGGGAATGGTACCACTCCTTCCGTGGCAATCCACGCAAGACTCCCAGGTCAGAGACAAAGGATTTTATTGGCTCCGCAGGCAGCCTAGGCTTCCTGGTGGTGTCACTCCTCTGTGCCCTGCACCCCAGCCCCATGAAGGTGAGGCTCAGGGGCCCAGTAGGGGCCACACAGTGGGTTCACTGCACCACTGAAGGGCCCTGAGCAAAGGGAACCCTGCTCTTGTCCAGCTGTACTGGGCAGTGAGAAGATCTTTCCCCTGCTCCAGAGGAGGGCACTGCTTTCGTTTTCCAAGGCTGTTTGCTACCTAAGAAACAAAACAAAGCCCAGCAATGGTCCCTGTGGAGCTGGCCCTTCTCTTAGCTACTCCCTTTTCTTTTCACCCGAGTTCTTGGCAGGGGAAGTCCATGCTGTCTCCATTTCTCTCTGTATCTGCTTCTTTACCTACCTCGTCACTGAAACTGTCCCCACTGAGGCCACCAGGGGCCTTCGTCACTCCCAACAGAGCAGACACTGGAAAGTGTGCAAGTCACGCTTTCCCGCTCCTGCGCTTGTGCCATGCACTTTTGCTAGAAACTGGACATTTTAGATAATATCTTATAGCAACTCTGTCCTGGTCATGCCTCTCCCCAGGCTTGTTATTCGCCTCTTTGTTTAGTGGCTGGCAGGCTCGTTTTTTGTGAAGCCCCCGCCCCCCCAGTCCCTCGAAGAGTCAGACCTCCGATGTGCCTCTGCAGGGCTCTGTAGTTCCAGGTGTGTCGGCCCTCACTCGGGCTGCTGGTGATTTGGGCTGGGCTCTCTTTATCTCTTTCCTTGACCACACCCAGCTGTTCAGTGCCAGCTGATTGCCTTGTTTACCAAAGTGCCCCAGGGCATAACCTGTTCCACAGACCCAGCACCTTCGAGGCCGTAGCTCCTGGGGTTACAGGACCTCAGTAGGCCCCTCCCAGCTGTCCCTTTCCCTGGCTCTCTCCTGCAAACTCCTTCCTGTTTCCTTTCACCACAGCCACCATCGTGCTGGAGAACAACTTTAGGCTTGAATTTCTCCATTGTCTGTTGCAAACAAAGTCCATTCCTTTGGGAAGAGATTAGGACCGGTCTGACAGTCTGCTTTGGTCCCTCTGCAAAATCTCTGAGCCTGGGCTCTGGAGCTGAGGTGGGGACGATGGTGTGCATCTCTCAGAGTGACACCCCTGTTCCAGAGTCCAGCACATGGTGGACAGAGGTGGCAACCCCAGGTCTTCTTGGCTTACGTCTCCTAGCATGGAACTGCCACCCTTATAAGCCAGGGCAGGGATGACCAAGACCCCAGTACCCAAGGTGACATTGAGCAGAAGAAGGGAGACTCCATTGTGTGGCCACACTTGCCCAGCACTTGCCTCAGCAGCAGCTACCTGGGGAAGGAGGGGCCGGGAAGGAAGCCTGGCCGTGGCGGGCTGCACGGATCTCCATCTTGGCGGAGATTTTTCTCACTGAGCTGGGAGTGGGGAAAGAGGCAGCGGTTTGGGCTCAGATACCACCGTCTCTTAACAAATTTTAGTAGATCTTCTTGACCAGATGTTTCTTCCTGTGCTGCATACCCTGTGGACCAGGGCCCGATTCTTGGCTATCTTTCACCTCTTTTCCAGACCCGCTGGGGAGGGGCCCGCCCAGGGCCCCGGGCCTTCACTCTGGAAGGCCACCTCCTGCGGCGGTTTTGCCTTCAGTGGGCTCCACTACAGACTGTCCTCAAATGCCGTTGTTTGGACCAGGGAAGTCTGAGCACAAACTGGGTATTTGGTGAAGCTAAGGAAGCGTTAGATTTTTTTTAAATTTTATTTTCTGCCGTTGGAGCTCAGGAGAGAGGAAGCAAGGGTACTTGCCAGGGGAAGGGAGGGGGGAAGAAGGTGTGGGGTGAGAGAAAGGGTGAGACGGTGAGAGGGTGAGAGAGAGCAGAAGAAGCACTAGCTTTTGTAGGTGTGATGATAGTATTGTGGTTATATTAAAGACGTCTCACCTGTTAGTCTTACATACTGAAGTATTTGCAGATGAAGCAATATAATATATGCAATTCGCTTAGAGGAGCCAGGTCTGGCTGCAAGTGGGGAGCGGTGGGGGCTACAGATGAGACAAGATAGGTGATGAGTTGATCATTATTATCTCATATTAATCATTTTATAGATTATTATAGGAGCTGCAAATGGCAGTTCATAACACTATTCTTTTTATTTTGTTTCAATATGTTGGTGTACATTTGTTTCATGTATGCTGGAAGTGTTCCATCACATAAAGTTAAATTTACTTCTTTGTGTACCTGTGAAATGTACCTCATCAGATTTTTTAGAAATAAGGTCATCATTGAGTTAAATTAAAATAGTGAAAAGTATATATATATATATATATATATATACTTTTCACTTAGGAGGTGGATTATGGTTTTACAAAACTGAGAATGAAAACTTCAAGTATTCCATGTTCTGAAACAATCTTGGGTAAGCATTTTTATAAAATATATATTCTTACTAAAATCAGTTTATTTCTCGCTATCTGAAACGGCATAAATTTCAAGCAAGTTCCTAATCAAAATTTATTAGATGTTGCAATGATATCTCACAGGCTGGTTTTGTCATTTCCATCAAAACTATTTTTAGATGATTAATTATTTTATGAAAGAAAGCCATGATGAAAAATTGTTCCAGTTGTATTTCTAGAATTTATACTGAGACACATTTATGCACCGAACTGGAGCTGAGCAGAAACAGCTTGCAAAAAGAAAATACAGTTGATGACTGAATCCCAAGTGTCAGCTGCACTGTTCTGGGTCAGCGAGAATGTGGATTAGTGCTTGTGATTCAAACAATTAGATCCTAATGCTTTTCAAGATTTAAAAGGATTTTAAATATTTTTTTCTATAGACCTATTATTGGAAAGTTTTTTTTCCAGTCCCTTGGAAATGTCAATTTCTTAAAAAGATAAATGATATTTGTCAGAAATGAGAAACTCGTTTTGACAGTAGACAATTTATTTGCCTGCTTGTTTTCCTCAGTGCAATTGATAGTTTTGCAGTTAAAATTGGTCTTGGTAACACTAGGAAACACAAATTTTTAAGTTACAAAATTTAAAATAATTTTATTGTTAATCTCAATTGTGCTGCCATAATATTGTATTTATTATAATTCATTAACTTTTAAAAAATAAACCATAATGATTTAATTTTTTTGTCTGTGGTACTTACAACTGTTCACAGCATTTTTTTTTTTTTTATTAGTTTGGAATGCAGATTGAACCCATTTGCCATCTTGGCCCTAAACACTTTTCAAATCTGTGTTCATCTCCCCCATACTGCATACAAGTGGCTAATGCCAGACTCACCTGCATTACAGTTGTCTCCAACCTCCCCTCCCTGCCTTCCCGCTTGTCCTTCAAGTTCACTTCTCACTTGGCTGGCTGCCACCAGGAGGGGACGCATGCAAGGGGAGGACCTGACCGTATGTGTCTGTCCTCTGCCTGAGAGTTTCCTGTGGGTCCACGTCACCGACACCCACTGCTCAAGCGTGGGAACACACGGACGGGAAGGCCCTGCCCTCAGTCTGAGAAACATTGTGTGAGAAGTCACACTCTGACAGTTCCGGAGATTCTAAACAATCGTAAATACGAACGTGGGCCCTGACACCACATGGCGACACTTGCTTATCAGGGTCCCGATGACCCCGACGGCCTGCAGTGAACTTCTAAAAGAACGCCATTGAAACAAAACACTGAACTAAACTTCCTCACGGGTTTCCGAATGAAGGCGACAGACAGCACATGCATCCAATTCTCTTCCCTCCTGAAACCCCGCTCAGATGCTACTGAAGGGATATTTAAAAGCATAAACCTACAAAGTAGGGGAGGATAGGATCGGTGACCACAGGAACACAGTTCTGGGAATTGAAAGCAGAAGATAAGAGGTAACAGATTTAGCATCTCAACTTGTAGTGCGGAGCGGAAAACCAAACCAACAGACACTATAAAAGCTTCAAGAGGGTTAGGAATGTTTGGAATTTGGAAGTGGGACGAGGCGGTTACTATAATAAGGACTGGTAGAGATCCATTTAAGATGATCACTCTTCAGGCACTTGGCTGCCCCTCCCAACCCTGGCAAGAGACCATAGGTTTTCCCACTAGCGTGTTAAATAGAGTCTTGCTTGGTCTGGAAGACAGCAGGCAATGCTGAAGATATGGTGTGTTAATGAAGTCAGGTGTGGTGAGGGAATGTGTGAATGCTGAATGCTTCCAGAAAGGAGGGCAGACAAAATCAATGGATTGGAAGTAGGGGAGAAAAACTATAGGGCAAATGTAGGAGGCGCAACACCCAAATACTAAAGGTTCCAGAAAGAGAGAGAAGAACAGAAGGGTACAAATCATCAATGAAAATAATTCCATAAAATTTCCCAGCACGAAGGACATAAGTTTCCAGCTTGCAAAGGCCCACAAAGCCCAGTGAAGATTCTACAAGATTCTAGAGGAAGAAAAACAGGTTACATGAAAAAGACCAAGAATGTCTTTGGGTTTCTGAAAGGCAAAAGCAGAGGCCAGAAATCAATGGAGCGATGTCTTAAAAACTATGAAGGAAAACACATTTCAATCTAGAATTCCATACCTAGCCAAATTATTGATGTGGTGGAAGAATAAGGCCTTTTCAGCATTAATGTCTTCAACATTTTTCCTCTCTCCTACTCCTTTCTGAAGGGAGCTCCCAGAGGACTTGCTCCACCAAAATGAGAGTATAAACGAAGAAAAAGGAGACATAGGATCAGTAAAGGAGACCCACCACAGAAAAGCGTTGCCAGGACAATCGTGGAAACGTGGGCCTGGCGAGGAGGACACCTGGGCCAGACCACAGTGGGTCGGGAGCTCAGGGATAGATTTCCTCCTCAAAATAATGACACAGATAGAATCCCTGGAGGAAACCAACAGCTTGAGTGGATACTTAGGCAACTGCAGAAGATCTGAGATAAAATCTGTGATAACTATATAATATAGAAGACAAAGCAAACCCCCAGATACAACAAGGTCAATGCCAGGGCAAGGTGGGGGGACATTGTGCAGGAAAAATAATTACAGCTTACCACACGGCCTAGCCTTGGCTAGCATCTACCTAACTGATAACGTGAACACTGAACTCTGAACTGCCCGGAGTCATAATCTGATCACGCTGGGAGGTAGGGCGGCGGGGGGCGGGGGGGTGGGGGGGGGTGGGGGGGTGCTCGTGTGCGCTGGGGCAGGAGATGGGCAGGCAGCCACATCCTGGGGTGAGCCAGAAATCTGCCGAAGTTGCTTCACTTCCACATGTGTGGGATGTCAGTCGGAAATGCCTAAAATCAAAACCATGAAGCGTTGCAGTGCCGGCGTGTCCTTTAGAAGTCCGGAGGGAAATGCCGAAGGCTCAGCCACAAGATTTGGAAGTGTGGGCTCCGTGCAGGGGGACAGAGCAGGAGGACAGTGAGGGGGACCACTGACTTTGAAAAACCAAAGGCCCTGGGAAATGTAAGGTGGCCTTGTGTCTTCAGGCCCAGGGCCTACAGGACAAGCCCGAGCCCTGGCGCTTCTCATTCCAGGCTGTCCGTGGGCTGGGCCTTGCCCACTGCCCTAGCGACATTCCTGCCCCCTGTTTCCTGAGCCAGCGCCACCTCCCTTCTTGGAGGTCTCGCTGTGCACGCCGTTCTCCCGCTGGGGCCCTTGCCTCTGTGCCTTTTTTTGTCTGGCCTGTTGTTTCTTCTCCAGTCTCCCCGCCCGGGTTGTCACTTTTTTTCCTGCCTTCCTGGGCATCATTTTAGTTTCAGCGTTTCCTTTGGATTTATGTATAGCTTTTTAAAAAAGATTTTATTCATTTATTTTTAGAGAGAGGGGAAGGGAGGGAGAAAGAGAGGGAGAGAAACATCAGTGTGTGGTTGCCTCTTGCACACCCCCTACTGGGGACCTGGCCCGCAACCCAGGCATGTACCCTGACTGGGAATCGAACTGGTGACCCATTGGTTTGCAGGCTGGCGCTCAATCCACTGAGCCACACCAGCCAGGACTTTGTACAGCTTTCTAAGTGCCTGCTCTAGGCATTATGTTACAGATGGGTAACTCCTAACCCCTCGCAGCCTATGCTTCCCGCACTTTCCCGATTTGTCCAAGTGTACAAGCCTTACCTCTGTTTAGGTCCTTTCTTTTTTTTTTTTTTTAATTTTTTTTATTGTTATTCAATTACAGTTGTATGCCTTTTCTCCCCATCCCTCCACCCCACCCCATGTTTAGGTCCTTTCACTCTCCACCATTGTAATACAACTGTCTTCAATATTTCTCTCTTTCTGGGGGAATTTTCATGGGAGTTTTTCTGAGCCTAGCTGACGTGCGGTTGGGAGCCCGATCACAGATGCTGCCAGTTGTCTTGCGCATCTACTCCACTCGCACTTAGAACCACAGCGGACAAGGGTATAACTTTGGTTCTAACTGCCAAATGTAAAAAAAAATAAAATAAAAAGGACAACTATAAGAGCATAATCCATAAAACATATGTAAAAATAAAAGGCTCAAGAGGAGAAGGGCGCCTCTTCTATTTGCCCGTATCTGGACTCTCTGCCTTGTTTCTTCTTCGTCCTGGGGTTCCCCGTGACTTTCTCCCACCCTTTCCTTTCTGCGGGGAGAATCTCCTCCAGCCGTCCTTTCGGGGCGGTTCTGCTGGCGGCAAATTCTGGCTTCTTCATCTTGTGTGCACTCCGTGACTGCGCCTGTCTCTGCCCGGCCAGTACCACACTGCCTTCCTTAGCGCTGCCGCACAAACACCCGAGGGTCTGGCCGGCGGCTTCCCCGCTGTGGTGTTTCTCCGCTACTGCCCTGGCTACTCTCCAGCTTTTACATTTCCACATGCACTTGATTTAATTTTTTTTGGTTGGTTGGTTTTATTTCACTTTATTTTTGACTTTTTTTATTGAGCTTATTGGGGTGATTGTGGGCTTTGGCAGTCCATTCCCTTTTACCGCAAGGGATTACTTTTATTGATCAATAATCCCTTATTGATCAATAAAAGTGTATAGGTTTCAGGGGTGCAAGTCTACAATACATCAGCTATATATTGTAGTGTGTGTTCGCCAGCCACGTCTCCTTCCATCCCCATTTGCCCCCCCATATCCTCTTCTCCCGCCCCCCCACCCCCTTTCCCTCTGGGAATCCCCATGCTGTTGTCTTCTACTTGCGTCTTTAGATTCAGCTTGTTGATTGCTACAGAACCCTGTTGGGATGGGATTGGGGTCACGTTAAATCCGTAGATTAATTTGGGTGTATGTGATGTCTTAACAATATCGAATCTTCCAATCCAGTAACACTTACTTGGGTCCTTTAGTTTCCCAATAATGTTTCACAGTTTTCAGTGGACAGATGTGGGCACATTTGTCCTTAGCTTTGTTCCTGCTTGGTGCCTTTGGATGTTATTTGAGAAACTTGTTTTTGCAAACAGTGTCGTTTGAACATTCTCATTTCTTACTGGTTTGCTGCTGATGTCTAGAAGCGCAGTGGTCTGTTTACTTGACTTTGTACCTAGAGACCTTGCTGAGTTCCCTTACTGGTTACGGCGGTCTAGAGGTCCTTCTGGATTTTTACCTGTGTGATCTTGTCACTAGCCAATAACGGCTTTCCAATCGTCATGCATTTTATGCCTGTTCTTTGCCTTACTGAAGCGGCTAGGACACGCAGGTCAATGTTGAGCTGGCTCCTTACCTGCTGTCCAGCCCCAGCGGGAAAGGTCTTCAGCACCTTCTTTCACCTCCACCCACCCGGGGGGAAGTTTTTAATACTTTGCCATTCAGACTGATACTTGTTGCTCGCTTAATTTTTTTGGTAGCCAGTCCTTATCAGATGAAGGAAGCTCCCCTCTCTTCCTAGTCGGCTAAAACGGGAATGGGCACTGAATTTTGTCAAATGCATTTCCTGCTTCAATTGCGATAATCCTATTAACTTTGTTCCTGTGCATTGCAGTGCCTGCTTTTACCATCCCTGCTTTTCAGCACCTGCGTCTCAGTCTGCAGTTAATGCAGTCTGGCAATGCCCTGTACACCCCACACCCCAGCCAGACACAGACGTGTCCGTGACCCCGAGGTGCTCCCTCACTGCCCTTCCGGCCAGTGGGCCATTCTGCAGAAAACCACTGCTCTGATTTCTTCCATATAATTCAGTTTTGATTGTTCTCAAACTTCACAAAAGTGTAACCACAGGCCTGTGATTGTGGGCGTTGGCAGTCCCTTCCCTTTCACGGCGAGTCTTTATCATTCCATTGTGAGATTACAGGGCACATTTTTTACCCATTCTCTTAGTGGTGGACATTGGGTTGTTTCCAGTTTCTAGCTGTTATGAACGAATCTGTTAAAAACATTTTATACAAACCTTTTTGCAAATCCCTGATGGCAGCAACACAAAGGTGTTGTCCCCAGTGGACAACCCCAGTGGCAAGGTCTTGGACACAGTCTGAGCTGCCCAATCACGTGACTGCCTGTTTAACCTCCTACCTTGTAAGTGCACCATCTGAGAGGTGTGCTCAAAAAACCAGAACGAACTGAGATTGTGTGTGCGTGTGTGTGTGCCTGGGGGTGTGGTGAAGGCAATGCTAACAGCAGTGTCCTGGAACTGGACGGACCTGCCCCGCCCTTCCTTCTACTTGGCCAAGTCCCTGGGGCGCCCTGGGAGCCCCCGTGGGCTGCACTTTCTCCCTCAGTGCAGGGTCAGGCACGCTCTCCTGTTTGCTGCTGGTCCCTGGTGGCCCCCTGCCCCCACCGCCTCCGCACCAAAACACATCAAGTCCTGACTTGCTTCCTTCCCCAGGGAACCCTGGAGCCAGATGTCCTTGCTGAGCCCTGCCTGCTGGCTGCCCTTGCTGGCTGTTACTTCAGAGAGGTGACTGGTGAGAGAGAGAGAGAGAGAGAGAGGCAGCGGGCATGTGCTCCAGTTCCGGCCCTCCTCACCCCAATCCCGGAGCATGACCCCCTTGGATTAGACGAAGAAGAAGGGAGGAATGCCAAGGAGGAGGATCCAAGGATCCTTCCAGATGCCTCTGAGGCTGACCTGCAAAAGGCGGAGGAGCAGATGCTCAGGAGGGGGGAATCGCAGAGCCCGCGCTCAGCTCCACGGTCCCCTGACTGTGTGGGCTGGGACGAGCTCCTCCCTCTCTGTGTCAGTTTCCTCGTTTGTCACACGGGAACAGCAATACCGCCCATGTCATAAAGATGGCTGTGCTCACTCAATGTGCCTGTAACCGTTCTGGAAATGTGGGAAGCCCTGTACCTGTGTTGCCTGCTGTGGCTTGCACAGTCCAGAGTGACGTGTTGGGTGTTGCTGGTGCAGATGACGGCGGCAGGTCTTCCCAGCTTTGAATGCCTTGAACGCACACACTTTCCTCGGGAGGTCGGGTCTGTTTCCCCACCTTTGACCCTGGGTGGGCCTTGTGATGGCCTTTGGCCGATAGAATGTGGTCATAATGACTTGGGTGCCTGACAATTGGCCTCCAGTGGCTTTATAGCTTCTTGGAACCCTTTGCCACTGCATCCAGGAGCTCGGCCAGCCCCCTGCAGGGTGGTGGGGAACCGAGGCACCCAGCTGACAGCTGTGTGCACTGCCAGATGAGGAGTGAGGCCACCTCCAGCTCCAAGGCAGCCACTGGACGCCTGCAGCTGTGTGGGGAACCCCGGCCCAGAGCAGACGGGAGCTGATCCCAATGGCTGCTCCTGAAATCATGAGTAAACACATGGCCATTTTTTGAAGCCTCCAAATTTTGGAAGACCTGGAAGTCAGTTTCACGGGCGACCGTGGCACTTCCTGCGGGGCTGCACAGAGGGCCCTGGTGGGCTCTTTGTCCACCCCTTGCTCACAATCATGGAAGCCACTATTGCTGACATTACTTCTGCTCAGACGCTAGACACTCGGCCTGGTCGCTGAGGAAATATTGGTTGTCCAAAAAGTTCATTTGTTTTTTTCCATATGATGGTTCTAGTAGCGCTTAGTTGTCTTTAACTTTATTGGAAACAATTTTGTCATATTGTATTACGACGGTTGTCATATCAATGTGCATTAAAAAAAAACTCGTCAAAATTGGTGAATTTTCGTGTAGTTATTTTAATATTGAAGGTGGAAGAAAATAAGCAACATTTTTGGCATGTTATGCTTTATTATTTTAAGAAAGGTAAAAATGCAACTGAAACACAAAAAAAGATTTGTGCCGTGTATGGAGAAAGTGCTGTGGTGAATTGAGCATGTCAAAAGTAGTTTGCGAAATTTCGCACTGGAGATTTCTCGCTGGATGATGCTCCGCGGTCGGGTAGGCCAGCTGAAGTTGATAGCGACCAAATCGAGGCATTAATTGGGAACAATCAACATTATACATGGGGGAGATAGCTGACATACTCAAAACATCCAAATCAATAAGGTTATGGGTGAAAATGAAAACGTGTCTTTTATTTTACAGAAAAAACTAAAGGGACTTCTTGGCCACCCTGATGCAAAGCTCTAAGCAGGCCAACAAGAGTGGCTACTTTAGGAGGATTGCACAACCAGAGGGACGAAGGTCAAGTTCAACACCCAACTGTCACCCACCAATATAGAAAGAGGGAAGGACCCGATGGGAACATTGACGAAGCAGTAGTTCGAGTCCTTTTAAGAAAATTCTATTAGAACATAAAAAACAAAAAGTTCTGGGACCAAAAAACGAACAAACAAACAAAAACCACCATGATTTTTAAGTTAAAAAAATGTATTAGATAACTTGAAAAGAGAGGATAGTCTTTGTTGAAATCCAAGTAATTGGTACACAGGGTAAAAAATAAAAGTTAAAAAGATGTAAATTGCAAAGTGAAGGAGACTTGGAGGACAGACGGCAGGGGGAAGGCGGAGGAAATACACAGGGATAGGCAAGTGATAAAGATGGCTCCGACGTGAAAAATCGAGTCGGGTCTGCAGAGCGAGGGGCTCACAGACCCCCAGGGCGGTTATCTCTGAGACGATGGGCATCTAGACCTTTCCCCTTGAACCTCTGGAGTCCAAAGACAAAGAAGCTTCCAATGGCAGATAACTTCAAAAGGAGGGAGAAGTAGCCCAACACTGGGCTCTGTCTGGCTCCCAGCACTGGGGGCTGGAGGACAACAGGCAGAGGAAGGAGGTTCCTGCCGGCTGAGCTGTGCGGGTGTATTTATAAACTCATAAACTCCCCCAGTGCGAGGTGACATGTCTCTGCACCCAGCCAAGCTCCGGTTATCTAAATAGTGCCTACAGAAGTCAGAAACCTGCCTGTTCCCTCACCCCGAATCTCTCCCGCCAAGCCTTTCTCTCTTACTCACACCCTATCACCTGGATGTGTTTTTAAAACTTTTCTTTGGCCCCTAACGCTGAGATACTGATAATCGATGCAGTTTTGTGATACCCCCAAACGACAAGCAGCAGTTAGAACCACACGATGATGCACCTGGTGGGGAGGAATCCTTCACTGGTGGCGGGGCTGGCCTAGGCCAAGAGTCAGCCCGTTTTCGGAGGAGGGTGGCGCCTGCCGGAAACGAGAGCAGAGCGTGCGCAGGGCCTGCTTATTTCCCTGCACTCCGGCCTGGCGCAGCCCACCGTGGAGACTCTGCCAGGCGCGTTGCCCCGGGCGTGCTACGTGCCTTTGGATCTTGCTGGGCTGGCGTGTGTGCACTGGTCAGGGCAATGCCTCTGCGGCTGGTTCCCTGCTGCTGTGCGCGCCTGCGCAGAAGGTGATGATCAGTGCGTTCCACGTTTTAGTATAAACCGATTTGCAAACAATTTTGAGGATAAAGTATATACATCCTGAGGCCTGGTACGACCTACGCCTCTCCTGGGAACACCGGTGCTCGACTTACACCTTTCCTTTACCCACCGAGGGGCAGGACGCATAAGGACTGCTTGGGGCATCAGCCCAGGCCCGCTGCCAATCGCCAAAGTCAACTCCAGGTCTTCCGCCACTGGCACAGAGCGGCTTGCATCCTGCTTCTTAACCCTCCTCATGCCTGCGTCGCACTGTAGACGCAGGGACCACTGCTCACTGTTACCTACTCTTGTTTTCATGAACTTCAAAAACCCCAGC
The DNA here is from genome assembly GCF_022682495.2 of Desmodus rotundus. NCBI lineage: Eukaryota > Metazoa > Chordata > Mammalia > Chiroptera > Phyllostomidae > Desmodus > Desmodus rotundus. The sequence goes on from NC_071395.1 coordinate 110,722,939, forward strand.
ATGCTGCCTCACTACAAAGAGAGCAAACCCAGAGACCGCTGACCTAGAAGTACCAGCCGAACCACGGGGGACACGCAGCAAACTGTGGGCCGTGTCCAAGTTGCGCCTTTTTGAGGGAAGTTGGGGCTGTTTGTGTTTTGTGCCTCTTTTTCGATTCGGGTTTTGGTCTCATTTCCTTTCCCGTTGAGTTGTTTATATATTAAATATATTAATTCTTAATCCATGATATAGGTGGCAAATACGTTTTCCAGTTTTTAAAAATTTGTCTTTGGCCCTATGATGATTTTTTTTTTTTGTCAAACAAAGTTTTATCATTTATAGGGAGTCAAATTTATCAATTTTTCATTGCCTTTGAGTCATGTTTAAGAAATTTTTTCTCGCCCCCCTGCCTAAGAAGTATTCACCCACGAGGCCCTAGTGTGCTTGTCGTTTCATTTTTTTCCCCACTAAGTCTCAGAGCCGTCTGGATTCCATTCTTGTGCGTGGTGCGGTTGTATGCCCAGGCTGATCTCTTTCCAAACGGCCATCTGGTGGTCCAAGCACCGTCAGTCGCAAATTCTATTTGACCCAGTGATTTCTGCGTGTTCCTGGGATCTCTGGATTTCTATTCCATTCTTCTGGTCATCTGTCTACCCAAGACACAAGTCTACCAAAATTTATTCTCGGCAGAGAACCCCCCAACAGCCTCCTCCATTAAACTCCGGCTACGCTTAGCTGGATCCAAAGTGGAATAAAATGTTGAGTTAACTCACCCTAAAGGTATCAGTCGGAAGGATTAGATAAGCAGTCTATTAGAGGCATAAGAATGAGAAATCTGCGTGCAGCCGATATGACAGGATGCTACGGAATCCACTACATATTGTTAATAGAGTGAGGAAGGAGGATGGAAAATTCACACTCAGAAATCCGTAGCCTTCACAGACCATATAGAGAAAACCCATGGACAACAGCAACAAAGAAGATAAAATACTGAGTAGGAAATTTACCAACACTGTTCCAAGTCTATGCGAGGGAAACATTAAAACGCTCCCAAAAGTCACAAAAGTGGGCCTGGACAAATGCGGAGTTCTTGGAAAAGATGACTCAATGTAATTAATTTGTCAGTTCTCCCCAAGTGCACTTTCCATTTACTGCAATTTGACTAGAAATACCAAAACATTCTTCTAGGTCGTAAATGGATACTAAAATTCACATGGCAGAATAAATATGTAAAAGGAGCTCGGGAAACAGAAAAAGAAAAGCTGGGCACTGAGGAGACTGGGGCACTGAGATGCCGCCACCTGCCGCCCGGAGCTGGTACTACAGCCTCTGAGCAAAGCAAATCCCATTCTATTGGTGTTGATTAGCTTTTGGATGCTGAGCATTGTCTAAAAGGAAGCTTGCTGCTGCTGCTGCTGCTTTTTTGTTTGCCTTTCACGCCCTCACCAAGGGCCCGTATTCTGTGTAGCATCTTTAGCGTGCTGGGCTACTAACTCCAAATCATGGGGACAAAGCTCCAAGAAGTAAGATGGACTGAAATATCTGTGGTTTAGCCCTGATCCTTATCGTGGGGTTTGACTGATGGGAGACAAGAATGAAAGAGGAAGGAAAACTAGTTCCTTGTTGCATCAGCCGTTTTACACACAAGAATTTTTTTTAACCCATGTGAAATGGGTACCCTAAAAGTCGTGTTACAGACTAGAAAACAGTAGCCTAAGCAAATGTACAGGGATGTTTTGTGACGCTCATACAACTACAAAATTGTGTACGTGTCAAAGATTTCATTTCGCTCACGAATGAATGAAGGAACTAGTAAGACGTTAAAAACTGGCTCCCAGGAGAACCCAGAGCCACAGACGCACACGCGAGGGACGGTCAGGGCGCTAACGGGTGATCGTTACATGATACAGTGCGGGTCGCCGGCCACAGGGGAGTCGGCACTGCGTCTTCTTTGCACAAAATTCGTTTCCATCTCCGTGCACCAGAATTTTTATCACCATCAGTTTTCTACCACCCGGAGAGCTGTCAAACAGCTCAGAGACGAGGAACGATGCCGGCCCTTTTAGAACTGGATAACCCCCCGGGATTAGGGTCCTCTAGGCCAGCAATTTTCAGCCTTTCTCATCTCCTGGCCCACAGAAACCAATTACTAAAATTCTGCAACACACCAGAAGATATGTTACATTTTTTGTCAATCTGACAAAAAAAACAAAAACATAGGTATAATTTTGATACACTCACACCAGATAGCTCTTGTTGTATTGGCTCTTGTCATTAAAACACACACACACACACACCCCTTTATTTATTTATTTATTTTTAGAGAAGGGAGAGGGAGGAAGGAAGAGAGGGAGAGAAAAATCAGTGTGTGAGGGAAACACTGATAGATTGCCTTTCATAGATGCCACGACCCGGTACCTGGCCTACAAACCCAGGCCTGTGCCCTGAATGGGAATCGAACCAGCGAACTTTTGCTTTGCAGAATGACACTCAACCAACTGAGCCACACCGGTCAGGGCCACTCTTGTCATTTTTAAAATTTGACAGTCTAAGGGAAAAGAAGTCTGTGCCCCTGACTGAACAGCCAGGCATTGCACGTTTTAAAAATTCTTCCCCGTGGCCCCCCTGTGCCTGCCACGGTGCATTGGTTGAAAATTCCTGCTCCGAACGATGTAGGGTGAAATTAAATAGCCGCCTTCCAGGTTTCACAGCGGCTAAGTGTAAGATCTGGCATGCAAACCCAAACCTCTGTTTCCCTAAATTCAGGCTCTTTCCTCCGTGCCAAGTAGTTTTCAAATAGTGACGGGCAATGTTCAGCAGAAATTTGTCCTGGCCCCTCATCACCCCATTTAGTTAAAATTTTTTGGTCTCAAGAAAGAAGCCCTTCTTCCCCATCCTGGGAACAGGACCTTCGGCAACCTTCCAAGGTCTCCAAAGCCTCAGCCACCTGGCACTCGAGAGCGTCCCTCTGTACAACGTTCCCTCAGTGGCCTGGAGGGGCTGGGAGCCTGGCCGCGGCCTTGGAACTGCCCTGGTCGGATGTTTGGTTGGAAGTTATGGGGCGCTGGTACAGTCTGATTATGCCTTCATCGTGTAGCCGCTTCCAGAGCGTTCTCTCTAAGCTGAAGTCATGGTTGATATAGAAGACTGTCTTTTTCCATGTTGTATCGTAGTAGTGGTCCGAGAAGCGCTCGTGGCCCTCGGTGATGAAGCCATAGGCACTCACCTGTGGAAAGGTAGGAGGAGAAATAGGGCTCACCGTGGCCTACCCCTCCCCGCCCCAGGCTGCTGCCTCTCAGAGGCTAATTGTGTCTGTTGGGCGTGGGCGCTCTTTCTGGGTTCCGTCCCTTGAGGTCTGGGTGTGGGCCCCTGGATGCACCCACAGCCACGCCCACTCCACCCATGGGGTGTGCAGCCAGCCCCGCTGCCGCCCCACGCTGCAGGCCAGGAACACGCAGAGCGGTTTCCCCAGGTCCCCTGGGCTCCTGCGGCACAGCTTCACCTGGTCACAGAGCTGGAGGGCAGTGAGCAGCAGGAGGGCCCCTGTAGTGGGGCGGTATATTCTCCAGTGGGCGGTGTCCAGGGTCTTAGACCTCAGAAACCTGTAAAACGTCCCCAGAGCTGTCAGCGGTTGCCAGGATGAGAGGACGCAGCCCCTTCCGTGCCTCTGCTCCCACCTGTTCTTCATGTATCGGATGGCGTCGGGGTGCAGCAGCAGGTACCTGTCCAACTGCACTGTGTCCCGAAAAGCTTCCTGGGGCCTTCTCCTGTGGGCGGGCCGCTCAGTCGGGCTCAGTTCCCCGACCTCATCTGGTAGGGGAACTGTCCCACCTTTCCCAGCCGCTGGCTACACAGCCCAGCCTGGGGGGAGGGGAGGCCCAGTCAGTACCTGAACCAGAAAAGGCTCCTTTTCACAAAGGTCTGGTTCAGGAGCAGGGCTTCCAGCCACTCGAAGTCCCGGGTGCCTTCCAGGAAGTGCAGGTAGCGGATGTCCTGGGGACCAGGGACAGCCAGTGGCCCAGGAGTCCTGCCTGCAGTCTGCCCTGTCGTTGCCCTCCCCGCCCCCGCCCTGTATGAGCTTGTGCCAGCTGTGTGCTCCCTTCCCCAGAGTCTGTATGGCCAGGCCTATTCTTCCTTGCTCACCTTCCCCAGAGGCACGTGCTGGAAACCCCGACGGCCCAGTATGTAAAGTGACTGGGTCAGGGAGAAGGCAGTGAAGCCGTAGAAAGATGTCCGAGTACCCACATCCTGTTCGTAGCCCTTGATAACAGCTCCACTCAATCTATGCAGAAAGACACCGATCAGACCGGACGCATGAGTATTGGGGGGAGCGGCGTGGAGGTGGGTGGCGAGAGGAAGGAGAGACAGGGAGGCCTTCGACATAAACGGAGATTCTTGGGGAGCCCAGGAATTCCGCCTTCCAGGTACAGGCATGGGACGCCCTATCAGCTCTCAGAAGAGCCTGTCTCTGCAGGAAAGAGTGGGGGTGGTGGCGGGATGAGGGACAGCTCACCGGAACACGTAGTCATGGCTGTCTATCTCTTGGCCCATGTGGGAGTTGTTCAGGATGCCCCCGTTACCCACCACGGCACAGCTGATGCACTGGGTGCTCCCAGCAGGGAGGTGGGCCAGGAGCAGCTGCTGCTGGGCCACTGGAGGGAAGCGTGTCACCACCTCCTGCACCACTGGAACAAGGGCGACCCTCCATTCAGAGCCCGGGGATGGCCAGGGATCCGGTCCATCATTTCTCCCAGGGCGGGTGGCCCCCAGGGAAGAGGCAGACCCAAGACCCAGAGACAGCAGAGTGCACAGCCAGGTTCCTGGGGGCTGGGACTCACAGGAGTAATTGAGCTCCATGAAACCAAAGGGGGGCGCGAAATGCTCCAGGCGGTCCCACTCGCTCCGGCTGAAGTGGTGGGAGTCCAGGAAGAGGGTGAGGTTGGGCAGAAAGAGCTTCTGGAACCAGGGTGACTTGGAAGCAGTCACTTTCACAGAGTTGGGGCAGGTCTAAATGCAGGAGGGCAGGTCAGGCAGGGCGAGACCTGCAGGGCCATGGCGGGGGCGGGGGTGGGAGTGGGCGCTGGGCTGGGTGGTGCGGGCAGAGAGCTGGCCTTGGAGTTTGGAAGGCACCGCCCCTGCTGCCTCGGCCATCCCTTTGGCAGGCCCGCTGTGGTTCGGAGGCTGCCCTTGGCCCTCAAGGTAAGCACACCCTTGTCAGCGAGAGAGAAATGCAGCAGCCTGGGATGTGGTGTGTGCGCCCGTGTGCTGTCGTGGACATGGCTGCAACCATGTGTCATCAGATATGTTTTCAATGTCGTCCTCCTATGGGCATTTTTCTCAGGGATGGAAGAGAGGGGAGGTGGTGGAATTATCTGTGCAGACGGCAAGGTGTTCCCAGGTGGTGCTGGCGCTGGGCACCAGGTGGGGTATTCTCATCTGTTAGTGTCTGCCCCCCTTGCCCCCTACCCTCCCAGAGGATGGGGATCAGGTGTCAAACCCCAGAACAGGCTGCACTATGTCACCCCGATGGATGACCCTCTGTACCTCCCAGGGGCTCTTTCTCACTCACACCTTCCCATGCTGCCTGGGCTGGGATGGGGGTTCCGGGGCCTGCCTTCTCCTCCCTCATTTTGGCCATTAGGGGAAGGAAGGTTGGGGTGGAGCCTGGGAGGTGAGGGAGAGGGTGGGGGCAGGTTGAGTGCCAGGTGGGGCCTCGGAGCAGGGCAGCTTAGGGCAGGGGCCACGGGAAAACTCACCGTCTGTAGGCCCCCCACGTCGAAGCTATAGTTTTCCTCAAACTCCCACTTGGGCTCAGACTTGAAGCTGGCAGCCTGCAGCCTTGGGCCCGTCCGTGTGGTGAAGCCCTGGGAGGGGGTAGAGCTCGGGGCAGACTGGGCTCGCTGCTTGGGTAGGACTGTGGCTGTGGCCCCTCCTTTCGTTTTCCTCAGGGGCAGCCCTGATCCCCTGGTGCTGAGCACCTCAGCCCCACGTTCCAGAACAGGAGCCAGGGGCCTTGCGGGCTCCGTCCTCACGGTTGTCGGCCTCTTGTTCATGCTCCTCCTTCCCTCGAGCGTCCTTGTGTCCTGCCTCCCTGGCGACAGTGCCTCTGTCCCGCTGGAGGCCCTCCCCCTGTCCCGACTTCTCTGGGACAGCATGTCCACCTCAGTGTCCTTTTTCTCCTGACCCTTGAGTGACGCTGTCTTTGCTGTGCTGGGCGCTCTGGCTTCCATGCGGCCTGTGGCCTGGGGACGCATCTCCAGTGTGCTGCTCCCCTGCACGGACCCTCCACGGGCAGGGGTCTTCCTCTCCATGGTGGGTGCTGGGGGCGTGGCCTTTCGCAGCAATTCTAAAGACCTTTCTTTAATGTTCTCTATATTCTGGGGCCTGCAGACAGAGAGAACTTTTGATGAAGGGTGGAGATTATGGAAGCAGGTCAGAACGTGACTAGTAGTTGTGCTCGGGGCACAGGTAGACTTCAAACCAGGTCTCTGTGCTGGCTCTTCCCAGGTTCCGCCTAAGGGCACCGGTCCCGGACTGTGAATTTTAGAACGAGTTTGTGTGGCCCTGGTCCTGTCACCTCATAGCTGCCTGATTTGGTCGACCTTTTTATCTTTTTTTTTTTTTTTTTTTAAGAGAGGGAGAGAAGCATCAATGTGTGGTTGCCTCTCACGTGCCCCCTACTGGGGACCTGGCCTGCAACCCAGGCATGTGCCCTGGACTGGAAATCGAACTGGTAGCCCTTTGGTTCACAGGCCTGCACTCAATCCACTGAGCTACACCAGCCAGGGCGACCTTTTTCTCTTTTAAACGAGCCGTAGGGAACAAAGGGAACCTTGTCCAAAGGCGCATCTGTGTTTCGACTAGAGCTGCCGACCCTGACTTTGAAATCAAGATCTCTGAGAACGACCCGCCGTACAGATTTACTTGCAATGCTGCGTGAAGACCAAGGGCTTCTTGCTGGCATCGTCAGGAAGCACTTTGGCACTCAGGAAGTGCTGGTCCAGAGCCCCCTGCGTTTGCCACACGCTGTGTTAGGTGCTGGAGATGGTGAAAGGCGTGTTTCCCAGCCACAAGCAGGAGGCATTGTAGTGCGGGGTCAGTCATGTCACTAGGATGCCAGGCACATGTTGCACCCTGACCGGTGTGGCTCAGTGGGTTGGGCGTCAACCCACAAAGCAAGAGCTGGCAGGTTCAATTCCCAGTCAGGGCACATGCCTGGGCTGCGGGTTGGGTCCCCTGTCGGGGAGGCCTGCAAGAGGCAACTGGTTGATGTTTCCTTCCCTCCCTCCCTCCCTCCCTCCCTCTCTCAAATAAATAAATAAATAAAATCTTAAAAAGAAAATCTGTCACCTTGGAGGCGGGGGGAGGGGCGCACCTGCCGGCTCAGTGGGTGTGAAGAAAAGGGCTCTGTCTGGGCACCAGGGAAAGAAGGGAGGCTTCCCAGAGGAGCTCCCCTCCAAAGAGGGTTAGGAGTTGGGGAAGTTTCAGTCCCAGAAACATGAAAATTTACGGTGTGTCAGAGCTGTTGAGTATTGATGAAGCAGAGTGGGGCTGGGGCCTGGGGGCAGGCAGGGCCAGGTCACTGTTAGCGTTCGCTATCACTTGATCACCCGTTCACTCATCCAGGAGGAGCTGTGGAAGGATTTCCCGAGTGAGGCTGGGGTGGGGGGAGGGGGCTGAAGGGCCACAGCGGGGCACGCAAGATTTCCATCCCTGAACGCTTTCTCTAGCCACCGTGGAAGACGGATTCGCCGTGGCTGGTCTGACTCCCGGCACTCAAGGTTTGGGGCTCCAGGGACTGGATTTACTTTCTTTTCTGCTTTATCATGAGGCTGTCACAAGGTACCGCTTTATGCAAGTTTGTGTCAGGTGTTCTGCGGAGGAAAGCGTGGGGCCTCTGCTCGGCATGGTCCTTTAACTGGACTTCGTGTGTGGGGTCCCTGTGCTATGCAGGTTTTGGGGGGACTCCAGGAGCTTTGGATAAAAGAATCTTCCTCTCTCATGACCTAACCACAGTGCAGATGGATTTCCAGGTGCCCTTAACTCTTACCTGGTGTGTCGGAGCAACCTCACTCTGCCTGATCTCTCTTGTCCCAGGCTCCCTTTGTCTGTTTCCCCCTCCCTCGTTCTAAGCCACATATAACAGACTTGCTGAGGGTACGTGAAGAGAGAGAGCACGCAGTGTGCAGCCAGGTGGACCGAGGGAGCATCCCCGCACCTCCGTTTATTAGCTGGTGTGACCGGGAGAACCCTTCCTGACCTGCCCGGCCCTTGGGGTTTTCATTATGGGCACCACGAGCTGCTGCCTTTTGCTTCTGAGAGGAGTCTGCTGCGAGCATTAATGGAAAGCAGGTGCTACACACCTGGCACAAAATACAGACTCAACCAAATAATTTCCCTCCCTTCTCTCCCCGCCCCCCAGAGGTGCCTCGTTTCCTGTTAGCCTGGACTCTTCCCATGCAAGCTGCAGATCTGTTTGGCCTGGTCTCCACCTCCTCTGCCGCTGCCTGACTCAACAGGGAAGAACTCATTCTTTTGTGCATTCACTGAGCACCGCCTGTGTACACTGGACTAGTGGGGGGGGCACGCCCCTCCCTGCATGGAACCCCAGACACAAAGGGGCTGACGAGCCATCACATAAGGAAATGTCAAGCTGTCACTAGGAGCCGAGCCAGGAAATGGGTGCGAAGGACGAGGCGGTGGGAAGTAGCCTGCCCCAAGCTCTAGCCCCCAGGCCAGTGTGGACACTAATACTCCACAAGTCATCGAATCTGTCCTGTTTTGGGGTGCTACCTGCTCAGGGGCAATGTCATCTCTTTCTTAAATCACAGACCCTGAGGAGGCAGCCCTGTCCCAGCGCCTTGTTATACCAGTGATTTATCTGTTTACTTATTTTAAGGCTTTATGAGCCCTGACTGGGAAGCCAGTGACTTTCCGCTTGCAGGACGATGCCCAAGCCACTGAGCCACACTGGTCCGGCCCCGGGACATGGAGGAACCTGGAAAGGTTAACAGCCTTCAAGGCTTTGTTCCTTTTTTGTTTTTCATTTTTGACTAAGTTTAAAAAAATTTTATTATAAGGCTAGAAAGTATTTTGAGGAACCCAAGCACAAGAGGTGGTTGATCAGGCCTCTTGAAGAGCCCAGAACCAGGGGTCTCTGGGACTCGCTCTGTGCTCCGGCCTCTGCTCCTGGAGTCTGCTTCCTTCTCTTTCTCGCTCTGCTCTCAGCCGGCGCAGTGGTGGAGGAGGGCCAGCCCATAACGCCTGTTCTGGGGACTGTTGACTCTCTATGCTCCCAATTTTTAATTTTGTGAGGAGAGATTCGAACCCACTTGGGTCCTCTCTCCACCCCTGGCCAGGGGTCTGGGTAACATGGTACCTGGTGACATCCTGGGGTCCACCCCAAGCGTAGCGAGAGGACAGTCTCCAGGGAAACTGGGGGTTACTGGCTCAAGAACTGTAGGACACCCCCGAAGTATTCATTGTGAAAGAATACCCCCCGGCGCATCATGGAAAGCCGGAGTTAGTGCAGAACATTTGCGATCAGCTTGTGCTGCCCCTAAAGAGCTGAGCGCCATCACCTTGGGGATGCGACTCTGAACTACCCGTTAAGCTGATAATTGAGCTTAAGCTCCAAGGGCATCGCAAAAGCCTAGGTGTGACCTCCACTTAGCAACCACTCTTGTTACTGGGCTGTGACTCTCGGGCAGATCCACCTCCATCTCCACTTCCCATCCCCACACCTCAAGAGGTCCACAGGAGTTTTCCTTTCCAGCTACAAGCCCCTGACGAGGCTGTGATTCAGGAGACAATGAGGTGGGGTGGGCTGTTACATTCCACATGTCACACTTGCAGCAGCACCGAAGGCTGGCCACCTGCCTGGCAGTCACCCGGGCCCTGGAGAGATACAGCACAAGACACCTCTCTGCGGTCCCATGTCGGGGCAAGGGGACAGCGACCCCTGGCAGGTGGGTTCAGCCTGCAAATGCTGTAAGTTCTTGAAGACTCCTTTATGTTTTACAGGAAGTCTTAGCAATGACCCAGGTAGTGACAAAATTGTGTCATTACATTTCATGTCAATTTCCTACAATTAAATACACCTGTGATTGCTAGGGATGCGGCAATTGACATAGGCATTACCTATTCTCAGGTGTGGTGGTTACTGAATATTCTAATTGCTTCCATCCACATGTTGAGTGCCCTACATCTGTCTTGGCCAGAACTTCCACACCATGGGCTGGGTGAGGGTGAAGTGGGGAGATGGGCATCTTTTTTCTGTTAAGAGTCCCTAGTTCAGAGGGATAGGCAAATCAATCACGATCACATCCAAGCCAAAAGCAATTTATTTTCACCATCTATTTGGGAAGTAAAAACTATAAAATGTTATACTTTGAAAAATAAATGTCAGCCCTGGCTGGTGTGACTCAGTGGATTGAGTGCTGGCCTGTGAACCAATGGGTCACCAGTTCGATTCCTGGTTGGGGCATATGCCTGGGTAGTGGGCCACGTCCCCGGTTGGGGGCATGTGAGAGGCAACCAATTGCTGTATCTCTCACATGTTTCTCTTCCTTTCTTTCTCCCTCCCTTCCCCTCTCTCTAAAAGTAAATAAATAAAATCTTTAAAAAGTAAATAAATTGTAAAGATGAGGCCAGGCAGGGGTGTCCAACTTTTGGCATCTCTGGGCCACGCTTGGGGAAGAGTTGTCCTGGGTCACACATTAAGTACACAAACACTAACAAAAACAAAAAAATCTCATAATGTTTTAAGTAAACTTACAATTTCCTGTTGGGCCGCACTCATAGCCATCCTGGGCCGCAGGTGGCCCGCGGGCCGTGGGTTGGACACCCTTGGGTAGCTTCCTGCAATTTTCCAATTTAGGACATTTGGGCGAGGGCGACAGGGCTGACCGATGTTGAGTCTAAACATGCTCTGCGGAGAACTAGAGACTAAGCTGCTACGTGATCCCTGTGCGACTGCGCCCAGCGCGGGGTGCGCTCGTTGCCGCTACAGACTTCGTTTTGTTCATTCCTATGGCCCCAGCATAGGCTTGGCGCAGGGTGGGGACTCCATACATGTTCATGAATAGATTAATTTGAATATATATATATATATATATATATATATTAAGAACCCTCAATCTATACAAAATTACAAGAATGGTTTCCCCCCACCGCCCACCCCCAAATTCAGTCTAATTCAGTTTAAACCTCCAGATGTCATCTCTGGTTTAAAGCTGCTTTCTTATCCACTCCTCCCCACCCCGTCCCATCCCCCCATCCCCAACCACACCTACACCACCATCCCGACCCGGTCCGGTCAGGCCAGAGCTCAGATCCTGGCGTAGACGCGGGCGAGCGGTTGGGAAGCTGGAAGGAGGGGCAGCAAGAATTACGATCAGACCGTGAGAACACTGTCGCTTCCTTTTGAAAGCCTAGCTCTACTGGTATCATCTCAGCTCGCACTGAAGTTCACGGGCTTCTGTGTAATGCTGACATGGTGGACTCTGCAGGGTCAGTGAATGTGGTTTTCCTGGGTGGGGGCAGGTGGGCTTTCCTTTGTACTGAGGATCTCCTCACGAAGGTCCCTGCAGGACCATGTGTCCCTCCTCCCCGACAGCATCCAGTGTCCCCAAACACTTTTCTGGAGTGGATGTCCCATTTCTTTGTCCCAGAAGGCAACTGGGTGGTTCTGGGGCTCTGATCGCTCCACGGCACCATGGGACGTGCTGAGCGGCCCTCCACAGCTTCCTGGACTGTGAGGACCCCGGGCCGGGGCAGGATGGCACAGGCCTTCTTCCCAGCTACACTGCACCCCGGGCAATTCCAACCACCTCCCACCTTCAGAAATCTCTAGACTGGAAATGGGCACCGGGCTCCTGGCATCTCCCTGTGACTCCAGGGCTTAAGGCATTGGCTGGGGAAGGAGACCAGGTGCCCTGGTCAGATGAGTGGGTGTCCTGCAGCCCAGTCTCCCCCCAAAGGGTCTTGCCAGAAATACTGGAATCCTCTGAGCTTCTCTCCCTCCCTCATCTTCTTATTTAAACTAGATTGAGTTGGGTTTTTATCACTTGCAATCAAAAGATTTCCGAGATCTCAGAAAGATGGCGGCATAGGCAGACACGGCTCGGCTCTTCGCACAACCCCATCAAATTACGACTGAGGTACAGCACAACCATCACTCAGAAATGTCAGAAATCGAGTTGAATGGAACTCTGACAACTACGGAATTGAAGAAACCACACCCATCCAGACTGGTAGAAGGGGTGCAGATGTGAAACGGGCTGGTCTCTCACCCATGTGTGGTGGTTAAAAATTCGGGAGGGATATCTCAGGAGCGAGGAGCCCAGCCCCACACCAGGTCCCCCATCCCAGTGTTCCAGTGCCAGGAAGATAAGTCCCCACAACTTCTGGCTGTAAAAACCAGTAGGGACTGAGTCGGTGGAAGAAACCACCAGAGCCCCAAGCAGGTCCTCTTTAAAAACCCACAGTCAGACTCACTTACTCAGACTCACTCTCTCTGAGCTCCAGCACTGGGGTGGCAGCTTGAAGGGCACCAGTGGCGTACCAGTGGGAGAGGTTGAAGTGTCTGGCATCAAGATAGGCAGAGGCCCTTGTCCTTTTCTGAGCCCTCCCCTCCACAAAGCCACGGAGCTGGCAGGCTAATGCCATACCTGAGACTCCATCAACCTGGCTAGCACCGTTTGCCCTGCCTGGGAGATCCCCAGAGACTCTGCTCCGCCCAAATTACGGGCCCTCTCAGGCTACTTTTCTATGTGAACAACTGGTCTTGGCTCCTGCTTCACAGCTTCCTAAATCCTCTCAAACAAGCAACAGCTGGCCTCAGCGAGCTCCAGGTCCAGCAGCAGCAGCAGCCAGCCTAGATTCACAGCTCGGCTTCACCTGGGAATCTCCAAGCCCAGCACAAGTAGCAGCCATCGCAGATTGCTTTATAGCTCAGGAAGGGCAGCCTTGGGCAAAACACAGGTGCAGGTTGACCTTGGCCTGAACTACCTGGGAAACCCCAGGGCCAGAGCACCCAGTGGACAGCTACAGACCATGTCAGAGCACTACCACCCTGCCCCTGCACAGCTGATCCCCCACAGAGGGCTGAGGTTGGTTGTCAGTGGTCACACCCAGGCCTTGCAGCTGACCGTTCTGGGTAAATCCCTCCCACTGACCTGCCAACAGCAACTGAGGCTCAGTTACGAGAGGAGGATGTACTCAGCCCACACAACGGACACACCGTGGGTACCCAGAGCTTGGGTGGTAGGGTTAGTCACTGGACCCTACAGGACACCGCTACATTGGGCCACATGACCAAGACACAGCATCATAGCCACTCTACCTAACACATAGGAACAAACACAGGGACGCTGCCAAATGAGGAGACAAAGAAACATGGCTAAAGTGAAATAACAGACCAAAACTCCAGAAAAAGAGCTAAAGGGAATGGAGATAAGCAACCTATCAGATGCAGAGTTCAGAACACTGGTTATAAGGACGCTCAAGGAACTCAGTGAGGACCTCAGCAGCATAAAAAAGATCCAGTCAAAACGAAGGATACATTAATTGAAATAACAATTTACAGGAAAAAATGGTAGAGTGGATGAAGCCGAGAATCAAATCAATGATTTGGAACATAAGGAAGCAAACTAGAACCAATGTATGAATAAAGATATTAGTAGACAGTATGGAGGATGCTTTTATAACTTCGGGCCGGGACAGAGCTTCCTAAGAACTGCACAAAGTCCGGGGCCATGAAGGAAAAGACAGGCCAGTTGCGTGCACGCCACTTGTGTAGCCATAAGATAAATGACGCAACAACAACCCCTCCGCCCCAAATGTCAGGCTGGCGAGGCTATTCCAAGTACTGTTGCAAATCTATAACAGGACAGGGTGGGTATTCCTAATGTACAAAGAAGCTCCTCCAAATCAGAAAAATAAATAATTTAATTTTTTTAAAAAAGCAAAAGATATGAACAGGTCATTCATCACAAAATACAAATGATTAATAGACTTAAGAGGATCCTCAAATTCCCCAGAGGCCTAAGAAATGCAAACGAAAAAGAGAAATACCCTTTCACGCATCAGAGGATTAAATGTCAACATCAGTGATATCCAGCGTTGCCACAGAGGAGAGAGTTAATTCTCACGCTGGTTGATGGAGCCTTTTCACAGGGTGATTTGATGGTACCCATTGATATGCAAAGTGAGCATAGCCATTGTCTTGGCAATTCCACTTCTAGAAACCTACCTAGAGAAATGCTTAGCCAAGTACACAAACATATGTGAAAAATGAGTGGCCACCCCAGTGTCAATGGATAGGAACTAATTAAATAAATTGTATCCAGTCTACGGAATACTAGACATCCATGAAAAAGAAGGGAGTAGAGCTGCGTGTACTGGGGGAAGGATATCCATGACACCGTGTTGATTTAAAAAGCTGACCTGAGGAACTAAGTGTGTCTGTCTGTCATCTGCCTCCCTCCCTATCAACCTACCCATTCGTCCACCTGTTGTAAGGGTTTACACAGCATGAAGAGCACAGGCTATGGAACCAAAATGCTGGGTTTGAATCCCGGCCCTGCAACTTACTAGCAGGGTGAACTGGGCGTGGGTGACTCACGGATGCTCTGTTTCAGGATACGCATAATCGTCAGAGTCAGTGAGTTAATGCACAGGAAGCATTTAGGACTGCGCCTGGCATCTAGCGAATGCTATAATCACATAATAACGATGTATACACCCAGGTATGAAGAGTGGTCACCCCAGAAGAGTGGGCGGAGGTCTGGTGTCCATAATGGAGAGAACCCCTCTTCTTGCTCCGCCTTTCTGTATTTTTTTAAACTTCACAAGAGCACGTATTACTTTCAAATTGTAAGAATCGTGAAACAAAATGTTTAAAAATCGAGTCTAGAAAGAACAGGGTCCCTCGCTGCTGGAGATGTGTTTATTCCATAAGAAAAGTGGTCTAGAAGGTCCTTTCAAAGGATTAACTTGGGGCCCAGAATTCAAGCGGTGGCCAGAAGTGACAGACTTCTGAAGGAGAGTATGATCTGAAAGGAGTGGAGAGCACAGGGCGAATTTTGCCCCAGGACACGGAGAATGGCAGGTAAGAATTAACCCCAAAGCTGCTCAGCTAGCTCACGTCCCGGAGGGGAAAACAGTCTTGTTTGCAATCTCTGCCTTCTGGAGACCCAGCGCAGTAGTTTCCAGCTCCTGCCTGCGTTTCCTCTGCGTACAAGCCGCGTGGCCCCGTGGCCTCGGGGGCCTTGGCTTCCTGATCCCACTACCTCCGTGTTCCCCAGGCTTCCCCTTGGGTTGTTCTTGGCAGTGGTTCTTGCTCCCTGACACCCGTGTGGACACAGCGGTGTGGCAGAGTCCCCCAGGTCTCTGCACAGCATTTCAATTTCCTCTACTAAGTGAGGATGGGCTTGGGAAGGGTCAGGATCTTACCTGGTAGGCTTTGTGTTAGGTTCCTTGGTGGAGGAGAGCAGGGTGGACAGGAAGAAAATCAACACAACCACGGTGAAGAGCCAGACGGCTTGGCGCAGACGACCGAGGCTCCACAGGTAAGACCTCATGGTGGTGGGCCAGGCCCTCGGGAAACTGCTGCGGGCCCTGTGGCTTGGACGTGGGACAGCAGCAAGATGGACAGCTGGGATATCCTGGGTGGGGAGTACACACACCCTTTGTCCTCATAGGAGCCACTCTGATAAACACCGAGCCTTTGCACCTTTGCCAGGGAAAGGAGGAGCCACTTCAGCTGCTTTATGGAGGCTTACAGGCTGGCGTGATCGAGGGAAAACTCCTTTTGTCCAAACAAGTTCCCATTCCTTTTCTGTGTCTCTGAAGCCAATTTCTGAATGTAAAGCTTTATAAGAAACAGACACGCATGAGATGGAACCTCACGGTCATAGGTCCCAAATCCTGGGGGACCCTGGACAAGGGCACGGGCTGGCAGAGCCTTACACGGCCTCCACGCCCAACATGAGTCTCACGGGAAAGACAGGGGACCCATTAGGGGCGAGACTGGCTCGTGATCACTCCCCTGAGAGACCATCCTTAGCGTGTAGAGGAGCAGCTGTCAATGTCAGGTTCACAGCAGAGTCGCCTGGGAGCCTCGGAGACGCCCTGACGTTCAGGCTGCACCCTAACCGATGAAACCAGATCCTCGGGGATAGGTGTTTTCCAGGTGTGGGTGTTTTTCAGTTCCCAGGTGACCTAGCTGCGTGAACCGGTGGCAAACCACTGATTTATTGGCGTTGGAGGGGTGTCAGAGGAGTTACAAATGAGCGAAGCTTGCTCTACAAGTGCGCCTGTTGGAACCTGGGGCCAAGAAAGTGCACCTTGTGAACGTCGCAAGTTCACAGCTTCTGCCTCCTTCTTCCTGGAACCTTGGACAAGTTCCTTAAGTTTCTGGCCTTGCCTACACACGGGAAAAGCGAGGCATCTACCTCGTGGGATTATGATGAAAGCGCTATTGAAGGGCATGCACCCACCCTTCTGTCCGGCCTTCTCACCCGCAGTCAGGAGCCTGGCGATGACCCGGGTGTGCCCGGAGCCAGGCACCACGGCACCCACGCAGACCCCCAGCCTCTCCAGGGGCTGGGCACTGTTAGCAACCCCATTTCACAGTCAAGGGGATCCTCCCCAGGGGTGAGCAGCTCAGCCAAGGTCTTGGAGTGAGCCTCCAGCCTGGGGACCAGATCCCGCTGACCTGGAGGCTCATCCTTACCTGAGGCACAGTGCACCCCTGAGAAATTGTGTACTTTGCCTTGTTATGAAAAGCAAAATACCTAATGCTTAGAGCAAAGCGACAACTCAGAGAAACGACGTCAAGATCAGTTGCAGAAAAAGCACATTCAGAGAAGCAGCGGGTTATTCGGTTTAAAAATATTGCTTACAGTGTGTCACGCAGGTGCTGGAAAGCAGGTGTTTTTGAGGAGTGAAGGTGGCGCAGGTGTGGCCTGGAAGAGTAGGGCTCTATTGGGAGCTTGGCCCGCTGCTCACACGGGGCCTTTTCCATTCCTCTGAATGTGGCTTTCGGTGCTGGACCTGAAGTCCTTGGCCTTGCCCGGGCACACACCAAGAAATGCTTCAACAACCTTCCCCAAGGGGGATGGAAAGGTCAGAACGTGCTTCTGAGTGGCCGAAAGGAATCCAGAGCACTGATGGGCATCCTTTCCCCCCACACCATTTGCTGTCCCTGTGGCACCATTCAGGGGGACGGGCTGCGAGCGCGCAGAGAGGCTCAGCCCCTCGCTGGCTCTCCGAGCACACCTGATGTGTCAGCGCTGGCACCCAGGCTCTGTAAACACTTTCTCAGCGGACCTGAGTCAAGTCATAGCTCTGCCGTAATTGACCCTTTGCCCCGGGGTGGCCTGCACACTTGGCCCAAGCGACTACCCTCCGCCCTGGTGCCCGTGGGCAATGCTATGCCAAGCAGGTGCACAGTGGGAAGGTGTTTTCTTACCTCCAGCGTTGGTTCGACTAAACACAGCATCTCTCTTACCTCACCGGTGCCTGAAGAAGACACAGGCTCTCAGTGTTCTGACCTCCACAGAGCGTGGAGATCTGTTGACCTCCAGGGTGCAAGCTGAGCGACTGTGCACAGCTTGTGCTTCTACCCCCTCGGGCGAGCATTGAACTTGGGAGTTCAGGAAGCCAACTGGTGAAAGCAGGATCATCCCCAGTGCTAGCTTCCTGGTTCTCAGGTTCCAGCCCAAAGCGGCCGTCCTGTGTGACTGCGCAGAAGGGGAGATGTGACGAAGTACAGATTTTAGTGGAAACTGACTTTCCGATAGTTTTTTGAACATCGTCACAATTTGCATGTTTGGCGAGGTCTACTTTCCTTTTTAAGCTAAAGCTTCTGACTTGAGTCTTTTTCTGTTTTCTTTTTTAATGCACCAGCCAACAGGATGTGTGAGCTTAAATGCAGAGACGAACCCTTAGAGGATGTTCAGAGAAAGGTCAGACCGTGACCCTTACGCAGATAGGAAGCATGAAAATGTGTTACAGATTTTATTCTACTCGTGACAGAACCAGGCAGACGTAAGAGCCGATTTAAAAGAGAAGTGCAGGAGCGCAAATGAATAGAGAGGAAGGATTATTAAATTGAATTGCAAGTTGGGGCAAAACTGGATTTTCCGCAGAGTGGAGGGAATTTGCAGGGCCCTCGGCTACACACGACTTTGCAGAGCGGTAAAATAGCTGTGAAAGGAAGGGAGGTTAAAACTGGGGCTCTCCTGCCGCCAATGTGGAACAGGCCTGGGTGCAGCCTGGCACGTGCGGGCGCCTTCTGGACCCACGGGGATCAGTGTGATCCTGGGCTGGGACTCTCTCTGACGGTCTCTTTGTTACACTTCCAGCTGGTCTGCTGTTGTGCTTGTTTCTACTGGTATCATGCTCAAAATGTGCTGGTCCCTGAAGAGTCCCCAACACTCACAGCACCCAGACATTGGCGCTTCTGACTTTGAGGACATGGGACACATGGTGAAGAAACCTTTCTCTGAGGCCCGAACAGTGTTACTCACGAAGGCCTGAGTGCACAGTTAAGGGTCATGCTGCACCTGTGCTGAGCAAGAGATCCAGGTGACGCAGGCTCACGCTGCTCCTCAATACATTTGCGTTTGTATGTTTGTGATACAGGGTGCTTCTAAAGCGCAAGGTCCTACCCTGGCTGGTGTGGTTCAGTGGATGGAGCACCAGCCTGTGAACCAAAGGGTCTCCGGTTCAATTCCCGGTCAGGGCACGTACCTGGGTTGTGGGCCAGGTCCCCAGTAGGGGGTGTGTGAGAGGCAACCACACATTGACCTTCCCCTCTCTTTCTCCCTCCCTACCCCTCTCTCTGAAAAATAAATAATGAAATCTTTTAAAAAATAAAAATAAAGTGCAAGGTCCAGGGAAGGGGCTCTTCTCGCCTGCGTCTAAAGGGGATACTCCCCTTTGGCCAAACCTTCTTCTTTTTCCTGGCTAGAATGCCTCTGGTTCCTAAAGACACAGTATTTGACTTTGTCACAGGCTCCCTTGGCAGAGCCATTTCTTAGAAGTTTCTCAGAGAAACTCAAAGGTGAAAATAATGCTGTCTGGTGAAGAGTTAAAAATAGAGCTATGACTCCGGGCCTTTGGGGCTCAAGGGGGCAGTAGAGGATGAAGGGGCGCCCCAGGCAAGGATTCCGCTGTAACGTGACTCTGGTCTTCCTAGGACGTGGGGTGTTCTCCCTCCTGGGCGGTCCTGGGCGGCAGCAGGGTTTGCCCTGGAACCCTGAACCTGGGTCGGGGGGTTGCTGAGAGCCCCTGGGCTGCTGTGGCGCTCTTCTTCCAGGCACCTGGGAAGGCCAGGTGGACCCTACCGAATTTATCTGATGATATTTCTTCGGTCTCTGCAAGACACCGATATCGACAAAAGAGCTCTTGTTCATTTTCCGAGATCTTCACGTTCCCTTCTCCGGCACATGCCAGCCAACTAAACTCTCACGTCCTCTGCTTTTGGGGGGATGAGTCTGATGGTGTGGCTGAAGCGGGAAGCTGAGGCTGAGATTCGAGTGGGAAAACCACCCTGGCCACCAGAGCCCTGCGGGGAAGGGCTGACAATCTGTGAGCAATCTGCACCGGGTCCACCCACAATGTTAATAATCGAATCGTGGCGAAGGTGCCTTTTGGAGAGGTTTTCTGGCTTGGCAGGAGACTTATTTTGAAAGCTATTTCCCCAAACACCAGGCAGTGTCCAGGCTGCAGGCACAGTGCTGAGCAACAGAGAGCAAGTCCTGACCTCCGGGGTCACCCTCCTAGAGCAGAGATGGAAGGAATCAGTTAATTCGGTAGTGATTGGCGCTGTGAGGAACATGAGGGGGGTGAGCTGTGCCAGCGGCGTCCTCTCTGAGGTGTGACCAGGTAAAAGAGGAAGCAAACCACGGGGAGGGCTGGGCAGGACCTGGGCCAAGCCACAGAAACCAGAAGTTCAAGGTCTCGAGGCAGGCACCCGCTTAGTGCTTGTTAAGTCCAGTACAGAGTGGAGCAAACCAAGGGAAGGAGCGTGGAGGGTTAGCTAGTATCCAATAGAATTAAAGCCAATGACCCAGGAAACCTCTCCACAAAGGTGAAAGAGAAAGAAAACAATTTTATTGTTGAATAAGCATTCGACCAGGGTCCCAGGTACGCTCCGTTAAAAAATCACGGGACAAAGACATCTTGCACTTCTGCACAGGCAGTCTGACACAGCCCCTCCCAAACATGATAGCGAGCTAAACAATGACGGGTCCTTAAGTGGGAAGACTTGACTACGGGGTTTGTCACGTGCAGAGTTCGTCCTAACTTCGCTGGGTAGTTGGGGTGCTATCGTCTTTGGTTATGTTTCAAAATGATGCTTCTGGTCCTTTAGAAAGGCATTCCAGGGTATGGCAAGAGGATTCTGTACCTTTAAAAAGATTCATATACACTTGAAAGAGAGAAAGAACTTCCAAGTTATCTAAAGCAAACGCTCTAAGAAAAGTCTTCTGTGGCAGGGTATATTTACTGCTTAATTTTAATCAGAGTTAGGTTTTTTGTCACCTTGTGTTTATACAGGTGTCCCACACTCCCCTGACAGCCTCCCAATGCTCTGTGTTTGCGTTTCCTGTGCGTGTTAATAATGTCAGATAAGGAAAAACAAATACGAACCTCCTAAGCCATTAAATAAAACAAAATCTGTCCGGAAAAAAAAATGAGTAAGAAAACTCATTTTAGGATGAGTTGTACCCCAAGCCACTCCGGTGGACAAAGGCCAAATGTCCCCCAGATTTTCTGCGTTGCAAAAACTGGTCCACAAAGCCAGCTAGTCTCCCACATGGCGGGGGGGGGGGGGGGGAGGCACGGTCACAGTCAGAGAGCCAGCCGAGCTCCAGCCAGGCGACGCACACCCACACACAGTCACAGCTCACACACTCTCATCCCCATCAATAGCAGCAGCATCACAAGTCAGTTCTTGCTCTGGCTGCTGTGGCTCAGTGGATTGAGCGCCGGTCTGCGGACCAAACACAAAAGCAAAAACTGTATATGTTCAGCTTATTGCTGTGTAATCCACATGCCATACGACTCAACTATTTAAAGCATACAATTTAATAGCTTCTAGTCCATTCACAGAGCTGGGCAAACATCACCACAATCGATTCTACAACACTTTCATCACTTCCCCGACGTCCCCCATCCCCATTAGCGGTCACCCCTCTTTCCCCCACCCCACTCCCAGCTTTCCTCAGCCCCTGGTCCACTTTGTGTGTCTATCAATGCGCTGACTCAGGACATGGCGTGTAGATGGAATGACACAATATGTGACCTTCTGCGTTTGGCTTCTTTCGCTCAGTGTAATGTGTTCAAGGTCCATCCATGCTGTTGCATGTAACCACTTCATTCCTTTTTATTGCCGAATAATATTCCATTATAGGGATATACCACTTTTATTTATTCATTCGTCAGTTGACAGATGTTTGGGTTGGTTGCACCTTTTAGCTATTGTGAGTAATGCTGCTACAAACACTTACGCATAAGTGGGTTTTTTTGGTGGACAGACGCAGGTTTTTTTAAAACAGCTTTGCTGAGATACAGTTGACATGATATTGTGTAACTGAAGGTGTACAATGTGGTGATTTCATCTAGATCTATACTGTGAAATGATTTCCACCGTGGTGTTAGCTCACGCTTCCGTCTTGTCATATCCCTTTCTTTTTTTGTAATGAGTGTGGACACCTGTTCTCATTTCACTTGGGTATCTACCTGGGAGTAGAATTGTTGGGCCACGCGGCAATTCTTTGTTTAATCTTTGGAGGAACTGCCACCGTTTTCCAGAGCGCTGCCCCATTTTACACTCTCATCAAGGGTGTGTGATGGCTCCAACTTCCCCGTAGCCCCACCAATAACTTGTTTTTATTTATTGTTTTATTTTTATGGCCATCCTAGTGTCTCCTAGAGACATCCTGTGGTGTCTCCTTGTGGTTTTGATTTGCATTTCATTTGCATGTAGAACGTCTTTTTCATGTGCTTTTTGGCCATTTGTACATCTTTTTTGCAGAAATGATGCTCAGATGCTTCGCTCTGCTTTAAGTTGGATTATCTTCAGTAATGTATGAGCCTCGTCTTTTCTTCTGTGAAAGGAGGGCGTTGCTTCCTTAACGAGCTAAGGTCAGGACAGCAGTGACTGGCAAGGTTCCCAGCGCTCTGAAAAGTTAGCCGACCTTCAGCTCACCTTGCCTGGAAAGTAGAAACCAAGTCGAACTCCTTTCACATTTCATCAGCTAGCACAGCGCTTGGCATGAAGACAGGCTCCGCAAACGTCTGGGAAGTATAACGTGCCAGTTCACACCACTCAGTATTCAAATTTCCATCCCAGGTGCTCTGCCCCCTCGCTCCCATTTCTTTCCTTGGACCTTTTCTTCTGGGAACAATTTCCTTAATTTCATCCCCCTTGCCAGCTGCCTCCTCTCCTGAAATCTAACTTGCAGTATCATTGAAGCTGATTACAGGAGAATCAAAGGCGTCCCCTGTCACAGCTCTGAGGGGACTATGAGTAACCTTTGAAGGAGCTTAAATGACTGTCAAAAGAACCTGTCCCCTTTTGGAGAGCCTGACAGAAAGTCATTCAAGTACTGAGTGCAGTGAGAGAAATGAGGTTTTGAAAAAGCCTGATTACATATTGACAGAGCTCTTCAGCACAGTTCAGTCACCCGGATGACCTAGCCTGCTCCGAGGCACAGCCCCCTTTCTCTTTTGTAAAGGACCCGACCACCGTCAGGCCCCTAAATCGAGGTTGGTGGCACCCCTCTCTAGGGGTGCAGAGCCCGCAGTGGGCCGGATTTGGGTGGTGGAATGGCAGTAATTTGATCATTCATTCAGCCAAGTGGAGGGAGAGTCCACCTGACTACAGACTTACTCAGGTGCTCTGCCAACCCCAGCTTCAGTGCCCGGGGCACAACGTGAAAGGGCAAGCGTAGGTGAGAGGTGTGGCCCATCTGCCTTGCACCTTCAGCAGGCCAGCACCAAAGACACCCCGTGAGAAAATGGGTGCGTGCAGTTTGCCCAATGGAAAGGATTTGCTGGATTTGGCCGTAGGCGCGGGGATAATGGGAATGTGCAAAACAAGGGGTGGAGGGACGGGAGATACTGGATTCGGCTGCAGGACGGTGGTCGAGACCCCAGGTCATTCTCTCGAGCCCGCTCTAGAACGGGCCCGGGGAGTATTGGTGGAAGGTGGAGATGGTGGGATCCTGGGGTACCGGGCCGGCTTGAATTTATCTTCATACTGAGGATCTAGCATGGTGCTCAGGGGCTGGCCCGGCCTCGGAAGAGAACTGGAAGTCAGCTCCAGGCGGGGCAGACCGCCAGGACGCCCATCCAATCGCGGCAGGGGACTCGGGGTAGGGACGCATCTCCAGACTTGCACAGAGACAGGGCACCGCGGGCCCCGGCTCGAGATCTGAGGCAAACGCGGCAGCACGACACCGGCCGCCTCTGACCACGGGACCCAACGCCCCGGCACTCCGCGGGTTCTGCACGGGAGGCGCGAGGCGCCGGCCTCGCAGGGACCGTTTAAACCATCCCGCGCTCCTCATTGGACAAAGGCCCTTGTCCATCACTGAGGGACGGCTACTGGACGGGGCCGGACATCGGGGAAGACGCCTCTCGGTGCTAAGTGGGGAGGGGTTGAAGATGCAGTACCCAATGGCAGTCAAGAGTTTCACTTCCGCAGAAGATTGGCAGATGCTCGAACCACTGAGGCTCCGCGGAGGGATATTGACCGTGGAAAATGATGCGTCCATTCTGCGATAAGTGTTTTGTCTCAGTGTGTGTTTTCTCTTGGTATATAAAGTGGGAGGTTAATTACCGCGTAAATGAAACTGTGTTGCAGGCGACTGTGTTTGTTTCAACTATTATTTTGGTTTTCAACTAAGGCTCCTGAATTTGGTAGACTGTTCCTGGAATTACCTAAAGCCTCAGGACCCCTTAGTGAGGCGCCCCCTTCCCTGTTGCAGGATCAGAGCTGGACTAACCCGCGCCGGGGCGCGCCGGAAGTGGTGGCCAAAATAATGGGCAGTGTGTGCGATTAGGTGAATTAAAGCCAAGATTGAATGAATGGTAGTCAATAGCAAAGAGGCAGAAACGGACAGTTCACAGGAGAAAAAAAATGTAAGGAGCACTTAAACATTTGAATGGATGCTCAACCTTTTTTATAATAAGAAAAATGCAAGTTAAAACCACCGAGCTAACATTTCGGACCTGTCAGATTGGTAAAAACCCAAAATTTAACAAGGTATTTCGTTAAAAATCAGCGTAGAATCGGGCTCTGTCGTGTGTTGCTGGTGGAGGGCCAGTTGGCATGGGGTGGGGGATGGGTATGTAATATCACAAAATAACATGTTAATCCAGCTTTGAATCAGCAGTCCGTTATCAGGAATCGACCCTGAGAACACACTTCCACAGGGAGTCGCACGAAGCTTTACTCATAGTGGTATCTGAAGTAGCACAAGGTCGGAAACGACACAAACGTCCATTAGTAGGAACGTGGCGGCACAAACTGTGGGGCATCGGACCAGCACAGTATTTTTGTAAAGCAGACTTTGCAGCGTGGGAAAAGGTGAGGGGGCCAGCGGTATTTTCTAGAGTGATTTCCAGAGACTTCGTGAAACGGGCTGCTTTCGCCCGGAACCAAACTAATAACAGTGGTTTACTCAGAAGGAGTGCAGGTGGTGATGGTGGAGAATCTGGTGGAAGCCTTTTGAGGGGAGGGGGGATTGGAGTAAAGTAATAGTAACAATAATTGTAAGAGAAAACCAAAGACCACAAAAATCTGTGACAATGGGAATTTGCTCGGCTTGGCCACCGCTCTCCAGGGACCCAGGGCTAGACCCTGGAAGGACCGGCATGCTTGGCTTGGGCCTCAAGTTCCTTACAATGGGCCCTTGCTGTCCGCGGGGCCGAGGGCATCTGGAGGTGGAGAGGGCAGAGAGGAAATGACTTTCACCTGCTGCAGGGTACTGTAAACTCTCCTCCCACAGTGCAGAGCTCGGCCTGGCCGTGGATCCCAGATGGTGAGGCTGGTGAGGCCTACGGACGGCTGTGGGTCTCGGCCACGCCAGCCGCCCTGCAGCTGCGGTTCAGGTGGAGGCAGATCCCAATCCCACGTCCGCGACGCTGGGCCTTCAGAACACGAGGCCCCGCCTTAACACTTGACGTCTTCCAGGCCCAGCAAGCTGCCCGGAAGATAAACTTTGTCAAACTGTGAGTATGGAGAGGTCCTTTGGACAAGTGTATGTTCTAATCAAACTGGGAAGAACAAAACAACCTCAAAGTGATCTGTTCTTAGGAAAACTATTTACATTTTCAGCTTTTAAAAAATCGAAAACAAGTAAAAATCAGCCAAAGAGTGGGGGGAAAGCCAGGGGCACGGCGCTCACAGCAGGCTTGCCCTTAGCTTTAGCCCGTTCTTAACGCTGCTTGTGTTCCGTGTTATCTTCAGAATGGCCGTGGGAGACAGCAGCCACTTGGAGGACGGGGAGCGAGGAGACACTCATTTTGTCCAGGTGATGCAGTTGCAGACACTTGGAGGAAAGAAGGAGGTCCTGAAAGAGCTCTAGCAAGGAGAGTTAGGTAAACAGAAATGGACTGTCTGTGGCCATGGTTTGTAACCCATTGCAGGTGTGTGATGGGTGACGAGCCACTGCTATTTGTGTGGGCACCTCCGGAGCTGGGCTCCGGAGTAGGGCGGTGATTGGACTGGGGCGGGCGGGCACTCAGAGGCTCCGAGCTGGTGGTCGGTGCTGGTGGAGACTGAGCCCTGAAGTCTCTGAACCTACAGACCCGGAGAGTTCATTCTGATTGGCCTCTGTCAGCCCCTGTGGCTCTAGCCCTGTGTGGTAGGGCCACAGGGGTGGTGGCCTGCCGTGGCCCGCCTTGTGAAAGTCTTACCTCTCTGTCCTCTCTCCTTCCCACCTGCACTTTCTTTCTCCGGGACCGTTTGGGTTTAGAGGCCCCAATGAGATGGAATTGTCTTCCCCTTAACACCTGTGAACAAACAGGGTGTTGCGCCTGCGTTTCAGATCGCAGGGCGGGTGTTGTCTCAGGTTGTGTGTTATGTTCTTGTCATCACCTCCCGGGGACTGGTAAGAATGGGTTTGAATCAGCTGGTACGTTGTGTTGGAAGGCGCTTTGATTTCCTTGGCTGGTAGCAATACTGACATCTGGGGCGACATAGGGGTGTCCGTTTGGAGTGGGTGGTGAGAGGACTCTGGCCACAGATGGACTCGAGGGTGTCCCGGTGAGGCAGATGAGGTGACAGGAATGGTATAAACAGAAGGGGGTGCTTATCTGGAATGGTGTCAGAGCCCCCAACAGTTGCAGGGAGCCAGCAGGGCTTCTGGAAGCTTCAGCGGCCCAGGGGGAGTGTCAAATGTCCCAGGTACTTCAGACACTGGCTTCCAAGTCCCTGGCAGGTGACAGTGGTCCTAGTGTCTACCCAGTACCACCCCCTGTCCCTTCCTTACAGAGCCCAGTGGGATCCAGTTGCCCCTCGTCTGAGTGGCCGCGTGTTCAGGGGACCTGGCTGCTGCCCCAGGCGTCTCAGCCAACCACAGTGGTCTGCGCGGTGCCCCGTTGAAGCGTGGACACAGGACATATCCTGGCCAAATGGCACCTGAAGGGAGGACCGGTTCCCTCACTCCTGGAGACACAAGCAAGAGCTGATGACCCTTTTGCTGCTTCTGGATGTGACACCTGAACTCCTACAGCCATCTGGCAACCACGAGGCGAGGCGGTCAGTGACAAAAGCCCGCACTATGAGGAAGGCAGTGCTGAACCGCAGCCTGGGCCTGGCCTTCCCCGGCCTGCAGCCCCTCCACCGTGGACCCCTCCGAGAGCGAGCACAGGGGGAGGTTCTGAACAGCCTCCAGCAAGGAGAGTCTGGTGAACAGAAAAGGCCTGGGGGAGGGAGGGGGGAAAGGGAAGTACGGTGCACTGACACGTGGCTATAACCAGACACAGCAGCCCCTCCCGCCACGCATATGGTCAGCAAAGCAGCAAAAGGAGTTACAGCGCCAGTGGAGGAGGCCCGAGAATTCCAGCCAGCCTGAGAGGAGGGTGGCTGTCCCATCGTTATTACTGGAGGTGCGTCAGATGCCATGGCTTCATTTAATTCTGTGTTTAGGTTTCTTGTTTTTTTTTTAAGATTTTATTTATTTCTTTTTATAGAGAGGGGAAGGGAGGGAGAAAGAGAGAAATGTTGATCCGGCTGCCTCTCTTACGCACCCCAGCTGGGGCCCTGGCCCACAACCCAGGCATGTGCCCTGACCAGGAACTGAACCGGCGGTGCTTTGCTTTGCAGAATGATGCTCGACCCACTGAGCCACACCAATTAGGGCTGATTTAGTTTTATTCCAGCAAATAAAAAATATTTATAAGAACTTCATGGGTTCTCCCTCACTCAGCTGGCTACGAAATTTCCTGCCAGTGGGGTGATCGGAAGCCAGGCCTGAGCTGCGCAGAGCAGCCCCGGGCGTTGCCGTCATCACGTGCTCCCCGACTCAGACGCGCCGCTCTCGCATGGCGTCCCAGACTCCGTTCTGTGGGGCTGTTTGGCACTGCCACCCGGTGCGGCCCTCCTTCCTGCGCATGTGTCCCCGCCCCTTCTCTGAAGGACTCGACCTCCGCAAAGGCAGGCACTGGGCTGTCACCCAGCTCTTCTGTCTGCAGTGTCGAGTGTAGTTCTAGGTGCATTATAAGCACTCAAATGAGCCTAACTACGTGCAGAGAAGTCTCATGCTTAAATAAGAGAAACTCTTAGAGGGCTTAACTCAGATGCAGTTGTTTTGTTCCAGGAGGGAAGGAGAGATTGAATTACCCTTTTTGCTCAAAGAGTGCTCCTCTGCTGCTTGCTTCCATAGTTACGGAACCTTCCAGAAATCCTTCTAAGGCAGGGTGAGAGTGTAGTGTTGTTGGACAGGACTCACAGGCCCTGATGTTCACCTTCCCCACGGCACCGTGTGTCCTGTCCGCAGCCTGTACTGGGGGCTGAGCCTACAAGCTGTCCCTCCCAGGCTGCTGCCTGCCCTGGTCTGCACGGGAGCTTTCGCTGGGATCAGAGGGCAGTCTCGGAGGGCAGCCTACGTGACAGCTGGAACCTGCCCCGCAGGCAGAAGCCAGAGGAGTCGGGGACTTTGTCCTCTGAAGACCGAAGACCTAACTCCTGTAACATCATGTAGAAACTGCAAGAATGGAGCAGCCCGTCTGCCGTACACCTCTGCAGCTGTGGGTGCGTGATCACAGAAAGCCTACAGAAGTCCGAAAGTAATGAGGGCTGGGGTCAAGGGTCAGAGCAGGGCCGGGGGGCGCGGACATCCCACCGGGTGGCGGCGGTGGCGGCCTACATGTCGTAGAGCCTGAGCTGCTCTTGCAGGTCGCCGTCCGACATCTCGCCAAACGTCTCCTTGTTGTCCTTCATGAGCTTGAAGATGGCCGCCAGCTGTTCTTTCTGCACTCTGTCGAGAAGAAAGGATACAGAGGAAAAAGCTGCTTCTGACCCAAGGCAGAGAGAGAGGCAGTGAGCCCCCAGGGCGGTCGGGACGCTCCTCTCCTGTGTCGCTGCGTTAGCTTTCCAGAACAAGAAGAGAACCAAACTCAGACAAAACCCACTCAGAGCACAGGAGCTGGTTCTAAACACTGGGGTTCTAAGTGTTGGGTTTACCCTGGAGATTTGGGGATCCCGTTATTGCTCAGGTTCTTGGTGCTCAGTTTCCCGTGACCCCTTTTCCTGTTGACCACACGTCTCACAGAGGTGAGGAGGAGGAACGTGGGCCTCACTGAGTGGCCAGGGATTGTGCGGAAATGTGTCAGAAACAGTCGTAGTTTAGAGAAATGAGCCAGAAATAGAGGAAGAAAAAACATTATGGGCTGGGAAATAGAGGTGCTTACAGATAAGCTTGGCCAAGGGGCAAGGGTTAGGTGTGGGGTTCTGCTGCCCAGATGAAGGGGTGCCTTTTCCTAGTTTGCACAAAGACACCATGTGGCCAGTGGGGTCTGTGACTCTCTTCCAGGGACCTGGCATGGCTGGAGGTAAACTTTATCTTTCTGAGGCTCCACCTTGCCACCTGGCCAGCACAGGGCAACGCCCACAAGCACAGACATGAAGGGGTGGGGTGAGACTGCAGCAGAAGCCAGGGGACAGTTTGGCTCCGGCTCGCCAGGGGACAGTTTGGCTCCGGCTCCCTCTGCCCTGGGTTGCCAGGCTGCCATGTGGCTGGGCACTGTGTGTTGGCCCCGGCTCACTGTTCTGGCTTCGGCTTCTGCACCGGTCACCGTCAGAGGATGTCAGCCCAACGGCAGGGTGGGACCCCCCACCCCTCCCTGCAGCTGGGCCTGCTGTGGTCACGGCATGTCCAGCAGAGCAGGCTTCGGCACAGCCTCCGGCCACGCGGCCCTGACGCTGCCTGGGCAGGGAGTGCCCCGATATCGTGTCTGGCACTGTCCCAACATATTCCTTCTGCTAGAGCCCCAGTTCTCCCACCCAGCAGTTGGTTTTCTGACTAGAGTGGCATCTACAAGCTGAAGTACTGAAGTCCCAAAGGCCAGCCTCTCTTTGTCACACTGGGAAAGTCACTGCTTTCTGGAGGAGGAAGAGCCTGTGATAAGCACTCTACTGTCTGAACAAAGGGCAGTATTGGGAATAGAAAGGGTGTTACTTAGCCTCTTGGGTGGACTCATAGTCCAGATGTACGTGTGGGCCCCCCCCTCCGTGAATGCAGATTCTCTCCTGTGTTTCTGGTGGCTGGGACACTTGCATATTTTTAATAGGGTGGACACAGGACTTCCGACTCTGCTGGAGAGTACCGGGCATCAAAATGAAAGGAAGCTCAAATTTTAAGGGGTTCACAGATTTTTTTTAAAAACAAAGCAAAACTAAAAAAAGCACACAATAATCAAGATCATCTACTCAGAGTTTATTGGACTGAACAAAGGCTGAAAACACAGATCCAAGCCATCGGCATACGTGAGGCTTGGCGCCTACGTTCAAAAAGGTTCCAGACAAATTAGATTACTGAACTGGGGGTAGCCACCTCCCTACTGCGTCAGTAAGAGCCCAGCCCAGGCGGGGACACTACTGCTGTGTGGGACATGTGCTCACCACAGCATGCCACCTCACGTGGCTGCGCTGTGGCCCGTTCTGCCCGGGCCCCTGAACCTGCGGTATTAGGCCCAGAGAAGGCCACTGGGGACGCAACACGCCCTATGGCATTGGGCATCTCCCAGCCTTCCATTACATGGAAAAAGTTTTTCTATAAACTTATTGCCTTAAAAAATGTTTTAACCAACATATCTAAAAGCTGTAGACTAGTTTGGCATAGTATAAATATTGCCAAATATAGAATTCCAGCTGATCTGATCATCTGGTAAAGTTCTAACTCATCTCTGAAAGTTTCTAGGAAAAAGCACCATCGAGTCATCTATTTTAAGCGAACACTGTTATTACTGCTTCGGGCAATTTGGCTGAACTGGTCAAGACGTCAGTGAAAAGGCCTCTGAGCAGCGGGCGCTGCTTTCCGCCCCCTCTGAGGGGAAAGCGAGGGTGACTGCACGTCAGCCAGCTCTGGTTCCTTGCTGCTCAGACATCAGTAGAGCGTCCCCCACCCCCGAGGGCTGAGCCAGACAGAGAACAAGAAGGGCGTGGCCCAGGCAGAGGAGGGCAGTGGGCTACCCAGGACCCGGCTCCGTCCCTTCTGTCCCCCACATCTCAGAGCCTTTCAGGGTTGGGCGTCAGTGAAGGAAAAAGCAGAAGGGCTGGGATAAAACCATCCGGATTTAGAAGTGAGGAAGCAGCACACCCCGTGGCGCGCTCAGGTGTGGAGGGTGTGGGGGGCAGGGAGCAAGAACAAACTCTTAAAACCCTTCAGCATGACAAAGCACCCCACCCAAGCAAGGAGGAGCACCCCACAGCAGGAGAGCACAGGCGTCCAGGGCCCCTCAGCCCAGGGGGAGGCCCTGCCCGGGGGTCTGCGACCCGGCACTGCGGGCGCGAGGACCTGGGAGCCTGCAAGGCTGCTCTCTGGGGGTTTCGTTTTCTCTCTCAAGCCTTTAGGACACCAAGTGGAAAAGCCTTTAGGAGCGCGCTAAGGGCAACTTCGTTACTCTTCCGTTCTGTAGAGAGAAACAGGGAGAAAAGGTCATTGATCCCACTCGTTGCATCTTCCGAACGCCGTGGAGAGGGAGGGGGCAATGGATGAGGAAGGAGAAAGGTTGGAATTGCAGAAGCCGGCGGATGCTGGCTTCCCAGACACGCGAGGGGCGCCTCGCCTCTCGTCACCTTCAGCAAGATAGTCTGTTCCACTAAGCCAGCGGGCCCCCCCAGGGGACCCGGCATGGAGGCCCAACAGCCTGCGACCCCCATCCCAAGTCTGCGTGGCATTTGGGTAACTGGGGCAGAGCCCGCGTTTAGGTAGTAGGCAGGTCACACACCGGGCACTCGGGCCTTGTGGCTGTGCTGGACGGTCTTGCCACTCCAGACTATTTCCTATTCCTGCTGGCTGGGTTTTGACCCCTTTGGGGATACTGGCAGCTTAGGACTCCATGCTCCTCCAGTCAAGGGCAACAGTGACCCCACTTTTTCTAAATGAAACACAGAGACCCAGAGAGAACGCAGGGATTCAATTTTGTCCCTCTGGCGCCCTCTTCTGGAGGTCAGAGTCAGCACGTGTTTTTAGAAAAGGACACTGGCCAATCACTTGGGGCCATATCAGGCCCCAGATGTTAGGAGACTGTCCCACAGCCAGGGTTTCTCTGCCTCTTCTCACCCTTGCCCATTATGCCACACAAAATACCGTCCACTGGAATGGTGTCCGTCAGTCCTGCGGACCTTCAGAATGGAGCAGGTGCTGGGGGCCCGGGTCCTCATCTATCAGCCAGACTGGGGTGCAGCCAGGGTTGCGTTTTTCCTCTGAACCAGAGCGGAGGAGAGCGGGTGGTGCACAGTGAGAGGAGTGGATGGTGGCGCTTCATCTTTTTCCTGCCAAACTAGGAGCCAGCCAAGCCTACAAGCTTCACTAGCTCTGGAGTGCAGGGGACATCTTGCTGGGAGCCGGGGGCACAGTCACCAGCCTGCAAGCCCACTGTCCTAGCCATACTCGGGCTGCGTGGGGCACCTCCCAGAGAAGCTGCAGTGGGAACCCAGGGAGTCCCCGAGCCAGGCAGGGGCAATGCCAAGGATGCCTGTGAGCCCCACGCCCCAGAGAGCTAGGAGGAGGAGGGCGGATGGTGACAAAGCAGGTCTTTCTTAAGCAACAGCTGCCTCTGGATTTACAGACCTCCCCACTCTGCCCCTCAGGCAGAGGAATCAGATCTGTGAGCAGTCTCAAGGGTGGGGTTGCTGAATTAAACACACAGAGGAACAAATTTGGGGTCTCCTGCTTTCAGTCCTGCTTCTTAGGGCCGTTCCCTGAAAACTCATAAACTGAGGCTTTTGGGGAATGCTGGGTAATGTGACCTCGAACAAGTTAGGCTCTAGACACTGTGTGCTGGTGGAGTTAGTGAGTTAAAGTCAGGGGCTTGCCGTGTTTATTTGGTCACTAGCTTGGAACTTGACTGGGACCTTGAATGCCAGGAAAGGGATTAGAAACAGGCAGAGCCTGGTCATAAGAATTTGCCGGCGAAGAAGAGCACACACTCTCCACTGGCGTGTGGTTTTAGGGTTTGACAGTAATATGCATGGAGTTTTCCACACTGATGCTTTCAGGGCGGTTTTCTGGGCTTAGCTGGGCGAGCTGTCTCGCACCCATCAGCGGCCCCAGGCCCTGCCAGAGCTATCGTGCTGTAGATGGAAGGTCAAAGCCAGACTCGCCAGCCTCTGCAACCCAAGCATCGCCATGCCAGGAACAGGAGCGGCTGCGACGGGGGGGGGGGGGCGGGGGGGGGGACGCAAGGGGGCCCCTCAGGGCTGCGGGAGCTGACCACATGCAGGGGCAGGAGGAGCAAGCAGACATCACAGGCAGACGTGTCGGACAGCCACAGGGAGCATGCCTGGCCGGGCAGTGATGAAAATGAACGTGAACTCCAGCCCCACCCTGGGAGGAACTGTTCAAGGGCCACAGAGTCCACCTGTCCCTCCTTCTCAGCTCAGGATGCACCGGTGATCGCTGCAGCCTTTGGGTGAGGGGGTGAGAACCCCTCACCCCGGCAGCAGCGCTGGGCACAGTCCCTGCCCCACAGAGAGCAGAGTGGGATCAGTGACCTAGAGACTCTCAGAGACCCAGTGGCAAAGACCCGCTTGGGTAACACAGGGTCTGCTGTCTGAAAATGACAGAGAAGGGACTTGCCCTCCACATCCCTGAGGTCCCAGCTCTGGACCCAGTGACAGTGTAGCCTGATAGCCCGGCCCCCACCCCCGCCGAGGCCTGGCGTCCAGTCCCCTGACTGGTCTTTCCTGCTCTAACGGCCCCTCAAGTGCACATAGTGCACACAGACTAAGGGCGCAGCCTCTGTCTCCAGGGACCTTCGAGGGACCACAGATGTGCTGTCCCCTCTCTGCCCTTTACCCAGGGGCTGCAAACCTTCCCTGTAAAGAGCTGACTCTCTGAGACTTTGTGGGCCATGGGATCTCTGTTGCAGCTCATCAGCTCGGGCCACCGCAGGGCGACAGCCCCCGCAGACCGTAGGAAAGGGAGCTGGGCCGTGTTCCACTGTCCCCAGACCCACAAGAACAGGGCTGAGGCAGGCCAGCCCTCGCTCTGATCGTAAGAACCTGCCTGGCCGGCACCTTGGGAGTGCAGGGTCCCTTCTGCCGAGCACTGTTCCCCAAGCTGTGTCAGCTTCTTAGGGTAGAACTAAAGCTGTGGCGTGACACCCTGCACGTCCCGCAGCCCCACGTGGTCCCCACAAGAGGGTGCTAGCCCCCACCAGCTGGCCCATTAGGTCCATTTGCCTCCAGGAACCTGGTGGCACCGGGAAGGGGCCTGTTCACAGGGCGGTCCCTGCGCCCGAGGAGAATGCGAGGCTTGGTGCACAGCAATGCGCATGTTCACTGGTTGTGAAGGCGATGGAGGGGAGGTTTCACCACAGCAGTCATGTTGGGGACACGCTCACAGACAGGGTGAAGGAAGCACCACTAATCTAGGAAGTCAGTCTCCTTACCAAAAGGATTTGCAAGAATGTTTGTGTCTCAGGACCTAAGGAACTTGCTACAGGGAAGTGAGGTCAGAGGTCAGCTCAATCCTGAAATACAAAGGCAGCAAACCAGGTCACACGGAGGCAGCGTCATCGCAGGGAGGAGTGGGTACTCCCCAAGCCACCTTCCCCTGCGCAGGGCCTTCCTCCACTGGGATGGCACTGCCGCCCCTCCGCCCCAGGTGAAAAGCCTCTGAGCCAGGTTTGGAAGAACAGATGACTGCTCCAGATGGGGACAGAGTGGCCTCTGACCTTTGGTGGACACTGGGTGGCTGGGGAGGGTAATGAGAGGTGGCTGAGCCTGAATAACACGCTCTACGTTCCTCTCTGGGTGCCGGGGAGTTGGGTGGCAGTCACCCAAGCCTCTCAGAGTGGCCAGACAGAAAATGCACAGCAGCCATTTCGACTCCTGCTGTAACCAAAGAACTCTGGGCCCTAGGCCACCCATGTGCATGGGGACAGCTTGGCTCAGGGTCAGCCCTAGTCCCTCCCGTGGCCTGCCAGAGCTGTCCAGCTGCTTCCAGAGCTCCTTAGCCTCTGGCAGGATGGGATGGATGGGAAATGCAGAGGGGTGCCCGTGGTGGGCAGTGGGTGCTGGCTGGGGTGGGGGAACAGCCTGATTCTAAAAATGAGAAGCCAGGCAGCTGCAGCTGCCTCAGAGCTCCACCGAGCAGAGCAGATAGGAAATGACCGCGGGCTCTGGAGTGGGAGGGGCAGGGGCGGCTGCCACACGGATGAGCAAGAAGAATCACGTTCTGCCCTGAACGATAGATTGGTTTTGTTGTGAACTCAGTGTGTAAGTGAGTAGCCGGATTTGCTCCAGGCCCTTCCCTGGCATCCTGCCTCTCTTCTCTTTCTGTGGGGGGGCACGGTGGGAGTGCAAGTCATGGGCTTGGCACCGACTCCCGGAGCACCCAAGGGGCCTGTCTCCAGGGGACATCGAACCCGGATGAATAGTGCCGGGACAGGACGAAGCCCTGGGATGAACGTGGAAATGATCATGGCCTTGCAGCTTACAGGGGGGCAGGCCTCCCTCCCCGCTCCTGTGCCGAGGGCACAGGGCGAGGCAGTAGGGCTCCCTGCAGACCCCAGTAGAGCTGAGCCGTCCTGAGGAATCGCGGGGGCCTACCTCTGTTCCTCCTCCAGTTCCTCTTTGGTCATCATCTTCTTGTACTGGTTTCCCCGCAGCTTCCCAGGGCTGTACTTGAAGGAGAAGGCCTCTCCTCCTGTGGAGAGAGGACCGGGTAAGAGCTGGCAGAAGTTTGGGCGCTGGGCCCCTCCCACAGGTTGAATCCCGTTCCCCTTTGTTAGTTTTGGAGAACCATCTCAGCCAGAGAGCCCCTCCTTCGAAGAGGAGCAGAGGGTCCCATCAGCCCAGCGCCACTGGTGCAGCCTCGGCCCAGGACAGGACTCTCGCCCTCACCTGCACCTCGCAGGTCCTCCTCCCATACCCTCTCTGTGACGTCCTGCTGAGACAGCCAGAGAGAAATGAGCGCCCACTCCTAGAATAATACGGCTCCTGCCACCACATGCTTCCCTCCCAGGGCCAGGCTACGCTGTCCACAGAGCTGGCTCTCTGCCCCTTTCTCACCAAGCCGCTGTCTGCGAGGCCTATTCATCAGAAGCCCCTCTCCACTGCCGTGCTAATTACAGTCAGACGGAGGGGGCTTATCACTGGGAAGCAGGCCATGCAAAGGCATTTGGTTCCCTGCTTCTCCGGGGTCTTGGGTCCCGTGTAGGGACCCCTGCCTCTCCTGCTGAGGTCCTCTAGTCTCACGGACTTGGGGTCCATGCCCTGCAGTCCCGGGGTGTCATGCTGGCCAGGCTCATTCTCTCCATGCCACAGCTGCCTTTGGAAGCACAGAAGGGCAGCTCTCGAGGCCTGAGGAGGGGGCAGCAGGGGGTCCGACAGAGGAAAGCAGGGAAATGTGATGTGGAGCGAAGGCAGGCGCTGGGCACACAGACCCAGACGCAGGCGGCACACGCAGCCGAGGGCAGCAAGCGCAGAAGAGACCAAGCATCCATGTGGAGAGAAGCCTGTTGGAGCGCAATGACCTTAAGGGGTCCTTCAGCCTGGCAGGTGCAGGGTACTTGGCCTCTGGCCAGCCCGGGGACAGAAGCTGAATGGCTTGTCTTACCCTCATTTCCATTAAGGCAAAAAGAACTGAGGGAAAAGCAGAGACCAGCAAATCACCCTCCCACACGGTGTATTCTCTTTCAGTCCCATTCTGGAGGGTTCACCCTGGTCTCACTCCAGCATTGGGAACCTCAAACACCTCCACGTCCTGCCTGCCAGCCTACCCGGACCTCCAGCTGCCGTCTGTCCCACGTGATCAGAGAGGCTGATGGGGGCCCACGGGAGGAAGAGGCCTCGGCCTCTCAGATTCTCGTTTTCTCTCGGCCAAACCAAGGAGGTTCTGGATGCAAAGTGAGAACCCAGCCATTTGCAGTGAGGGTTGGCTTGCCTCTTACCAACACCATGCCTGGGGGAAGGCCGGCACTGGCACACTCATGGTCCAGTGGCTCCTCACCCTATGCCCCAACTGCCCGAGGGCGAAACCTCTTGTTTCGGAGCAGTCACTATTTCCGCGCAAGGGTTAGCTTGCCTGCGCCCGTAGCGGAGGTTCGTGAGCACTGTTCGAGGTGCTGGGGCCACAGCAGTGAGTAAGTAGCACAGCGAGCAGAGAGGAGTAATGAAAACACCGAGTTTGCGGCTGGTCACGGGTGCTCGTGGAAAGGACAGCAGGGGGACAGGCAGGGGGGTAGGGAGGGCTTTATAGAGCCAGCAAAGCAAGGAAGCCTGGGTGGCGCAGAGCCAGGGACAGGAGGACATGGCCTTCCTCTGGGTGAGATGGGGCTCCATGCGGAGACAGGCGACTCCCTCCCTCCTCACTGAGATCCCCACTCCCATGGGCCAGCTCTTCCCTCCAGGCTGATCTCTGGACAGGGCCTGGAAGCACCATTCCTCCTGGTCCCTCGGAACCAGGAGCTTCTAGCAGCACAGGGTGTGGAGAGACGGCGTCTGGGGTCTAGGAACTCTGCTGAGTGACGCGGGGCCACTGTTTGAGGGCCTGGGCCTTTGAAGTCACACTGAGCTGCAGACTCAGAAAGAGCTGGCCGCCGGTGCTCGCCCCTGGACCTCAGCAAGAGGCAACAAAGAAAGCTGGTTCACCTCCACGTCGCTGTCAGTGTGTTGCCGTTTTAGAGAAATAAAACTTGAAAAATGCTGCCAGCTGGATTTCAATTTATGGGGCATGTCTGACTAGTTTTATATTTTCCGAGCCAGGGAGATGTAAAAAGGCTTTCATGTGATCACATGCGTGTACCAAGTGACACATAGCCATTTCCAGTTTTGCCAGACCAGGAGGGCTCTGCGTACAGCCCCTGGGGAGGACGGGCTTCCTCCTGCCTCTTTTGTGAATCCACGGTGTGCTTAGGGGACAGAAGTCAATTAGCCCAGGGGCTGAGCTGCTCACAGCAGAGAGCCTCACAGTCCACTCATGTTTTCTTCTACCAGCTGGGGCCTCAAACCTCTCCTCCCCCTCCTAGACAGAGCCCACTGCGGATGGTTGGGGGTGGGGGATTCCAGGGCAGCAGTCCAGGAAGGAGGGAGGCCCAGGGACTGGGCACAAGGCTGGAGAGTAGTCTGTAGACCACTGGCCCAGGGGCCTCCAGCAGCCTCAGCTTTTGTTGCCTGTGTCCCCAAGTCACTAATAGGACCCACTAACATGACAGAGACAGACCCTGGGGCCACAGTTTCTGCAGACAATCTGGGACAAGCCACAGCTCAGAGGGAGAGCCACTAGAAGGGGCTGAGGTCCACCTCACCCACACCCCCCACAGCCGCCTGCCCTTCCCCTGCCTCTGAGGCTGTGTTGACAGAGCGGACAGCCCAGCCCTGCTCCCCCCACACACACTGGCCTTGGTTACTGCATTCCTGCAACCCTGTCTTTCCAGGGCTCCTGCCAGTAGTCGATTTAAAGTCACAGCAACAGCCTCGCTTTTTAAAAATTATGAAATATTTGCCTGCCTGGTGTAGCTCAGTGGATTGGGTGCCAGCCTGCAAACCAGGGGGTCACCATTTTGATTCCCAGTCGGGGCGCAAGCCTGGGTTGCGGGCCAGGTCCCGGGTGGGGTCGCACGAGAGGCAACCACACACTGATGTTTCTCTCCCTCTCTTCCTCCCTCCCTTTCCTTTAAAAAAAATTATGAAATGTTTCAAACATGAACAAAAGTACTGCAGTAGGTCCACGTACTTGCTGCACACATATAACAAATGGTGGTATTTTGCTGTTTTGCTTCAGGTTTTTTAAAAGAGAAATGAAACATGATGAATGCAGCGGAAGCCCCACCCGTGCTGGTTCTCTTTGTCCAGGGACTGCCCCTGGGTGGGCGGCCTGGGCAAACATCACTTTCCATGGGGTCGAGTTTTGAACTGGTCAGTTTCCTCAACGTTCCTGGTCACTCCCTTTCTCATCTCCCGGCCGCCTGGAATCTGATGGCCGGGGAGGCCTGGCTAGTCAGCAACAGCTGCTCAGAAATCAGGCGTTTCCTCCCCCAGGGCCTTTATTCTGCAGAAAGCACAGGCGGCAGCCCTGTGAGTGACTTCAGTCTCCAAAACAGAGATTGGAGAGGTGGGGAAAGAAACGGGAAATGCATAAGGCTGTGCCGAGAGGGGGGTTAAGAGGCTCCTCAGGAAGCAGGTCGGGGTGCTCAGTTCATTTAAGAGATGGGGCACCTGTATTTGGACCCAGCTCATATTTTATAGGTGGAGAGGCGGAGGCTGAAAGAGCCAAGGAGGTGTACGGGGAGGTGGGTACAGAAGGTGGGGTCGGCGAGCGGGCTCAACCTGGACGTCCTCAAGACCACACGGGGCTCGATGTCTCAGCCCTTCTCCCTTATTCTCTCCCCATCCACCCACTGCTTTCTTGCGGCTACTCAGATCCTCAGCAGGGGACCAACCCCAAAGGCCCACAGCACAGCCCAGCATCTGTGGCCAGAGAGAGGGGACTTGGGAGGGGCGAAGGGGTGTGGCCCGGAGGCAGGGCCTACTCACCTTCTTCTTCCTCAGGCTCTGCTGGGGGCGGGTCTTGCTCCCCGACCTGCTCCTGCTCCTGCCCCTCCTCCTCCTGCAAGACAAGGAGTACCCCTCAGCGCCCGGAGTGCAGGACGGTTTACTCCCCAGCACCTGACCCCTGGGCCCTGTCTCGGGAGACATGTCCTGCAGCAGCATGGGGACCAGAAGCGAGTGACCACCCTGGTGAGGTGGGGCAGTGGTGGGCAGAATGTCGGGGAGAGAGGAAGGGACTGCCAAGGGCCAGCCTGACCATGAGCACATCCGGGAGGATGGTGCAGGCCATGGTCAACAGCCGTGGAAACTGCATGATGTCAGCGCAGACACTGTCTGGCCAAGATGAGGGAGGGGGAGACTCCAGGCCGAGGGACAGTGTTTGTCCTTGTGCCTCCGTCCCTTTTCAGCTGGGCGCTGGTCGAAGGATGTGAATGTCATTCTGATGAGTAGAATAGTGGAATCCCACGCCCTCACTGCAACGAGGAGAGCGGGTAGCTTCTCTGAGGCCGAAGCAACCGGGTCCCACAGGGAAGCTGCATTTATGGTCACAGGCTCCGTCCGCCTCTGCTTCCTCTAACGTCGCTTGTGTCCCTAACCATTTTCCCAGAACCGGAGCTCTGCCTCCTTCAGCCCAGTTCTCGCCCACACACAGATACAATGAGCATGTGGCTGGAAGGGACATCCCAGAATGGCCCCGGGGGAAGGAAGGAGTGACTTCAAGTTGCAGGAGTGTTGGAGGATGAGATATGCCAGTTGCTCCAGCAAGGGGACCGGCCACCCGAGGAACTGTGACTTAGAAGCCCAGTGGGGAAATACCCGCAGGTTTAAGACGGGAGACGAGCACCAATGGGCTGCCCCTCCATAGAGGGGCAGCCCAGCAGGCAGACCCAGAACCAGGCTTTCAGGGCTCCAATCTGGGGGTCTAGCCAGAGTCGGCAGCCTCAGCAGGAGCACTGAGCGTCAGGCAGGCGCCAAACTAAACAGAGCGAGCGGAGCTGGGAGGCAGTGCTTGCCCAAGCCCAAGAGCTAGGGACTTGCTCTCTCTGGGCCCACACAAAACGCAGTGGGGGAGGTGGGCAGCAGACCCGGCAGGCCCTTCGCCGCGGCACCGTCTTGGCAAGGGCGAAGCTGCCCTGCTCACCAGTCCGCACCTGGGGCTTCCGTGTCCAGGGACCTCTCCGATTTTGCACCGTTCTGGGGGGGTCACAGCGGACACACCCCTGTGCCTCAGCAAACCCACTGCCAGGCACGCTCTGGACTGGAAAACCTGGGCCTTCACACAGTGACTCCGATCGTGCGCAGCAGAAAAGAAAACTGGAAACAGCTACGTGTTTTCCCGAAGGGTTAATGTGTTAGGGTTAAGTATGTTTGGGTAATATGCTCACCGAAATGTTAACGGGTTAAATATATTACCAGGCACATGGGCCACGCAACACCGAGCATTACAAAGGAGGCAGCCTGACGCAGTGACATGAGAAAGCAACCCTGAGGGTAACTCCCGAGAGGGAGCGGCAGGCAGCAGCCCGGGAGAGGGACGCGGTCTCTCTGGCGCAGGCGTGACAGCGGAAGTGCACGTACCTGCTCGTAAGTGCAGAGAAGACGTTTTCTGCAAGGACTGCAGCTGCCCTCGGGGACGGGCAGGGCAGCCTTTACTTTTCATCTCACCCATTTCTGTTTAATTTGGATTTTATAAATATGCACGAATTACTCTTTACATATTTTTAACATGCTATACGTGGTCTCTGAATGGTTGAAATTGGGCTAGTGTAGAGTTTTCTTTATTTTAAGTAAAGAAAGAGACAAACAGCCATTAACCTGTCCAGGGCTGGGCCCCGGGAAATAGCTAAATACTGAGACTAGAGGGGAGGTCAGGTCTCCAATTATGTTCGAGGCACATGCAGATGAAGAGGAAAAATTACAACAAGACCCAGCACAGTCTCTGTCCAGAAGGAACTCGTGGTCTAGCAGGCAAGACACGCACAGGTAGCCCAAAAGCCACGGCAGACCTGTCGTCCCCAAAGGCCACGGCGTCAGCTGGCCTGCCAACACCCTCCTGGGAGAGGCTGGTCTGCGTTTGGATTTCTCACTTGACTCCTGAAGCGCGGTGCGCTCTGCGTGGTTGTGCCCCGGGAGGTGGGCCGCAATAGCAGTCTGGCCATTGCTACTGTCGTTCTTTCAAACGTGCAGCTGATCTTAGTGTGGTTTTACACTTCAGTAACTTCAGAAGCACAAATGCTGCACACACACCCAAACATGACATTTGAAAGGTTATTCACATTTTCAGTGTACTGACGTCTCTTACTCAAATTCACGTAAGACCACCACCTGGTACTGCCCATTGCTTCGGCTGGTTCTCAGACTTTGAAAACACAGTCACGGGCTGACGCTGGTCAGCGGCTGAAGGGACTGCCTTTGTCGCTTCCCCCTCACGAGGCCTGGAGGCACATGTGACAGTGTGGGCGTGGGGACCTCAGGGGAGGGCGGCCAGATGCCCACAGCGCCCCTGGGAGAGGCTTCCCCTCCCCAGCAGCCCGGCCAGGTTCTGGCACATGCGCAGAACTGAAATGGAAAACCTGGCTTTCAAATGTCAGGAAACTAAGTGTAAAAGGCATTTGAGTAAGTAAATATTCAACAGATGTGTTTTGTAGGTTTGTAGCATTTACACTTCTTAAGTTACTAAAACTGCACTAAGACTTTGAGGGCGCCCCTGCATCCCAGGATTAAGTTAAATATGAATAGTGTGGTGTGTGTGGTAGAGGTAGGTAGTGTTTTACAAGTTCTGGTGCAGTTCTGTCACTCTAGATACACGAGTTCAATCCATTTTCCATTACGAGACTCCATGAAGCGCCGAGCACCCTGTAAAGCGGCCGCGTACTGCCTCCCGTCCACACAGAGGCCCCTCCTTGCGGAAGGTGCCCTTTGAAGCCCGTGGTCCCGGTGGGAAGTGCCGGCTGGGGTGGTCTGCCCTGCCCCTCCTCCGGCCAGCATGTGCAAGTGACCCAGGGAACCGCCTTCCCCATGGGGACAAGGGAGCTCGAGTGGAGAGGCCCCAGAGGCTGTCCCACCCCTCTGCCCCTGTGTGCGGGCCACTCAACTCCAAGTTCCTATCTCCAATGGCCAGGGAGTCCCGGCCACTGTCACTGTCCACTCACGCGCCACTTGGCAAGCCCAGAAGAACATGGCAAGCTCTTCGGGCTGGGCAGGCGTGGAGGGATTGGGGGGTACTGTTGCATACTGTTGCAGGGGGTGTACTGTTGTGTCAAATCCCAGCGGGCCAGTGGTTTTCAAGCTGTGCTCCGTGAAGGCACCCCAGGGCCTTGCATTTATCTGGGTTTCTTAGTGGGCTTTTAGAGAATATCAGAATAACGGAAAAGATTCCCTTATTTTAAAAACAAGAGTGCCGATACTGGCCCTAAGAGGCAGAAGGGTGGGTTTCAGAAACTGCGACTGAGACCAAGATGGAAACCCTTGTGGGAGAAGGGGCTCTGTAGCCTGGGGCCAGTGCTCCTTGCCTCAGAATAGTGGGCCTGGGCCTGAGAGCAAAGGAAAGAACTAAAGGAAAGCATGCACACAATGCTGGAACTGCGCTGCCCGAGCTGTGTGCTGAGGCGCTGTCATTAGGGATTTTACCTTCTCACCATCTGACTGCGCCTTCCATCTCCAGTCCTTTGGCATGTGTGGTTTTGCACGCGTGTTCTCAGAAACACATGATGTGTGCAAGTGACACAGAGGGGTCTAGGAAAGGAGCTCAGCTGGGCCTCAGGGACACAGGAAAGGCCTTGGGGTGGGGCAGGAATTCTGAGCTGGCTCTGAGAAGAGACTGCCGGGCATGGAACATCCTGGCTTTTCCGGTGACTCTTCGGAGTCTCGTGTGATTGGAGGGTGGGGAGTGGTCAGGATCACAGGGCAACCTATGATAGGACGAGGCGGTGAGGGGCCACTGGGAGCTTTTAAACGGGGAGAAACAGGATGGGAGCTGCATTTTGGAGCCGTACATGGGAATGCACCGGCAAAGGGCAAGGCCGGAGGAGGCAGGAAGCACTCTGAGAAGGGTCAGTGCTTAGGTGAGAGATACGAGAGCCTGAACTGGGAGGCTAGAGGAGTCTGGGCCCCACCTTGGTGTCTGTGGAATGAGTCGGAGGAGGACTGGCCGCAGGTGCCCAAAGGCAGTCCCTCAGGACTGCGAAGCCTGGGTCCCACTCTTGGAGAGTCCTGCTCTCCCCTGGCCCGAGGGGCAGCTGCGCTTGGCCAGGACCGGGCCCTCTAGAGGCAGCCTGAATGCAGCCACTGCTGGGAGGGAGGGCTGACGGCAGACTTCACAAAAAGACTGTCACTGCTCATCGCTCACTGATGTCCTGGTCATGAGTGATGCGCGGTAGCCCGGAGTTACAGGCTGAATTGTGTCCCTCCCCAGGTGCATATGGTCGGGGCCTAACTCCCAGTGCCTCAGGCTGTGACTGTACCTTTTGAAAGAATTTTTATAAGAATTGATTTGAGCCCAAACTGACAACAGTGGCCTGGAAACAAGATCTGAAATGCTCCCAGCCTGTGGCTGCATTTGGAGACGGGTCTTTAAAGAGGCAGTTTACGTTAAAATGAGGCCATCAGAGCGGGCACGGACCCAATCCAACTGGCGTCCTTATAAGACGAGGAGGTTGGGACGCACGGAGAGACGCCGGGGATGCGCCCGC
Source organism: Desmodus rotundus (assembly GCF_022682495.2). Classification (NCBI taxonomy): domain Eukaryota; kingdom Metazoa; phylum Chordata; class Mammalia; order Chiroptera; family Phyllostomidae; genus Desmodus; species Desmodus rotundus. The sequence goes on from NC_071395.1 coordinate 110,766,853, forward strand.
ACAGAGGATGGACCACGTGCGGACACGGGAGGAGACGGCCACCTGCAAGCCAAGGAGAGGACTCAGGAGGAACCGACACCTTGACCTCAGCTCGGAGAGAAAGTAAATCAACACAATGAAAACTGTGAATTGGTGACACCCTCCGAGACAGACAGCTGGTGGTGTCCTGGCCCCCAAAGCAGGCCTGGGCCAAGACCCAACCCCAGTCACCCCACTGAGCAGTCCCGGCAGTCTGTTATGGGGATGGCGACTGCTTTGAACTCCTTGGTACAGCTTTTCCTCCAGTGGATGTGGGGGGTGAAGGGGGGGGGAGCACAGCGGAAGTGCCATCTGACACCTCCCCAAGTGCCAGGGGCTCAGTACCAGGTAGGTCCCTTGGAGACCAAGAGGGGAGGGGTAGCAGAGGGGACAGGCAGGTGGCTGCAGGGCACAGAGGGACTCAGAGGGAGGCTTTTAGGAGCCACTGAGAGCCCAACACACACCCTGCAGGCAGCACACTGCCATTTATGGCTGCCCTGGCTGATCCAGCGCTGGCCCTCAGCACTGAAGCAGACAGGGGAGGGACGGAGGAGGAGGGAGACAGAGAGATACAGATACCTGTCTGTCTGTCTGTCTGCCTGCTGAGGAGCTGGCTCTGCCCTAGGGTCCTGCAAACAGGATTGCTGGGACCCTGTGACCAGCCACCTGAGCTGCCTCCTGCTCCGACCGCACCGCCCCCGTGGTTGATCTGGGATGATTTCAGAGGCCCACATCTCCACTAGGAAGGCGGAGCGGGAGGCCTGACTCCCATGGGAATGTCTGCCCTCCCTCTCCTGGCGCAGGCTGGGACGGAGATGACAGGAAGCTCTCAAACAGTCTATACACAGTACCTGCACTCCCGGCAGCCTGGGAGGGGTCCAGTAGACCCCACTATCTCTGGAGGGTCCTAGATGGGCACCAAGCACAGCGAGGGGCAGGGGCTCCCAGCTCCCGCAGCAGGCTGACGGGCCTGATAGTGCTCCCTCCTTCCAGAAGGATTCCATCAGGCAATCGGGCCATTCATCTCTTGCATTCAGAGGGGAGCGTCGGCTTGGTGCAGAGCTAGCAGAGAGAGTGCTGGCGCCGGTGCGGTGCTGGTGGAGGTCACGGCGGGTTCCCTGCACACAGACCGTCCCATCAGCTCAGCCACCACAGGCTCCACGCTCAGGCAGCTCTCTCATTCTGTACTGGCAGCTGGAAAGCACGTCCCTGGTGCCAAAGGAACTGATGTCTTCCTGTCCCAAACTGGCTTGCTCTCACCTCGGCAGTTTTTCTGTGGTCACAGCATCCTGGACACTTCGTCGTGGCCCAGGACAGTGGACTGAAGCCCGACATATCCTTTCCGTTCCCACTGCTCCGCTCTCCCCTGCCTTTGGAAGGTCTCTGGGACTTGCCCTCTCATTCGCACCCTGGCCGCCGTCATTCCGTGCCTCGGCATGGCCCCAGGTCCCGCGCCCACTCGCCTCCAGTTCATCTCCTCAAGGGACACCTTAAAGTGCCAAGTTTCCGAGGCTTTTCCTGCTTGGAACCTCCTAACGACGGCTGCCATGCTCAGTTCAAATACTCCCAGCTTTCCAAGTCCTCCTGCTTCCAGATTCAGTGAAGTAGTCCATCTCTATTGGTTACTGGGTATGCCATGGAGTGGGAAGGTGAGCTGGCACCTGGGGTTGTCCTTGGGACCAAGGCCTCCTTCCGCACAGCATCTGTCCTTCCCCACTTACCTCTGGACCCCCACCTGCCTGCACCTGGGTGGGGCCTCTGGGGTTGCTGGGTCTGGCTTGGACCTTGGCTCATCCTGAGCTGTTTTTATCCTCACCTCGGTGGGCAGAGCCCAGGAGCTCCCTGGGGTACTGTGGGGGCTGCAGCAAGGAGGACGGGACAGGATAGGGGCCCATCCCCCCCAGAGCAGCTCTGTCTTTGCTTTGCGTCCTGGCCTTCCAGCTAAGATCGAAGAGGAGAAAAGGAATCCCATGCTTTTAAAAATGTCGATAAAACCTTTGATGAATTGCCAGTTATCCTGTCTCTGTTTGAACACTTCTAGCCGTGGGGAGCTCACTACCTGCCAGAGCAGTCTGCCTGCGTGGGGCATAACGCACAGCTCTAGAGCAGCGCTGGCCGGAGGCCTGGGGCGCGAGGAGAAACAAGCAGCCCGACAGACAGGGAGGCAGCCCCACCTTTGACAGGAGCCACAGTGCCTTCTTTCTTGTCCTTGTGGAAGCTCGCTCGTTCACGAAGCCGCTGTGTGCCGCAGCCCTGGCAGGAGCTGGGCAGGGGCTGTGAACGCGGCAGGCAGGGACCCTGTTCTCACGAGTGGACTTGCCGCTGTGCCGACAACGCCACTCAAAGAAGGGTCAGGCGCCAACACTGCACGTCCACGACAGTGGTCGAGGACATGGAGGCCCACAGGGTGAGGGGAGGCGATCCTGTGAAGCCTGAGCAGGGAAGGGTTCGCTGGGCGGAGCACAGAGCAAACGCCAGGAAGGCTCAGAGGGAAGGCTCACGCAGGTCTGGTGCGTCAGAGTGCTGGGCAGGCCTTGGTGGCTGCGGCGGAGGGGCAGGGGCAGCGAGGACAGGAGGCAGAGCCTCGGGGTCCCACCCGGGGAAGCGGGGAAGCATTTGGAATTTACTCCATGCCATGGAAGCCACTGGAGGGCTGTAACAGGAGGATGTGAGATCCGGTTTCCAAGGTCAGGCTGGCTGCTGGGTGTAGCGTGGGAGAGAGGCAGCAGGGAGGAGGGGGAGCGAGGGTCCAGGCCATAGGTTCTCGGACAGCTCAGGCGAGTCGTGGAACAGGCAGTAGAGCCGGAAAGATGGAGAAGAGGGCCCGCATTCAGGAGGTATTCTGCAGACAGAGGTGCCAGGACGTGCTGATGGAGAGGCAGTGGGTAGGGAGGGGAAGGAGACAGCAGGGAGACACTGGGCTCTGGGCTGGCGCAGGAGCTCAGTGTGAGCTGAGGGTGGGAAGGGGGGGCGGAAACCAGGCTCTCCTCAGACTTGTTGGTCTGAGGTGCTTGTTCCAGCAGAGGGGAAGTGGCGGGGGAGGGGGGGCACTGGCCTAGAGGTGGAGCTCAGGGAGAGGGTGGGCTGGGCGTCCTCAGCTACTGGCCAGGAGGACGGGGCCAGCGTGCTCCGGAGGGCAGCACCTGTGCTGCGGGCCCCGAAGAAGGCTGGGACCTTTGCTAGGGAGGGGAAGAGCTGGGGCCCTCCTTTACCAGGGGAGCCCCTGCCTCACGGGGCGGGGCGGGAGAGGCTGAGACTTTGTGTTCACGCACGGTGCCCAGGCCAGTGCGGAGCCAGCCTGCGGGGCCACGTGGTCAAGTGTGCAGACTACAAGGACTGTCCTGGTCTCCAGCCTCATGTCCCCCCCCCCCACACACACACACTGTCTGTCCCTCAGGTGACCAAGCGTGCCACATTCAGTCCTCTGGGATTAATGGGCTCTGACGTCATTCCCACAGAGAGCGTTCAGAGAACATCCAAGGCCTCACAAACAGCCTGGGGCAGTGGTCCGCCCTCTCCTTGACCCTGATGAGTGGATGCGCTGCGGCAAAATGTTGGATAAGCAAGTTCCTTGGATTCTTGCGCTGGGCTTCCTTTGGACTGGCTCATCTCATCAGGCATTCCTGAGTGCTCCCACCTCCCTGGCCGGGGGGTGGCCGTGACTGCAGAGCATCTCTGACTTCCCCTCCAGTCCTGACGGAGCCCCAGGCCACCGAAAGCCAGCAGGCACTCTGTCAGGGTGATAGTGCCCTTCAGGGGGAGGTGCCTCGAGCAGATCAGAGCCCTGCCGATTCCTCTGTTCTCTGCAGCATCCGGTGGCAAACGCGTATGGGCAGCCCCAGGCTGTTCCGGAAATGCTCCGGACACCAGCGCTCTGGCAGTTCCCAGGAGGGAGGCCCACCGTGGTCAGGCCGGCCTCGCCCCTCCTCCACAGAGCTTTGGGAGAGAGCAGGGCTACGAAGCAGAATCTGTCTAAAAGGGACTGAGCGCCACATTTTATTTCTAACTCTCCAAAGCTAGGCAGCTTCTTTTTTTTTTTTTTTAAGATATGTTCTTTAAAAATTCATTACTTCTAAGCAGAAAACTGCCTGACAGCTAAGTTTTCTCTCTGAAAGAAAGCACAAAGCTCACCATCAGGAAAGCCCCCAGCCTTCTCCTCCCATGAAAACAGATCATGTTCTGAGCGTAAGCGACTTCACAAAAGACGCCCCCTGGTGCTGCTGAACAGGACCTCTGTCCACAGCCACCCCCCCCCCCACCCCGCCCCTTCCGTTCAGGACGCACACCGTTGGAGGCCGTGTGGTCGCTCGGTGCCGTCCTGTGTGCTGTTGGTCCCCCCACTTACTTCCGCCAGTTTGCTAATCGGTCCACTGTCCTACACCACAGACCTGCGGACTGTCTCCATCCAGTTCCTCTCCTGTACAGGCTATTTGTGTCGCCCGGAACTCACACGTTGAACTCCAAACCCCTCAACGTGACGATGTGTAGGTGTGAAGAGGGGGGCATCGGGAGGACGTTAGGGTTCAGCGAGTCAAGAGGGTGGGTCCCGTTGAGGGGGTCAGGACCCTTAGAGAAGAGAGCAAAGCTCCGTCTCTGCTGTGGAAAGACCCCGCAAGGAGGCAGCTGTCTGGGAGCCAGGAAGAGCAGGAAGAGAGCGCCCACCAGGAGCCAAATCTGCCTGCGCTTTGACGTTAAACTCCCAGCGCCCAGAACTGAGAAACACATGCCTGCGGTTTCAGCCCCCCAGTCAGTGACATGTTACTAGAACAGCCCAAGCTGACTAAGACAAGGTTCCACAATGGTGCGAACGAAGGCAGGTACCGACTGGGCCTCCGCTCTCTGGCTTCCGCTTCGTTAGGAGAACACAGAATGGGGCCACGCTGCTGGTGGGGCAGGGGAGGCACCTGCTCCTCGCTCATTCTGGGAAGGCTAGGGGCTCTGCACCTGTGGGGGGTGGGCGGCACACCTGTGGCAAGAAGGCAGGTGAGGGTAGGGGGTGCAAGAGGGACCTAGCTGCAGGATGACTTTGCAAGGCGACCCAGGGCCCGCTGCTCAGCAGGGACAATGAGGCTGTACTCCCCACGGACGAACAGCACTGGGGTGTCCAAAAACCCAAGCCCCTTTCCTGGGAGACTCCCCACTGGGCTCCTTTTGTCCAGCATGGTGTTTTGAAAAATTCCAAACCTACAGGGAAGTTGGAAGGAAAGGATAATACAATGAGCACTCATACCGGTCGCCTGGAATCACCGATTGTTAACACGTCCCCATCTTTGTGCTGTCTCTCTACACGCACCCACACTCATGTGTGACTGTCTGAACCATGGCCTGTCACCCCTAAATGTCTCAGCCTGCATCTTCCTGAGAACAAGGACATTTTTCTGCGTAACCGCACCTCCAGAAATCGCACATCGCTACAATAAAATGATCTCATAGACCGTTCACTTGAAAAATGTCCCAATCATCTCCTGAATGTTCGCGGTGCTCCCCACCCCCACCCTAACCCAGAAGCCCATCAAAGACCAGGCGCTGCATTTGTCTGTCCTGTCTCTCGGGAGTCTCCTTCAAGCTAAAAGAGTCTCCTGCCTCTTTTGTTTGGTGACGCGGGCCAGCTGCTCCGTAGGAAGTCCCTGATCCATGTTTGAGTAGAGCCAGGACCGAGGGTCACGGTGCCCCCGTTCTGGCACAGACGCAGCGATTTAACTCCAGCACTACTTGAATGCCACTTGACCCTCCGCCCTTGGCCGCTGTTTGGGAACCCTCAAACGCAGCCTTCCTAGAACCCACGCCGCCGGCAGAAGTCTGGCAACCCTAAAATCCCAGCCTGTGTCAGCACAAGGAGCACTGGCTCCCTGCCTTCGCAGTGGCCGCAGTTCTCGGTGAGTGGGGGGCACGCCTGCAGCGCTCGCTCGCTTCCTCTGCTGCCCATCCCACACCAGCCCGGGGGGAGATGGAGAGGAACAGGTTCGAACGCTTTCCACTCGGCCTCCCTGCCCGGGCCTGGCTCATTGCCAGCATGTCTTCAGTCCATGCTCAGTGTCCCAGCCCGCAGGGGCCCCCAGCACCAGGGGACACTTTCCAGCAACCCACAGCCGTGTCGGAAGGCTGCTTCTTTGGGCTCCAGACCCTTTTCCATAATCGGCTTTGTTGAGTTGTGGCAGCAGCTGCCCTAGGCTCCGGGGGGCTGGCAGGGAAGGGAGCCGATTGGGATTAGAAGGGATGCAGTTAATGGAAAAGCAGGGGGAGGGGAGAGGCGAGTTAAGTGCTGCTCTCAGAGAACAGTGACTTCTTGCTCCCTGCTCCCCCCTGCTGCCCTGCTGGCCTCACCCCTGCTTCCCCTGACCTGAGTTATTTCCCCCAGGGGTGCTTCTCGGGGCGTTTGGTGATCAGGAGGCACTGGGACCTGCTCTTGAAATGCGCAAGTGTATTTCCAGACAATTTCTTAGCAGCTTCCTCCTGGGCTAACCCCACCACTGGAGGGCAGGGGAGTGGGGGGACAGTGGCTGTGTCCCCCAGCACCCGAGTCCAGGCCCTTAGGCTCAGCAATGACTTGATGGTTGCCAGTCAGAGTTCCGGGGCACTGGACAACTCAGGAAGGGCTGGGGACCTGACCCCAGAAGGGAAGGGTGAGCCCGCTGAGCGAGGAAACTGCCTGTGACCTCTGTAAGGTGCCCCCCCCCCCGCCCCGCCCCGCCAGGACCAGGACTCGCACCCTCCCACAGAGGCAGGCTGTTACTGAAACAGCAGTGCCGAACCCACCGCATCAGGAGTCACACTGCAGAGAGCCCAGGGCCTGGGAGGGAGTTCTCTAAGAAGTGCTGTAACCTGGAGGATTGAGACAGGGCTGGGCGCCACTAACGGGCATTTTAAACTAAAGTCTAGAAGCTGCACTGGGCGAAGATGGGCCGCCGTGGAAACTGTAGGAGTGGGGCTGACGGAGAGCAAGATGCAGCCGGAGAGCAGCCCACCCTCCCCATTCCCAAGGGGCTGGAGCACAGGCAGGGATCCCAAACACGGGAGCAGACTCCACCGGCCACCACCACCAGTGACGTCAGCAAGAACAGCAGGGCCTCAGTTGCCCCTGGAGAACGCCAGCTCCTGGGAAGCCGGGACCACTCTCTGTCCCGGGCTGAACACAGCAGCCCCCCTTGGGCTGGTTAGAACCAGCTCTATTGACACAATTAGTCACCCACTTGTCAAGCAAAGTGCCGGCTCTGAGGGCGTCTGGTACACTCACTCTGCAAAGATAGAAGCTTCTGCGTGGCCTGGCTGCCTCCCCGCCGCCCCTCCACGGGCTCTCTCCAGTGTAAGCCATTGTGTCCAGCAAAATTCAGCGCTGGCAACGCACCAAAGCCGCTTGCTCCAGGTTTCTACCACCCTGGCTGTCCTCCCAAGAGCAGGAGCTCAGGAGAGAGAAGCAGGCATTCTGATCAGACCTGGGATCAGAATGGTGGCCCAGAGGGCCCATGGTGCTGAAACGCAGGGACGGCGCCTGGGCTTCCGCCTGGGGAGCACGTTTCCAATCTAAGGAGGGGCTTGGGCAAGTGTATGGGGCTGGGGGTGGGGGTGGTGAATGTAGGCGAGTTACCAGACACCTCTCTGGGTGCCCTGAAGCAAAACGGGCAGGGCAGAGCTAGCTGATGGGCCGAGCTGACGGATGTGGCTGGAGTGGGCTTGGGCAGCCCCAGGAGGGCGAGTGTGGGGTGCTCAGCTGGGCTGCCGGATTTTCATCTGGCTTCTGGGCTCCACACTGGCCAGGCGGATCTGCTTTCCCAGGGGAGACCTGCTAGGGCGCAGGTGCAGTTTGAAAACGACAATAAGAATGGCTGCGACTGTCCGGTGCCTTGTCTCTCAGTCCCAGCCCACGCAACATGACATCACTGACTCTGGAATCTGGCGTTCAAATTGGCCCACAAAGAAAAGGCAGCTTTCCTTTCTTTTTCTAAGTATTATTATTTCCCAAGCAAGACAACTCTATGCCCGCCTCGAAATAAGCCACTTGCACGTGGATTGGGAACCCGTGGGTGGGAGGGTGGGGCGGCTGTCCGGAGAGAAAAGCTGCGGCAGAGGGAGCTGGGAACCGGGCTCCGGCTCGGGAAACGCCGGGAAGAAGAAAGCAAGCAAAACAGCGAAACTACTCCGACAGGCTCGTCTCTGGGCGTCACTTTTCTGGGGCAGGACCGTGAGTTTGCTCGCCCACCCTCCCTTCCTACCGGACGCGGGCTCTCTCCTCCCTGCGGTTGCTCTGCTCGAGGATGGGGGCCTGGTTCCCAGCTCCGTGAGGGGCAGCAGGGGCGGCGGGAGCCAGGGGAGGAACCGGGCCGGGGTGAGGAGGGGTGCCTGGGGGGCCAGGTCCGTACCTGCTTCGCCTCGGTGGCCTGTTCGTCTGCCTCCGCTGGCCCCGCAGGCTCCCCCGGCTCCTCGGGCACGGCCGCCGGCTCCTGGGCCCCCCGGCTGGTTAGCGCGGAGGTCCCGCTGGCCTCGGCCCGGGGTGCGGGCTCCAGGGACGCGCCAGCGGGGTCCGAGCTCGGGGCCGGTGCGCGCCGCACCAACAGCCAGGCGAGCAGCAGCGCCAGCACGGTGGCCAGCGCGGGTAGCGCGGCCAACAGCTCCGCCGGCGCCTCCATCGCGCCGCGGCGGCTGGAGTGCGCGCCCACGGGAACCCCGAGGGAGCCTCTGCGCCCCGCCCAGCCCCGCCCGGGGTGGAGCCCCACGTTGCCCGGCCCCTGCCCCGATTTCTCCGCCCCCTGGGGTGACAGACCCTGGGGACAGGAGCCCTGACCCTTCGGGAAGCGCATCTGAGGCCAGAGGGGGCCAACCCTCCTTTGCCCCAGGGGGTGGGGGAGGTGGGGGGGGCCAGGCCTGGAGCTTTGAACACCGGACAGAACTCATTACTCAGGTGCCCTTATCGTCACCTTTGGGAGTCATTTTAGCCCTGTGGAGGTCATCTTAGAGCATTTTGGAAATGTAAGTGCTAGTTTGGGCCAAGTACAGCCAGGAAGGCTTCTGTAAACTGGCTCTGTACTTCCTGTAGGACAATGAAAACCACACATCCACCCCGCTTACTTTTAGCCACTTTACAGCCGCGTGGACAGCCGCTTTTATTCTGTGGGGCTTCCCTCATACACTTTCACAGAGGCCATTTCCCGCTCCGCCCCTGCAGCCTCTTTGTAACGTAGCTGCCCCCACTCCCCCGGGGCAGGTTTTGGAATTCAGCTCCAGTTCCTCGGGGTCAACCCTGTTCCCCGTTTCAAACCTTCTGTGTGGAGTTCTGGATGTCTGGGAGGGTGGCATGAGGTAAAGGGAGTCTACTGTTTTTCTTTCTCCAGATCCTCCCAGGATCTGCAGCTGAAGAGTATATATTTGAGATAAACATGTTGTTACCCCAAACATTATTTCTTTACCATTCCCAGCCCCCACTGTAGTTATTTTAAACAAACTCGGGGCTGGCCAGGTTTGTCCGGTACCGTGGGAAACATAAGGCCTCCTGTTGAAAAAAACAAGGTCTGGTTTTTGCTGAGGGTGCATTTAGTGCCCTTTGGGAAAACCTGCCGTGCCGAGCTGACATCTGACGTCAGCTAAGATGCCGGATGGAGGGCTTCCTCTCAAACGGAAGATGCAAGGGTGCCCTTGGGCTTCCTCCCTCCCGTCAAGCCGAACAGGGCTCCGCAACAGGAGGAGAGCCCAGTCCTGCCACATCACAGAAATATGAAGGGGAACAGGCAAAATAAAATAAAATAAAATCTCGGTGCTGGTTGATGGAAATGGCCCACAACAGTAACATGTGGAATGGGGCTCATCTCTTGGCCACTGGCTTTTGACCCCTGGGGGACTTTCAGCCACAGTGCTTAGGCCCTATTTTTGCCCCCTGTCCCTACTGTATGAAAATACGTATGTAGGAGGCCCTAATGTGGAGGCAAGAACTCGGTTACCATGAAAAGAAACAAGGATAAGACAATGCCCAAAACCCAACTCCAAGTCCAGCCGCTTTACTTGCAGTGATGAACAAGTCTCGCCCGTTAGAGTGAAGGTGAAAGCGCCCAGCCAGTGGCGGGCCCGCAGGCATTCTGCGGTGAGCCCCGCCGCGAGAGGCAGCGTGGACGAGGGCAGGAGGCCCCGCACCCAGCAGGCAGTCCCAGTTCTTCTGCGGTGCCCAGGCACCTGCGAGTTGGCAAGCGGGCAGCTGTTCCCAGGTTTTGAGCTAACAATGAGACCAGGTTGAGGGCCAATGCCTGAGGACACTGAAAACGCGGGTGACAAGCAGTTTATTCGGGGAAGGCTGCAGACAAGTCCAGGAACCTACACGGCTTGCTTATTCGCCTGCCCCTGGACAGCCCTTCTTACAACACTGATGCAAAACTCCTGTTCCAGCCCACACTCTCGCCCGCCGTCCTAAATCACGCCCACGCTGAACCTCAAATAGGTTTGGAAAGCTCTTCCACCAGCACCTTGTTGCTGGTCCTTAAGTACCTCTAGTGAGTGTGCAAAGACACCACCACTGTCAGGAATACAGCTATGAAGACACTCAGGTCCTTTCACGAAGACCTCGCACACGTGCGTTTACCAAGGGCTTCTGCGCAAGGCCCTGCCGCCCTGACCAGCCGCCCGGCGAACAGCGGGCTCGCTGCCTGAGGGGCTCCGCACGGCTGCGCCTCCAGCTCCTAGGACAGTGCCTGGCAGGCAAACATGTTGAATGCTTGATGTGTAATAAATGGGCATGTGCGAACGTGAATGAAGTGTGAGCAATGTTCCTGTTTTGGGTGGCTGTCTCCTCAAAGGTGTCACCTTAGACATCACAGTGCTCCTGAAGACCTGGAGGCCGCTGTGTGCAGCCCTGGAGGCTTCCAGCCGATGGAAAAGCCACGGGCGCCTCTCCCATTCCCAAAGACCAGGGCCCCTTGGTGCCCCAGGTGTCCAGGCCCCCACTCTTGCCATGCCCCACTGCCCCTCCCCATCAGCCGTGTGGTCCTGGGTCCTTCCTCTCAGGACCCGGCTTGCTGGTTTTATAATTAGCTGGAGAATCATCCCTAAAAATGGTGTGACATCGCACCCTTCACTTTACTATTGTTGACTCCACTCAAAGGAGCAGCTTAAGCCAGGTGGGTAGCGGGTTAACGGAACCCCTTGTTCCCCAACCTCCCTGGTCCTGATTGCCCAGCCCCCACTCCACGTCTTTGTCACCGTCTCCCCACCTTACCCCTGACCCCTTGCTTCTGGGTGTCCTTTATCAAACAGGGGTCACTTCTGGCATCCGGGGAAAGAAAATGGGTGGCTAATCTTTTTTTAAAGATTTTATTTATTTATATTTAGAGGGGGAAAGGGAGGAAGAAAGAGAGGGAGAGAAACTTCAATGTGTGGTTGCCTCTTGCACGCTCCTCGGTGGGGACCTGGCTCACATCCCTGGCATGTGCCCTGACTGACCCTTTGGTTTGCAGGCTGGCACTCACTCCACTGAGCCACACCAGCCAGGGCAGGGTGAGGCTTTTTATTGTAAGTAAATGGCCAAGTCAGGAAACATCACTGGGCAGACCATCTGTCTCAGTTTGAGTTTTGAAAAATAGGGTCTGTGTCAGACTCTAAAAGCAAAAACCCAGGCAGGCCAGAGCCCATCACTCAGGCTCTGAAAGCAGAGTGGCAGCCTCAGCTCTGTGGATTACGGAGTACCTGCCACCCAGGCTGGGGGAGGGGCCGGCCAAGTGCGGATTGCCACTGCACCATCCTAGCCACTGCTACTGCGCACTACGCCCCCTGGTGGCAAACAGCCTTTGGTTTTGGTGTTTTTCTCTGAAACTAATGCAGAGAGGAGCCCTTGGTACGAGTTTGAGAAGAAAGTGAGTGGCATTGCCTGACAGCAATACTGGGGGAAAGATAAAAGCATTTTCAGGATGGCAAGAAACGTTCTTTGAAGAGGAGGAGGAACACCACTCAGATATTAATACGAAGAGACGATGGCTTCAGGGTTTGACCTCACTCTCACCCAAACACAGGCCAGGCCACCCTGGCACCAGAGGCTCTGCTCCCTGGTGGGGGAGGGGAGGAGCACCAGGGCAGGTAGAGGGACAGGTGCCCACGACAGACAGTAGCAGCATTCCATCCAACCGCCCACATGTTCAGGTTGGCATTTTAGGACACATAAAACTGGGCTAGGGCACAACAGGGACAAAACTCCTACAGAAAAGTCACATGAACAGCCCAGTGTCAGGAATGCTAACCGATCTGTTAAAAACCTCACATTTAGCAAAGAAGCCTGGATTCGCCTGACTGTACCTATTTTTAGGAAGGAGTTTGGGAGGTGCTGGCACACGATGCCAGTCCTCCCTCCTCTGGGGCACCACGCTGACAGTGCCTTACCTGCATCCCAGCCCACAAGGTGCTTTCCCCCGGGCATGTCCTTGACAACCCCCCCGTTTTTATTTGGGTGAGGGACAGATCAAGGCAAGCAGATGATTAAGGAGGGCGAGAGATACAGCCTGTGGGTCGACCCCCAGGTTTTGGTAGCAGAACTGGCTAGAAGCCTCAACAGCTCCCCACGAGCAGGAGCAGCATCTCTGAATTTGTTCCTGATGTGACGCAAGCCACCCACTGGATGCCGTGCAGGTCCGACCGACAGGGGCACCAACTGTGAAATGTCTTACAGCCTCAGGGGCGTTGCTGGGCGAATGGGGACGCCGCACACTCACAGTGCTTCTCATGCGTAATTGGTCCCGCCCACAAATCCAAGTCCACCCGCTGGCTCGTCAGTGTGTCTGCGTCCACGCAGCTGGCTCTGGGGACAGTGCAAATTCACAACCCGCCAGCCTTGTGGTCAGCCAGCGTGGTCTTAAAGGAGACGCACAGAAACCTCTCACCCAGCGTCATGCAGCCTTCGGTGTTCCACTGAGCTGGTCGCACAGTAAAGGCAGCATTTGACCAAAGTCAGAGCCTTGGGCCAAAGAAGGATGATCCCAATTCCAAGACAAAGGAGAAGCGGGGAGCTGGCGTGGAAGCTGAGCTGGGTGGACACCAACAACCGACACGAGAGCCGGCTCAGGGAGTCTCTGCGTGCTGGGGGGTGAGCATGGCCTCCACCAGTGTCCCTAACCCGGCTAGGGCAAGTCCACCTGCCCGCGATCAGCACGTGGGCAGCACAGCTGCGTGCAAAGTGGGATGACGATGCTGCCGCAGGCCCCCTGGGCCCCCACGCTGAAGCGATGGCAGGGCTTTCTCTGGAAGTTTTTCCTACAAATGACAGAGTCACACCTCACGGGCAGACACAAGTCTACAGTGACGGACACCCAAGTATGGCCGTGAACAGGACATCTCAGGCGGAGGCACACGCTCTCATCCCGTCAGTTCACTTGAGTTAAGACACCTGCATTGTCCCCTGGAGTTCCGGCCAGACCAGCGGGAACGAGGAAAACACGACAGTGGAGAACACTCAGCTGCTCACAGACGCAAGGCGGTGATCAGGAACATTGCCTGACAAGCGGTTAGGGGCTCCAGGCATGTGGACTCCCATGAACTCCAGCATCTCGCCGTCTTCCCGGAGCCTCGGCCCCTAGGCTGGAACGTGGAAGGCAGGGCCCCGTGGCCCAGAGACCCTGGGTGCCAGAGTCACCAGCCTCCTCTGTGCGCCCACGACGTGCCCAGTACCAGGGCAGATGCCTGTGGCCTCGCCCTCACTGATTTCACTGTGCGTTTTAACTTCTTTAAATCGATTCTGGTTTTTAAACATTGGAGACACGATTCAGATTTTATTCAAAAAGTCTTGAGTTTTCTGCCTCTGTCCAGCTTAGCCCGACCGTCAAAGCAGCTACGACAAAATGGGAAGAAAGGAGCCACACCTCAAGCCTGTGGATGCTGGGGAGGGCCCACCCCTCAAGCCTGTGGATGCTGGGGAGGGCCCACCCCTCAAGCCTGTGGATGCTGGGGAGGGGGAGGGCCCTGGGGAGGGGGAGGGCCCACCCCTTCCCCATTACTGCTGTTGTGATATCCCCATCGAGGGCACAGAGCTCTGCAGTCACTCCCCTCCCCCAAGGCCACGACAGGAAGAGCAGTACAGGAAGGTTCTGGTGTTCTCAAAGAAAAGAAAACTCAAAGATGTAAAATGCATTTCATTTTTATTAAATAATGTAAAGGGTTTCCTTGGCACTGTCCACATAGATCCTTGCCTTTGCGCACAGAACGAGCCACGGGGATCTGCACCGGGAGCGGACAGAAAGGCTGCCGCAGCAAACGCTAAGTGAGCGGCCTCACTCCAGGAGCGGCCTCACTCGCTGGCTCTCGCCAGCCCTCCCCGCGTCTGCAGGGGCCGACAGCCGCCCTCCCTGGGCCTTGCCCCTGGCCGCGGCACATCCTCCGACAGCGATGAGAGTCATGCTCGGTCACCTGGAGGAGCTGCGCTCTTTGCTCGCGCAGTCATCCTGGGATGCAGTGTCCCCATTGCCCACCATGCTGCAAGTCCTCCTCTTCTTCCTGCGGTGCGTCGTGCCGTCACCTTCAGACCCCGACTCGCACTGGACATGGGGGAAACACAGAAACTCAACCCAGATGGAACCTCAGGAGACAGCCCGCACATCGTCCACTTCCCCCCAAGCAGAGCAGCTGCCTGTGACCACCTCGCAACCCAGCCTGGGCAGCCACCGCCTTGGACACTCCTGGTTCCTAACGAACGCAAGTCTTCCGGCAGGTGGCCAACACCCCGTGCTCGCTAGTGGCAGGGCCATCTGACACCAGCCTAGTTGCTTTGAGGACGTGTGCGGGTGCTCGGAGACTGCGCCAGGGGGCCTCACATGGCCTGCGCTGCCTGGGGCAGGAAGGCGAGCACCGCACTTACCACTCACAGCACATGCCCCGCCCACCCCATAGAAAGACTGAATCAGTGGAGAAGTACTTAGGGAACAGAAATTCCTTCTACACAGGGCACAGGACCTGCTCACCCGGTATTATGGGAGCTTTACGAAGTCACTGAATTTGCTGGGTTTCTAGGCTCACAATTTACCCCCACAGGGAAAATTTTTGACCTGGATTTTGTGCTCAGAATGCTCGAAGTTTGGGTTTCGACACTGCTGTTTGCTGGCTGTGTGGTCCCGGGCCACTTACTTACTGAAATCCTCAACTAGTCCTTTAACCTCTTGAGGATACTGTGATGATTCACAGACACACACAGCTATAAAGGGGACAAAATTCACTCCGCAGCAGGAAAGATGGCAGTTGGAGTTCACGTCTTTCTCGCTTCTGGATGGGAGGAGGGAGAGTCGCAGCTGGCTTCTACGGGGACGGGCCCCGGAGGCCTGGCGAGGGGGCGGGCCTCACCTCTGAGTCGGAGTCAGACGAGCTGGAGCTGGAGGAGCTGGACGAGTCGCTGGAGCTGTCCGAGGCGATTCCCGTGGATTCCTGCAGGTCAACGGAGTCCGCCAGGACCGCCAGCTCGGGGCGCTCCTGCTTCAAGATCCTGAGGCACAAGAAACCTTGTTCTCAGTGCTGGGATGGGCAGCGGCGCCCACACACACTCCAGACTCAGCCGGAGACCGTCCCTCTCAGAGGCGCCCAGGACTGCCAGGTGCCCGTAGGGAAAGAGGGCTGCAGAGCGGCCAGGACACGCAGATCCGCAGGCTGGGAACGAAAGCCCTAACGTGCTGCTCAGTCAGGCTTTTCCCAAAGAGAACTGGCTCCACGTGACTTCCCGCCACTGCGCGCGGGCTGGGGTGTGCCTGCCGTGAGGCAACGTTGCCTTGAGTTAGTCTCAGTTTTTTCCCCTTGGGAGACAGTCTGTCGTCCTCATTTTTTCCCTGAACTTCTCCTAGCTGATTTTTTTTTAACCTTCCTATCCACAGGACAGCACTTAACGGCTGCAGTCGGGCTCGGTGAGGCTCTGTTTGTGGGAGGAAGCAACTAGGTCTGTAAGAAATAAGAAGTGTCAAGTACAGAGAGGGTCCCCTCATCAGGGATGAAATGGAACTGGACCATCGGAGGCCGCAGCCCTCCCCTAGGAACTACGCGGTGTCCGCTGAGACCAAGGACAAGACCCTGCCGCAGGTAAGGCCGTCGGAGCACGCGGCAGCCTACAAGAGGGAGAGCTGGCCTCACATGCCTGAGAGTCTGGGGAGAACGAGCCGCCACCCCTGCTGCCCTCTCAGCAGGGGCTGAGCGCTGAACCAGCCGGCATCCCTCTCTTACCCCGCGAGCTGGTCCCTCCAGGTCAGGGTTGGGACACAGAGGCACGGGGTGGCTGGGGGTGGCGTGCACTGCCGCTGCCCGTGCTGTATCTGTTCTGTGGATAAACAAAGGAGCTAAGTCTCCAGGGCAGTGACCTCACTCGCAAGAACTGAAGGTAGTAAGCTCAAATGGGAATAACACTTCTGGGTAAGAAAAAGAAACACCCAAAACAAAACCCAAACAAAATGACTTCCTTTGCTAGCGCTAGCTCTGGTAGCGGGGAGGGTCAAAAACAAACACACACACCCCCAAAAATCCAAGAAACAATCCCAATTATAACCATGTTTTGAGCGACTGTCTTTGATCAGCATGCAGAGCCTTCGCCTGTCACCCGAGGCTGGCAAGCATCCTGAGAGCTAGCCCTGACCTTGGGCTCACTCTCCTGCACCCGAGAGCTCCGGCAGCCCCAGCTTCGGTCAGGCCTGCCTAAGCTCAGCACGTTATCGCAGCGGTGGGCTCTTTCCATTTCATCTCTGCGGTGGGCGTCGGAACAAAGCAAAGACAAGAAGAAAAGGTCTCTCACCTATACCATTTCCTGGATAACTTTGGCCTCCCTCTTACCGTCTTGTGCCATACAACAGGGAAGTTGGTGCTGCTGGCAAAATTCTGGGTGATGGCAATGGTGGTATCAAGATTGAGGACAACGTGCCACCAGCCTCCTGAAATCCAACAAGCGAATAGTTCAGTGGGGTCGGGTTCTGGACACAGTCACTGTGATATCAACTTCATGCAACATCTAACGGGATCTTCAGAAGCTGCGAGGGAGTGCCTCGGGGACAGGCTGCTGAATGGCCTCGCTCCTGATCCCGGAGGCACAAGGGACCTGTCCGTGTCGGGTTTCACTGGAGTAGGGCTGTGCCTGCTCGTTTTGGGATTGTCTACGGCTGTTCTCTTGCTATGGGGGCAGAATAAGTGTGTCCTCTCCTCGTCCAAATTAGTGAGTTCTTCGGCCTCTCGCAGGGGAAGGCCTGACTGAAACCAAAACGTGGAGAGGACACGTTTGCCACACGTGACCTCTCAGAGGCACTGAGTGTGGGGCTGATTCCCTGCCACTAGGCTCCAAGTCACTACTTCCTGACCCAACCCACCCAATGCCACATTGTATCAAAACCCCAACTTACAGACATTACAGAAGACACTAGGTAAACACTAAGGATAAAAATGAGTAAGAACTTCATTTGCAGAAAGTTACCAATCGTCACTATGTATTTAGGTGTTAAGAAAGGCCACGGCGGCCCCCTCAAAACTTGCCAGCACAGTGACCTATCACTGTCAGAGGTGGGCGCAGGCCAGTTCATTCAGTCCGCATCCACAGGGATTTCTTTGACTTGCTCTATAGGTAGTTCTGCTCCAAAACGACAAATCACTAAATTCAAGGAAAGACCCTGTTTCAGCTCTTCTGTACCTGGTACAAAGACAGTCTCTCCCGGTTTTTGCAAGATTTCCAGGGGTTTGAATTCAGGTGGCCAGGTGGGAAGCTGTGTCCGGGGATAAATGACGTTGAACCAGGTAATAGCTTCATCTTGCTGGTTCCCTCCCTCTTCGCGGGTCACCTTGATGAGCTCCCTGGGCGTGCTGGTGGGGAAAAGGCACCAGCGCTTGTGGCCCTGAACTAAGGCATTCCAGGCACTGGTTCCCAGGGGGTCAATGTGAATTCCGGTTCCAGAGCGTGGTGGCCCCATCACAAACCACCTAAAGGACGGACAGATCCAAGATGTGAAGAGAAATTAAACTACACACACATACACTGCAACTTTACATACTGCACTGTTATCTTTGTTTCAAAGACTACACGAATTTCGGGACACATGAACGCCGAGTGAATTGTGCGTGGACTGATCCCTAACGGAGAGAGAGAAAAACCACTGGTGTGCCAGTGCTGGACTCAACAAGGGCAGCTGACTGAGCGGGCGGACAGGAGCTGCTGCAGAGGACACTGCGACCGCGCCTCACCTGTAAGGGGGCCTGCGCTTCTCCCCTGCATACTGGAAAAGATCGTCAGTGAAGAACTTGGGCACCTTGTAGTCTTCCAAAAGTTTCCTTCTTTTGGGATGTTCACCGTAGCTGCTGTCAAAAATGTAAAGGGGGCTGTCATCTCGAGTGCTCTCCATGTACTCGATGTAGTATTTCATCTTCATCTTCACCGAGTAGCCGTCGTTATCCTCCCCACACTTGAACTTCTGGTTCCGGTACTTCCTTTTTAGGCGTTCCAGAGTCCATTTCTCCTGCGCAGACCAGCCCTCTTGGGCGCTGAGCAGAACCACGGGCTTGTAAGGTCTTTCGTATCGCTCCACAAATTCTTCCACCGACAGCTGCAGCGCGTCTGCCCTCTCCACGTTATCCTGAGGGAATCAGAAAAGATCTATGCAGTTAAAAAAAAAAAAAAATCAAGCAAATAAGGGTGTCCCCAGGACCAATTAACAATGACATATCTAATGGGCAAGATTTTTGCTCCGGCTTCTATGGATTTGGATGGGGGGCAGGAGAAGGACGTGCGTGAGTTCGAGCACGTTGTAGCCTGAGCCACCGCACTACGGGTGGCTTCGCATCATCTCCCACTTTTGTGGCCTTTGACAGCCAGGACCCCGAGGGCCTCGCCATCCAAAGAGATCAAGGGGCGACAAGAGTTGTCTTTAGGGGCGCCAAACGCGTTAGAGTACAGTTGCACAGGCAGGGGAAAAAGGAGACACTCCCTGGAATCATGGCCCCGAGGACCCCGACCTCTGCCGGGTGCGGGTGAGCCTATCGGAACCCCGGGGTGCCGCGACCGGGGCCGGTGGACTGTGCCCCGGCGGAGGTGCGCGACCGCTTGGGGACGCACGTGCCCGGCCCACGGTCCCCGCGCGCTCACCACCACGGCCGCCGGGGTCAGCGAGAAGCTCTCGTAGTAGTTGTGCCGGGTCCAGTCCAGCGAGTCCTTCAGCTCCGGGCGCGCACTCCGCTTGGCCTCACGGATCCGCTTCTTGCTCTTGTGGTTCATCCTGCGGGGGTCACCAGCTGGTTCCGCGACGACTTCGGTGCAGCTCGCTTCCGGCCACCAACGCACCCCTTCCCGGCCCAGGCGGCGGCCGCTTAAACGCCCTACGCCTTTAAAGCCGCCTTCCAGAATATTCACTCCCCAACCACCTCCCGGGCTTCGGGTTGGGCTTGCGGCTCCCGTCTTCCCCGCCCCCCGGCCTCTCCCGGTCGGCCATTGGCCTCGGCGCCTCCAGGGCCCGCCTTCACATGCGCCGCGTCTCTGCCATGTTGGGAAGGTCCGGCCTGCCCAGGCGCCGTCTCACTGCATCCGTGTCTCTGACGCCTGCTTCCGGTTGCGTCACCTCCGGCAGCGCTCACTGTCTCCGCAGCCAACTTCCGCTGGTGCGCCGCGAGGGCTACCTGTTCTCTGTGTCTCATTTATCTGGCTTCGGGTCTGTTCTCCCCGTGCTGTCACTCCGTCGCCCGAGGGGTGCTTTCCCCCACTCTGGCCGAAGGGCTTTAGTGACCCGACGGGCCCCGCGCAGGGCCACGCGGTGCCGGGGAAGCGGCCTCCGTGGGCCCAGGGGCCCCGCGCGGGCAGCCTGGCGGCTCGGCGCCGTGAGCTGCTGCCGGCTGTCCCGGGGGCCACCGACTCTCCTCTGGGCGGCCGTGGTCTCCGAGGGCACGTGGTCCTCGCCCAGCGCTTTCGGTTCTCGGAAGAGCCGGGAGCGGAGGGGGCGGTGCTGGAGGTCAGCGTCCCGCAGGTGCGTGCAGCTGCACCCACCAGGAAGGTTCTCCAGTCCTGCACACCCTACCTACCTCAGGAGCAGTTCCAGCCTGTCTGCGGTGGGGTGGGTGGTGGTGGTGGTCCGCGGCTTCCTACCTTAGGATGGACCGAGCGAAAGCCTTGCTATGAAGCCTTTGGAGTGTTACATGTATTTCAGTAAGGAATCTGGGGACCTTGCCAGGAAGGGAGCCTCTCCACACCGAACATTCCTGCCAGAAAAGTGGAATTCTTGATACCTAATATTGCCTTTGATCTTGTTGAAGGGCTTCTGAATTAATTTTTACCTGGGACCGGGGGTTCTAATTCTCTCTGCCCAAGTAAAGTTTTTGGGGTGGTACTCACGTCTTCCTTTCAGCTCACAGTTGCCCCAGAACTCATAATTGTACTTTATATGCGTCCGGTTCTCAAAGTGGGACCCATTTCTGATAGTTTCTGACGCCTTCACGTTGAAATACCCGTTTGGATTTCTTCCCAAATTTGGGGAGTGAAGATCCTCCCTGGGAGAATCCATCTTCCATCTGCACAGCTCACTGGTCAGAAACCCTTCACTGCTCTGCTGGGTAGAAGCTACCAGGCAGGCGTTTTTGTCTCTTATTCTTGCTGCACCGCCTACCGTTAGAACAGTACCTCACATATTTTAGGCACTAATAGTCTTGTTGATTGGGTTAAGTTCAGACCTTGGTTCCTTCATCTTTGATATTTTATAACTTCAGCCCCCTTCCTACCACCCCACTAGGGACACCCTTTGAGAAAACAAAGACTTGTGGTTTAATAATTGCTGTGTATGTGCTTGGTACTGTATTAAGTAGTTTGCATTGAGTTTTCCTAACCATCTTATGAGATAGTATTTTGCAAATGAGGAAACTAAGGCACAGACTTAAGTAACTTGAGTGAGGTCACACAACTAGTAAATTGCAGACCCGGAGCTTGAGCTCCAGCAGGCTCATTACAGAGTTTGTGAGCTGTGTTGTCTTGCCTGGCTAAATGCCGCGCCCTCACAACTCTCCGCTCTCGCAGCTCCATTCTTTTTCACAGGCGTTGTGAATTTGCCTGCCTTCTTAACCCCTGCAGGACTCAGGTCCACTCAACCCTCTTCTAGGAGGTATTCCTAGGACCATATTGTTTCCATTTGCATACCAAGTTATACTTGTGCTTAAGACCCTCCAGTGTCTTCTTGCATTTAAAGTAAAAGCTAAAAATACAATAAAAAAGTAAACTATTAAAAAGTAATAAAAAGCTAAACTTCCTGTGGCCTATAAGCCCCCATAGGTCTGGTCCCTGCCTTCCCTGTGACCTCTGCGTACACTACGAAGCCCTGCCTCCAACCCCTAGGCTGGGCTTTCTGTTGGCCCGCAAGAGACGTCAGTTCCTGCTTTGGGGCCTTTGAATCATCCTTTCTCCCTATCTAGGGCAGCCACCCTGTGGCTACTGTACCCTGCACCCCGGGCCACCCCCCCAATACTCTGACATCACCGTTTTATTGTGTTGATAGCATTCTCACAAACCAAAAATACCTGTTTGCTTACTTGTTGCCTATCTCTCCCTAGTAGGATACATAGGCTCCATGAGAGTTACATCCTCAGCCTAGAATAGCTATTAAGCCACTGAGTCTCTACATCAGTGCTTATTGAATAAAGAAATGAGTGAAGAGTGCTTATTACCACAGCGTATTGCAGTTTTACACCCTCCCGTAGTGTGAATTGGGGAGCAGGGAACTGTCATTTTCTAATGGGTGCCAGTGCCAGGCACTCAGGCCATTGTGTAAACGAGCATTCAGATTCCAGCATACCGAGTTATTGACGATACACAAAAATTCTTTGCAGGTCCTGCATCTCCAGTATGGCATGTACGTTTGGCCCTGTGCTGTGGTCCTGGCCCAGTACTTGTGGTTTCACAGAAGATCTCTACCGGGCAAGGCTATCTTAGAGGTAAACACGCCCTCAAGTTTTCAAAAAATACTCGGATTTAAGTCTACATGCTATTTGCTTTTGTTAAATACCGGGTGGGGCAAAGGCAGGTTTACAATTGTGAGCGAGTTTATTGTATTATTTTCCATACGAACAACTGGTCCTTCGTTTGCCCCACTATTTTATTTAAAAATCTTTTGTTCACGCTATTACAGATGTCCACCATTTCCTCCCTTTCCCCCACTTTGCCCCCCACCACTCAGTCCCCAACCCCCACACTTTTTAAAATCAGGAGTAACTTGGCTAGCTTTGTAAGGCATGTGAGTGGAGAATGAATTTTACATTTGTAAAGTGTTTAAAAAAAAATGGCCCAAGACTAAGACTTTTACTGTCTGGCCATTTACAGTGGTTGAGTCTTAATTCTAAGTGAAGCCCATTGGCTAATCTGGCAGGAAAGCAATCAAGGCCATCTTCCCACAGGATGCCAAAACGGTCACTGGGCTCCAGCACTGCGGTCTTCCTCACAAAACAGCTTTCCCATTTGCGGAGACCTTGAGATCCGAGTTAAAATGTGTATCAGGCTTTTTCCATCACTCTATGTGACTCGAGACTGCTGGAGGCTTGGAGAAGTAACCTTTGGTCAAGTTTGCAAAGGTGGCACTTTGCTTAAATCTAAAGGTTAAACACAAACCAGAAAAACACCTGATTTTTGCTAAACCTACAAATGAAGGGTAGAGAAGGCATTTGGCGTACTTCTGTCCCCAAACAACTGGCAATTGTTAGGTGTTCAGAAAGATTGAGAATCTGTGCCTATTCTCAAACTGGAGAATGAGAAGCTTGTTTCAATGTTAATACAAAGGCAGTCCTTGGTATTGTTCCTTGTATTTGAGGGCTTTCACGGCCCAGTTGGAAAATCCATCTATAGGAAGCTGTGTTGTAGACCTGTCAGGCTTTTATTCACTTAACAAAACCGGTTAAAATCAGTACCGCCCCAACTGGTGTGGCTCAGTGGGTTGGACAGTGTTCTTTGGACCAAAAGCTCCCGTTTGATTCTGGGACAGAGCACATGCCTGGGTGTTAGGCCAGGTTACCAGACATAGATATTTGTCTCCCTCTTTCTCCATCCCTTCCCTTCTGAAAATAAAAGATCCTAAAAAAATAGTACCAAGTGGCTGTGCATGTCAAGTCAACTCAGGGAGCTTCTAGAGACCCAGTGTCCTATGAAAATGACAGAGCCAAGTGTCCCAAACTACTTTTCTGGGCTTGTCAGCAATGAAATGGCCAGATACACATGGAGTATGAGCACGATCAGTTATGGAATACAGGGCCTTTCTCCCTATGGGACTTGGGCTGCCCTTTGACCCTATTAACAAGTCACAACTCTTGCCTTAAATGCAGAGCCCAAGCATCCTGGTTTAAGGCATTGTTTTTAAAATGGGGAGCTATCTGCTCCGAGACCCAAATTCTTTGCATTCCTAGGCCAACTTTGCAATGTCAACGTCTAACCTTTCTAGATTGGAGCTGGAGTTAGCCTTCCGGGAATCATTGCTGCCAAATGTGGCGCGGAAGTAGTGCTGTCGGACAGTTCAGAGCTGCCTCGCTGTCTGGAAGTCTGTCGGCAAAGCTGCCAAATGAACAACCTGCCCCAGGTGCATGTTGTAGGACTAACGTGGGGCCACCTATCGAAGGACCTCCTGGCTCTGCCAGCACAAGATATTATTCTTGCATCTGATGTGTTCTTTGAACCAGAAGGTAAACCTTTTTTGCTCAATGGTGAATTTTACCAGAGTTGCAATGTAAGTAGAAATCTATTAATAAGCCCTTTCTTCCCAGATTTCGAAGACATTTTAACTACAGTTTACTTCTTGATGCAGAAGAACCCTAAGGTCCAACTGTGGTCTACTTACCAGGTGAGAAGGTAAGCCCTTAGTCAGTTCACTCAATTTTTATTCAGTTGAACTGAGCCTTACTAATGCAATGCCAAAGGATAAAATGGAAAACACCGCTGAAGCAAAACAGGAAAATCGTAACTTTAAAAAACAATTTATTTTTCTCAGTGCTGACTGGTCACTTGAAGCTTTGCTCTACAAGTGGGATATGAAATGTGTCCACATTCCTCTGGCGTCTTTTGATGCAGACAAAGAAGATATAGCAGAATCTGCCCTCCCAGGAAGACATACCATTGAAATGCTGGTCATCTCCTTTGCCAAGGACAGTCTCTGAATTACACCCACAAGCTGTTTTGGGACAGTGTCAACACCAGTTAGCAACCTGGCTTGCCAAAGGGGACCCAGACCACTTCAACCCCTTGGACAGTAGCAGACCTGAAGATGGTCCAAACTGTTGGCCGTAGACTGTGGTGGGTCACCCTGACAACATTCACAGGCTGTGTAGCCATGAAACAAACAAATTAAAACACCTGTTGAGAAAAGGACTCAAATCGTTCCTTAGTTATTAAAACAGGGCATAATTTAGGTGATGAGAAAGGAGTAACCAGAACTCAAAGTGCTACCTCAGGGCATCAGTTTTAGGGATGGTGGGTTCTGAACTGGCATTTACACTTTAAAAAAATCAGCTAAACATTTTATTCTCGTAAGATAGTAACAATCACAGAAAATTGCACAGGTCTTTTGAACAAAGGGAGGAAAAAAGACAGACATATTCTGAGAAAAGCTAACACCAAGAAAATGTTTTAATTAAACTATAGAAACAATGGTTATAGTACAGAATATTTATGAGCAAAAAAGATACACCATGTTTTAAGTACTTACAAAGTTACAAACCATTTGCTTCCTTAACATTTTTTTGTATTTTAAGTTCATACATGAAGATGATCGTTTTTACCATTTGGTGGAGTGGGGTGGGAAAAAAAGGTGTATTTATCACCAGCTACATGTGCTCACTGTATGCTCCGTAATTTATATGCAAGGCCCGGGGGACTGGAAGTGCAGTTGTCAGGCATTTTAATAAACTGGACAGCCATTTGTTTCTGCACGACAAGGCATCTTTACACAGGAGCAACCGGGAGAAAACAGGAAACAGCCAAGCACTCTGCACTGCAACACGCCACCTTAACAGCTAACCAGCATTACTCAACTGCTACACAACTGCGCCTAGTGCACAAAAATACACAAGAGAAGAGATTAGAATTGTGTTTGGTAAACAATCCTTTCCAAAAAAAAAAAAAAAAATCAAATCTTTTCACCTGAAGTCTTTATACAAATTTGGGTTCAGATTACCATTTAGATCTGTAGGTAAATAACATACACAAACAAATTTACACCAACGCTTGTAGGTTTTAAATTCTAAGGAATGAAGGCAATGCTGAGTCAATCTCTTGACAGCTTAGGCTGTGCGTAATGGCTGCATGTTTCCTTAAAAGTCAGGAGGCCACAAATTTGGTTACCAATCTGTTTAATTCCAAACAAAAAAAGTCAGCACTATATAAACAAAAAAGAAATTTTACCTCAAATATCCAAGCCAATAATGAAATCTGAAGTTCGTTCACCTCACTAAATTACAAGAAATTTGAATAACAGCAACAAAATGGCACATAAAATGAAGCTTGCCACCTGAGGCAAAGCTTGAAACAAGTAAAAAGTTAGACAAAATGTTACAAAATAACCTTTTCAATAGCCAGTTGCTTGTTCCAAGGACTCTGTGATGGACTGAGCATGTGGTCCTTCTCCCCGAGGTGTCTGTCACGTTGCTTGTCGCCACATCTAGGTTTGAAAAGAAGCGAGTTCAGTTTGCCCCCCACCGCCGGGCCGCACAGGCCTCAACCTCGGGCAGGTACGTACTAAGTAAGGCTCCGGGGAAACAAGCGGTTACGGAAAGGTTCCACCCGGCCACTCACAGTATTTTAAAGGCCCAAACTAGGAAATTTTCAAAGGCTACCATCAGCATTTACAAGTTTGTGCTTTCTTGGCCAAATAACCAAGGTGAAAAATATTAAGGGGGGAAAAGGGGGGGGGGAGAAAGAAAGAAAAGGGGGGGAGAGGGCTGTATCCAAATATCCAAACAAAACAACTTGAAATCAGAAAAACCAGTCTATATTTCAAGATAAATTTAGTGTTCAAACAAAACTTTTGGCAATTGAGAACAATGCTTTAACATCTGAGCTACTTAGGGCCCTTCCTTTTAAAAAATAGGACCAAACAATTTGAGTTAAAGACACACTATCCTTTCCCCACCCGGTGCAATACCTGTAAACTTTTTTGGGTTCCAAAGTTCATTGCTGCTTTTTGCGATTCGTTTGCCACATCCGTTAGAATAGTGTACCCGGCCAGGACAACAAGAGTTGAACTGACAGTTTTCTCTAAGAGGATAGTGCATCTTTAACATTTAAAGACAAACCTGCTCCAATACACGCCCACAGAAACTGGTCCCTGGAGGATCAGCCAAATCAGTTAAAATCTGCAATACTGGCCAATATTCTTTTATCAAACAGGAGACCGCAGCTTTAAAGGGGAAAATGCAGACGTTGGATAAAAACAGTAAGAAATAGTCATTTTCATTAATAGGTCTCAAACAGTTTATGAAACAGCCATTAACATCTAAGCTTTAAACACATCCTTTCTGCAGACCCCTCTCTTCAGCATCACTCCCAAAGCCGAGTTAGCTCGGAGCAGCACTCCCAACACGAGGAGTCTTGTTTCCATTAACACGGACCAGCAAAGCTACTCCAAACCCCACTTCTCAATTCGGGTCATGTGCCTCGGATCCCCGCGGACATTACCGTTCGCTTAAGAGGACACAGCTCCTTCCTCCTCCGGAGACTTGGGGGGACTCTTGGAGCGCGACCTGGACTTGGACTCCCTCTTGGACACGGGCGGAGGACTCCTGGACCTGGACCTGGACCTGGACCGCGAGCGAGATCTGGAAACCGAGGAGGACTTGGACTTGGATCTTCGCGCCGACCTGGATTTGGAGGTTGACCGCGATCTCGAGCGAGTGCGAGACCGGGACTTGGAGCGGCTGTAGCGAGATCGGCTCCGGGACCTGGACCGACTCCGACTCCGGGACCGGCTGCGGCGACGCCGCCTCGGGCTGCGGGCGGAAACAGCAGGCGTCAGGGCTCCGCGATCGGCCGCGCCCCGCCCGCCCGCCATTATCTCGCCGCCAGGCGCCATTTCCCTGGCCGCACGCCGGGGTCGCTCAGGCCGGGAGCGGCCCACCCGCCGCCGCAGCGGGGGCACCGCGGGGTGGTCGGGTGGGTCGCAGGACCGCGGCGAGCGCCCGCGGACTCGGCCCATCACCACGTGTCTCCGAGAACCTTTGTGAGTCAGTTCAGGGCCCCTCCCCATTTACCTGCGGCTCCGGCGTCCGTAGCCGCCACCCCCGTACCTGCGGGGTGGCGGTCCCCGGCGGCTGTGGTGCGAGTCGGGGGGACGGCCGTAGCGTGCCATCTGCACCCGCAGCTCGCGGCCATCTAGCACGGCCCCGTCCATGGCATCCATGGCGTCCTCGGCGTCGCGCTTGTCGTGGAAGCGGACGAAGGCAAAGCCGCGGGACTCCTTGGTGTAGCGATCCCGCGGGATATACACGTCCCCGACGCGCCCATACTTCTCGAAGACGCGCCTCAGAGTGTCGGGCGAGGTGCGGTAGGTCAGGTTGTCCACCTTGAGAGAGGTCATGCCCTCCACATCGGGAGGCGGACGGCCGTAACTCATGGCTCGGGAGAGTCGGCCGGGCCCTGAGACTGCGCGCCTAAAAACTAACGCCCTGGTCGGGCCTGCGCGTTCGGCCGAGGCGGCGGCGGTTTCTCCAGACTAGCTCGGCTCGACGCCGCGCCTCCCCTCCGGCAGTTGGCTTCCTCGTGGAAACGTTTCTTAAAGTCCAACAAACGAATAGAGCGGCCTACTTCCGCAACACAGAAGCAACTGGGCAAGTGGCCAACCCCAGCGCTTATTTATAGTCCTCCTCACAAAATGGCGCCCGCGCCACTCAGAAATGAATCCTCAGATTGGCTGGTCCCGCAACGTCCCTGCTGCGTGCCCCGCCTCTTTCTGGCGCGCCTGCGCAGAGCCGGGAAAAGCGCGGAGTCACTGCTCCTGGGAGGGAGGAGAGGCGTTTGCTGGCAGTTGGAAAGCCCGCGAAACGCTCCTTCCGGCTGGGTGCTCTGGGGCC